>NW_023425551.1:67969465-68449465 GCF_014108245.1 Pipistrellus kuhlii | reverse complement strand
AGCAGTTATGACCAGTGTTCCCAGATTGTGAGAGGGATGTCAACTGTTGGTTTAGGGCCATACCCAGCATCAGGCCTAAACCAGCAGTCAGATATCCCTCAAGGGGTTCCAGATTGGAGAGGATGCAAACTGGGCTGAGGGGTACAAATTTCATGCACCAGGCCTCTAGTTATCCTAGAATCTGCTTTTATAATATTGAGTACCAGGAACATTCTAAAAAAAAAAAAAAAAAAAAAAAAAAAAAAAAAAAGTTATCTGATGTAGTTTTGCAGCTAAATACCTCACTATCCATATGTCAGTGAAGATATTACTGGTGGTAGGTAAAACACAGAAAGCCCCTGGCTCAAGGTGATCATTAAACCTTACTTTGATGATAAGGCTGGAAGGATACACCAATGGAGGGGTGTGCTCTAACTACCACAATCCTATCAGATGTTTAAAAAGTATGGGGGATGGAAACTATTGCTCAGCACCATTGACACCCTAGAAAAAGATAGTATAAAGTTAGGGACGATCAGCAAGTAATTGAAAAACAAATATTTGCAGCTATTGGGCTGTTCTAGTAGCTGACAAAGAAGCCCTCATCTCCTATAGCAGGAGGCCATGGAAAACTGAGGACAAGAACCAAGACTTAATAGACTTGGATTAGCTCCAGAAAAAGTTAAAGCCCAACAAAGGCAGCTCTTTTATACCAAAGTCCTGGCTGTGGATTGAAAATAAATACAATTTTGATACTTTGGATAGACATATCTGGATACATGCCCTTGAAAACTTTGTATATTTAGATTCCTTTAAAAATCTCTTGCCCTACAGAAGTTATCCACCTCTAGATATTAAAAGTTAAAATCCCTCTTTGCTTAAAAAAAGTACAGAGGCCTCTCTGCCACAAAATAACATGTCTCTCTCTCTCTCTCTCTCTCACACACACACACACACACACACACACACACAACCTAAAATTCATCCCATTTAGTCACTAGGCCTATCACATGACCTAGTAAAGACATCTGGGACTGATAACATAAGAAATTCAGTCTGAGCCAGGATACCAAATGGGCATGGGCCAGCAGGAGCCAGAGGAGTAAGAGAGGAGTAAATTTCAAAAGTGCTCAATCAAAAAGTCTACTACATAAAATTGTATATGTGTGAGTATAAATTAGAAGAATATTGCAAAAATAAAATACTTAACATCTTAACAAAACTAAAAAAAAAAAATGGTAATTGACTACTAGGATGGCTCCTACAAGCATGGACAAAGCAATGGTTCATGTTATTCAAAGTTGAAATGTCAGAGTATCACAAACTACCAACTTGTAGCCTCAGTTGCAGCCTCTGTGCCAGATGCATTTTCTAAAGAGTAATCAATACAGACTCATGTTCCTTGCATTCTATCAGGTTGTTGATTTAGTAAATGAATACTTCCATTTGCAAAGAACAATTAGACATATTTTCATTGACGTGGAAGGAGCAATAATATACATTTATCATTTTCTTCAAAAGCTACATTAACTATAGTTCTCTTCATTAAATATAGTCTAAAGAGATCAGGTGTGTTTTTATAATTCCCATAAAAAACATTGATGCATCACATTCATTATATGCTTATTGAGTTGGATGAACAAAACGTTGTTAGCATTTAGAGATAGATGTGCTTAAGAGAGTGGAATTAAACCCTATAAACATTCAAGGGCTTATCATGTCTGTAAAAGTCTTAGGAATCCATTAATCACAGTCCTTTTAAAATAAAATATGAATGATTGCATTTTTTTTTCTTCCTACCATGCTGAAGAAAACAAAACACAACTTAGACTGCTATCTTTGAGTGGGATCTAGAGCAAGAATGGGCACCCCACCAAGTTCAGGTTTTAGGATTAGCAGTGCTACCTCTTAGAACATATTATCCAGTAGATCATATCATACTAAGATCCAGAAGATCCTATGATATTGATGATAAGAACTCAGGTTCCTATTACCAATACCATAATTACAATGCAAGCCTCTGGAATTCTGAAAATAGGACTTGTCATCCACAGTGGTGATTAAGACATAATTTTTAAAATATATTTTATTGATTTTTTCACAGACAGGAAGGGAGAGGGAGAGTTAGAAACATCAATGGGAGAGAAGCATCAATCAGCTGCCTCCTGGACACCTCCTACAGGGGATGTGCCCACAACCAAGGTGCATGCCCTTGACTGAAATCGAACCTGGAACCTTTCAGACCGCAGGGCAATGCTATATCCACTGAGCCAAGGAAGTTAGGGCTAGACATAATTTTAAAAACAGCATGTAGCATGTCACTGGTCTCTGATAGAAATGAAACATCTAACTATGACAGACCAACTGAACATCTCTCTGAAATACCCCATCTTGTGCTGGTTCTCTCAGCCTTTCAAGTCATAAAACTAGGCAGAGGCCCTAGCAATTAAATGAAATGGCCTAGTTAGATCAAGCTTTAGATTGTGTTATAAACTATGTAAAATTTACATTAAAGCCATAATTTCTAGTGCCTCAGAATGTGACTATATTTGGAGATATGTCCTTTAAAGAAGTAATTAAGGTAAATGAGCTTTATGTGTGGACCCTAATCCAATATGACTAGTATGCTTATTAGAAAAAAAGGTTAGGACCATGTGAAAACACCCAGAAGCAGATGGCTATCTACAAGCCAAGCCAAGGAAAGAGACCCTCAGAAAAAACTAACCCTGATGACAGCTTCATCTTGGACATCTAGCCTCTTTACCTAGGAAGAAATAAACTTCTATTGTTTTAGTCACTATGTGTGTGGTATTTTGTTATGGTAGTCCTAATATAGCATGAACGGATGGCGTAAGTAAGGTGCAGGAGCACAGTCCATACCCACGAGTTCTCCCTACAGTTTAACAGTGGTCTGCCTCTAAGTCACACCCATGTCCATATGGAGGATCCTGTATATCACCTCCCTCCAATTAGATAGGTACTTCATTGTCATTCATGTAACTTGTATTTTGGGGCAGTGATGTAAAATATCTGACTTGAATTTAGCTATAGGGAATCAATGGAATAAAACTAAGAGTATGGTCTTTGCAATCAGATGGGCCCAGGACAAGGTTCATGTCTTAATTGGGTCACTTATCACTTTGAGACTCAATTTCTTCATTTGTAGAAATGAGTTGAATAAGAGTAATTACATTCTTGAGTGGCCATAAAAATGAAATGAGGTAGTGTATATAGATAGCTTCCCATGTACTTGACAGATAATAATCATATTATCATTATATATAAATGATATTTTCACTACATATATATCTGCACACATAGATGCATACATATATATATACACATATAGATACACATGCATTTCCTTTTACATAAATCCTAGTAAAATATTTGCATTTGGCAACATAAGTTTTATCTAGTAAAATGATGAAATTAGATCTGATCTATCAAGACCTTTTTTACTCCATAAATGCCATCTAACAAGCCCACAATTTCTTCCAACTTCATATCAAACCCAAACTTGATAAATATGTCATCTTAATCCTTAAGAGAATAAATTATTATTTAATAAGCAGGTGTCTGGTCATTTTTTCCCCTTCTATTATATATTCTAAACATTAACTATTCAATTTTATTACTAAAAAGTTACTGTTATAAGAAATCAGAGTTTTGAGTCCATAAATACATTTTGGACTCATGTTATTTCTCTTATTTATTTGTTTGTTTGTTTGTTTGTTTATTTATTTTTACTTTTCTTCTTCTCAAAAATTTGGAGAATTTTCTATTCTCATAGCCCAAGTTCTAATTTCAGACAGAGGAGCATTTCTGTGAACTGTGAAGATATTCCTCAGCCAGGAGACAGACCACTGTTGGTCATTTTTCTATCCAACCTTAGCTTTCAGTCTACCTTTTAAATACTAGGAGGCAAAAACATTGTGTGAAAGACCTAGTAGTAAAATTAACAGGTTTTTTTCCTAAATTTTTAAACTACCCAGGGGAATTTCCTGCTAACACATAGTTCTATGACCAAATCATTACAGAAAAATAAATAGTGACATGGGTCAAAAAAAAAAAAATGTCAGACAGTTTGAAAGCTACCGAAACAGCCTTTACATCTCACGGATTTCTGTGCACTTGGTCCCAGTCCTGTCAATCTGTTAAGTTACTGATGCTTCACGCTATGAGGTCAGAGTTATAATTTCTCATTACAGTTGTGCCAAATAGCCCAGAAAAGCCTGTAGCATTTGCCCCACAAAACACTTCCCAAAAGAGTTGACAATTCATGTACAGACAAGAGGGAATAAATGGGACCTACAATGATTAAATATTGAGTTATTTTTGAAGCACTGTCTATAATCTATCAAACTTTATTTTCAAGTTTGAAAAGTCTTAGGGTACAAGCAGGCAGGCAATAATCATATTAATAGTGTCTGAAGTCTTAAATAACCTACATTGTATGCTGCTTTTACCCTTTATGAAGCATTTAGGTCACAGTTATATGTGTTAGAAGCAGCAAAGGATTTTATCAATTATAAAATAGAAAATCAAGGGGGACATTATCTCTGTGTCTGAGGATTTTATAATACCAGGTTTTCCTCCAACGCTATATAAATTCAAAAAAATTTTTTCTGTTTCATCAGGCCTTCAACACTAAAGATTTTAAACAATTACTTGTTAACACAATTAATTATATTCTGTTTATGTCCTTATGGTTTATAAATTAATGTTACTTGATCATTGCCTGTTTTTTAAACATGATTTTAGAGAAACTTAAGTTACATTAGCTTAGACAAGAAAGAAATTCCTTCAATGGAAACTAGAATGGTTCAGAGAATTAAGCAATGAATTCAGTAACTAACTGGTGAGAAATAACATCCAATGTTGGCCAAAATTAAGTAATAGGGATTAGATCTAATGCCTTGCACATAGCAAGCAAACAATAAAGTTATACTGAATGTATATGTAGAAAATAACAGTTTTCAAGGCAGTGGGTATCAGACAACTGAAGATAATTATTTCTGATATAAAAAACTAATGAGGTAAGTCTTATGATTGCTCCAGGTCATTGTCTCAACAAGATTTCTAGTTTCATTGCAGTCAGAGGGACCTAAAGCAGAGCCAACATACTTCCTACATTGAAGAATTGATAGTCTCAGACTAATCTAGGGTGTGCAGAACAGAATACTGGAGAGAGAGAAAAAAGCTGCAAATAGGACTCTAAAGACTGGTGGAACATCTGTCATTCTATTCAGCAAATACTGATTGGTACAAGTATATGAGAAAACCATCCAAGGTTGGGGAAGAAATATCTGAGATAATCAGATCAAACAGCACCTGTACCTCACACAGGGCCGGGAATAGTGCCTGTACCCATCAGCTAAAATGAAACTTCTCAGGACTCATGGGGCACTGGGTAGAGCACCCAGAGATGTGTCACAGTAGTGAAAACTACAATAGTTATATAAAGGAGGTAAATCACTATACTTGTTGTGATGAAGAATACACTGGTGAGGATTGATAGTAAGTTAGACATTGGAGGAGAAAAGATTAGTGAAATTGAAGACAGCAAACTCAAACACAGAGGGAAAAAATGAAGTTAAAAAATAAAAGGAACCCGGCCAGCATGGCGTAGTGGTTGAGCATTAATCTGTGAACCAGAAGGTCATGGTTTGATTCCCGTTTAGGTTTTGGGCTTGATCCCCAGTGCGGGATGTGCAGGAGGCAGCTGTAGTCCTGGTCATTGTGCCATAAGGGTCAATTTGCATATTACCCTTTTATTATATAGGATAGAGGCCTGGTGCATGGGTGAAGGCTGGCTGGCCTGCCCTAAAAAGGGCCCTGGATCAAGGTGGGGGTCCCCATTGGGAGACAGCGCCAGCCTGGGTGAGGGCCCAGGGGCAGTTTGCAGGCCGGCCACGCCCCTGATTGGGATGGGGGTCCCCACTGAGGGGTGGGGCTGGCCTGGGCAAGGGCTGCTGGAGATTTGCAGGCCAGCCACACCCCCTGCTTTCTGAGAGGACATCCAGAAGACCTCTGGTCTATCCAGTCTAATCAGTATATTACCCTTTTAATAGCATAGGTAGGAAGTTCAGAGATAAAGTTGGGTCTCAGGGCCATTGACCAGGCATTCCTCACTAAATGTTTCTTCATTTGGTGTCCCTACTCTGCTTCACTCAATGTGTTAACTTTATCTTTCATCACTGATGCCATAATAATTTTCATGAGCAAGCAGGCATCAATTATATTCTATGTTATGAATGGCACATAACAAAAGTTAGCTAATAATATCTCACCTAGTCAGTAGCATTAGGAAGTCAGGTATTCTAGAGAAATGCAGCTTCTAGATAACTGAATCTTACACATTCTTCATTTTTAAATTCCACATTCATCATTTTAAAATTCTAATCATTATACATGGAAATCTCGCAGGGATTTACTTTCATTTTTCCACATTAATATTTTAATATCAAAACAATGTATGCAATAAAAGTAGCTCAGGATGATTATTATGAATATTTAATTTTCTTACCAAAGGGTTATTAAAGTTTAAAGAATTATTTGCCCCCACACTAAATGGTTCTATAATGAGTTGTTTTAGGTTCTTGGATTTGTCTTTATTTTATCTTTTGTTCTGAGCTGTGATATAAGGCTCCCATACAATGGAGATGAGAAAGGTCTCCCCTTATCAAGTTCTTCTGTTTAATGGAAGTCCTAGTCATTCCCACAGCTATACACCCTGCAACACACCCTACAATATATCAATAAGTTTATACTAAGTGCCTCCTTTAAGCAGTTTTTTTTTCTAATAAATACACATCAATATGCCCCTGAATATGTTCTTATGATGCTCATGATAAAAGTAAGGCAGTCAAGGCCTACTTTTTCAAAGTGAGCCATCATAAATAATGAAGAAAACACTCGAGGCACATGCAGTTCAGGAGACCAGACTATTTGGACAACACAGAAGTAGAGTCAGAATAAAAGAGAATTGAGCACGTGAGGATGATATTGATCACTGATTCTGGTTCCTTGTTGAGTTCACAACTGGAATGAAATACAGTGTAGGTCAAACCAGCCAGTGTAGCTCAGTGCTTGAGCATCGACCTATGAACCAAGAAGTTATGGTTCAACTCCCCATCAAGGCACATGCCCAGATTGTGTGCTCAATCCCTAGTATAGAGGATGTAGGAGGTAGCTGATCAATGATTCTCTCTCATTGATATTTCTGTCTTTCTCTTCTTCTCTCTGAAATCAATAAAAAAGTATTAAAAAGAAAGAAAGAAAGAAAGAAGAAAGAAAGAACGAAAGAAAGAAAGAAAGAAAGAAAGAAAGAAAGAGAGAGAGAGAGAGAGGGAGGGAGGGAGGGAGGGAGGGAGGGAGGGAGGGAGGGAGGGAGGGAGGGAGGGAGGGAGGAAGGAAGGAAGAAATACCATGTAGGCGACAGAAAAAGTAGATATACTCATAATGGGGATCTTGGTGAAGGTGGACTCGAGATTGGGAAATCTGTAAAAAGCACTAGCAGTATTAGATCTGTGAGACGTGATCAGTAGTGATACAAGCTTTTGTCAATGGGCCATGCAAAGACCAAGCTCCAAAGGAGACCTGCAAGTGGTACAGGGACCCAGGATGATCAGAGAATGTGATGCCAACAGATTCAAGCTACAGTGAAAGCAACATCACATATCAGATATATCAGAAAAATGTTTAGAGTAACAGACAAAGCAATAGAGTCTCATATAATGACTGTACTTATATGTGACACACCCAATCCATGGATGGCCATGAATATTTAGAAAAATGACAGATAACTGAAAAGTTCTTGGCAAAAGGAAGCTATTATTAGTCTAACAAATTTGGGACAAAAGGCAAAATGACCTTACCTTGGTATCAGATGCACAAATAGGCAGGAGTGATCATTTTGATATTCATGTTAATACACCACAAAAAGTCTCATAAAGCACTGAGACCTAGGATATAAGGTTTATATTTATGAGGGCAGAGAGGCATCTAGATTTATGATTTAAGTCCTTTTATACTACACATTTGTGTCGCCAACTTATTAGTAATTCTGGAGCTTGAGCAGGTTGATTTTGGAACAATAGCCATGACAGTGGGGGGGGGGGGAGCTTTGCAGCTAACAAGTACACAAAAAGGTGTTCAACATCATTAATCATTAGAGAAATGCAATTCAAAACCACAATGAGATATTGTCTCATTCCTGTTATCATCAAAAAGATAAGAAATAATACTAGTAAATGCTGTTAAGGATATGGGAAAAAGGCAACTCTAATGCATTATTAATAGGAATAAAAATTGTTGCAGCCACTATGGAAAACATTATGAGAGTTCCTAAAAGAATTATGATTCTGGATGTATATCTGAAGGAGGTGAAACATGGTCTCAAGGAAATAGCTGCACTCCAATATTCATTGCAGCATTATGCATAGTAGTCAAAACATGGAAACAACATAAATGTCCACTGACAAATGAGTGGATACAGAAAATAGTATTCATCTTATATAATAAAGGCCTAATATGTAAATTGACCAAATGGCAGAACGATGGGTAGAATGTCTGGCTGCTATGATGTGCACTGACCACCAGGAGTGGAGACACTAACACAGGAGCTACCCACAGCCCACAGGCCCTAGGCCAGCCAAGACGGGTGACAAAGGGCCCCCTGATCACGCCACTGGTGGCCCCGCAGAGGGAGGCGACTGGCAGTGGTGGTGGTAGGTGGGTCAGCTGGCAAGCAGGCGGCAGCAGGGGGATGGACCAGCTGGCAAGTGGGCCAGCACCACCCCCAATAGCCTTGCCAGTTGCTTCCCACAGAGAGAGGCAACCAGCAGCAGCAGAGGGGAGATTAGGGGGAAGGGGGAGCCTGGGGCTGGCAAGCTGGCAGCACCAAGCCTGCAATGGCAGATTCCAGTATTGGCCCCCTGATCGCCCCACCGGTTGCCTCACATACCAGCCCTGATTGCTGGCCAGACGTAGGGACCCTACCCATGTATGAATTTCATGCACCGGGCCTCTAGTCCATAAATAAAATAAAATCCTTCCATCTATGACAACATGGATAAACCTTGAGAACATAATCACATTGCTAAGTGATTAAAAGACAGGAAAAGACACATACTGTGTGCTCTCATTTATCTCACTTATATGTGGACTCAAAAGTTGAACTCAGAAACTGAGGGTAGAATGGTGGTCGTCAGGGACTGGGAAGTGGTAACAAAAAAGGACGGGGGGAGGTTAAAGGGTAAAAACTTTCTATTATACCATGAATAAGACATGATGTACAGCATTGTGACTATAGTTAACAATACTATACTGTATACTTGAAACTTGCTCTATTCTAAGCTTTAATGTTCTCACCATAATAGTAATAACTGGTAATTAAGTGAGGTAAACAATGTATTAACTAATCTTATTGTGGTAAATATAAATGTATGTCAAATCATCACACTTACACTTACAGTACACGGTATTTAATGTAAATTATATTTCAATAAAGCTGGGAAAAATAATGCTTGTACCACCAAGAGCTGTAAATTCAGAGAAGGCACTGTTCATCTTAGAATCAAGCAGTGAACCAGAGATACTGAAATGGATGTCCTCTGATAGGCTCTTTGAAAGTCTGATGGAGACAAAAAGAGCAAAGAAATGCAACGCTAGCTGAATGCGTTATCTGTTTACTAACATTATCTATTTATTAACATTATCATGTGGGAAACGGCTCATCGGAAAAATGATATTTAATTTTTCTACCCTGAACACAGAATCTGAAAAAACAGAGGTTGTAACAAAAGATTTAGTATGCAAGTGTCTCTCCAATGTGGAATCTAAACAAACAAAAACAAACAAACAAACAAACTCATAGATACAGAGAACAGATTGATTGGCGGTTGCCAGGCAGGGATTCATGTGGTAAAATGGGCGAAGGTGGTCAATAGGTACAAACTTCTAGCTATCACATGAATAAGACCCGAAGATACAATGCACAACATGGTAACTATAGTTAGTAATACTGTGCTGCATATTTGACAGTTGCTAAGAGAGTAGATCTTAAAAGTTCTCAACACCAGAGAAAAATTTTGTAATGTGTTTGGTGATGGAAGTTAACTAAACTTACTGTCATTATTGCTTATTGTACACAAATACCAAATCATTGTGTTGTATACCTGAAACTAATAAAATGTTATGTCAATTATAGTTCAATTAAAAAATAGGGAGATTATCTTTGATTACTCAGTATAACCACAAAAGCTTTAAAAATGGAAAAGGGGGCAGAAGAAGAGTAAAACAGCAGGTCCAAGATTCTACTTGTCCTGAAGGTAGATGGGGTCCATATGCCAAGAAATAAGTAGCCTTCAGAAGCTGAAAAAAGACAGGAAATGGGTTTTCTCCTAGAACCTCCAGAAAGAACGTAATCCTGCTGACACCTTGATTTTAGCCCAGAAAGACCCATTTCAGATTTCTGACCTTTAGGATTCTAAGAGAGTAAATTTGTGTTGTAAGCCAAACGGAAAAGAAAAGAAAGAAAGAATCGTTCCAGTCTTAAGGGTGAGGGTGCCGTGGGCTCTTTAGGAGCTGGTATGTTGGGCCAGGCAGTTCATATATGAACTTCTACAGTTGAAAGGCTATTCACCGTCTGATGGCAGCCATGCAGCCTTAAAAATGAAGAGATGTATTGTAGAATGGTGTGAGAATCCCTTAGGAGGAGACCTGGCATTCTAGCTAACACATGCCAGTGAGATGCTAAAAAAGGTATGTGGGGGAATAAATGAAATGGTTAATGAAAAGCCTGTGTGACTGTTCCAGAAATCACCCATGAGCCTGGGAAGGCAGGGCCTCCTTAAATGTGGCAGGTTTATGGAAAATTTTAAATAGGAGTTTAAATAAAATGGATGAATTGAGAACCACAGATGCTAAATTTCCTAAAACCTGTCAGAGAAAATAAAATATCCTGCCCAGAAAGCCTTAGAGAAAAGTGTCACATCTGAAAAGAAGTCAGGCTAGGCTCACCCTTAATTAAGTACTTTCGTTTATTTTTAGACAGCAAAAAAGTAAGTATGGTAGATAGTGTTCCAGTGAGAGAATCTAATGTGAGAGGAGGCAGGGGGCAAGCCACTTTTGAGAACAAGAGGGGAAAACAAAATAATAGCTAAAGGACTTGAGCAATAGGTGAACAAATGCCTCTAAATCTCAGAATTTTCCAGGGAACTGCAAAGAACATCAGCTAGAGAGAGTACCACCCAACTTTGGAAAAGGGTGTGTCTTTTGAAACCCTTTGAAAATCAGTGATATCTGTCATTTTGTTATTGTTGAATTCACATTTTAATTTGAAAACTAATATTTGCCTGAAAATTTGATTGGAAATACGTGGAATGATCAAGTCTCCTCAGGAGTACTCTTGTTTTCAGAACAGGTAGGGCTCAGAAAGGGCTAGGTATACTCATCCAAGTGGGGGATGTGAGGGCAGAATCCAAGATGACAACATAGGGCAGTGGGAGGAGAGGTTACATCAATTTTAAAACCTTCCATTCCACCATCAAAAAATAATGTAATAATTACTGTCCTTGGCCCCAATGAAGACCAAGTCCTTCCCTAAAGAGTGGCTGAGGACCAGCTCTTCTAGTCCTGATTTGGGACTCCAATTTAGGAACACAAATAATGACCTACTCATATAAATGAATTGTAACCACTTAAGACTGCTTTTAAGCAAGAGGCATTTCAGGAAGAACTCTGTGGTAAGAGTATTGAACAGATGAGTGGTAAGGTAGTAGCAACTTTGGAAGCTGAATGGGCAACACATAATTAAAAATGTACACACTACATTAAATATAGGTTATCTACAATATATTGTTTTTCACATTCTTGATTAATACTATTTGTGAAAATAAAGTCTCTGGCTGTGGAAAACTACTTGGTTTAGTTCCAATTAAAATAATGACTTTCCCTTCCCTACAGCTGCTTAGAATGGTATATTAAGTTTGAAAGAAACTATGAAGTTTAACATAGTGTGAATAGAAGAAAGCCTTATCTGGACTATAACTAAGACTTAAAAATGCTGGCATATGGAGCAGGCAACACTCCACCCACAGAGTCATGTGTATGTATGTATGTGTAAGTTCTCACATAAATGAGCCATATACACTTAAATGTTATAGAAAGCGCATAGAAAAACTGAAAGATTCTTAGATATTATAGAAAGTTCAAAGAGTTCCTAAGTGACCAGAATGCTTGCATGTATTATAGAGGTGTCCAGCCACATCCTCTCATTTACATATAAGGCAAGATGTCCATGAAAAAATTACTCCATTTATTCATTCATTCTATAATTCAATAAAGTTTCTGCTGTGGACTGAAGCATTCTCCCCACTGCCAACTATAGAGTTGAAGACCCAACCTTCCAAATTATTGTGTTTGGAGATAGGAATTAAAGTTAAATTATGCCATAATGGCAGGGTCCTAATCTGATAGGACCAGTGACCTGATAAAAAGAGGAAGTGAGAAAATTCTCTCTCTCTCTCTCTCTCTCTCTCTCTCTCTCTCTCTCTCCCTCTCCCTCTCCCTCTCCCTCTCCCTCTCCCTCTCCCTCTCCCTCTCCCTCTCCCTCTCCCTCTCCCTCTCCCTCTCCCTCTCCCTCTCCCTCTCCCTCTCCCTCTCCCTCTCCCTCTCCCTCTCCCTCTCCCTCTCCCTCTCCCTCTCCCTCTCCCTCTCCCTCTCCCTCTCCCTCTCCCTCTCCCTCTCCCTCTCCCTCTCCCTCTCCCTCCCTCCCTCCCTCCCTCCCTCCCTCCCTCCCTCCTTCCTTCCCTTCCTCCCTTCACCTTCCCTTTTTCCCTTTCTTTTTGTCTCTGTTGATTCCCTATGCATTCACTGAGGAAAGGTCATGTGAGCACAAGGCAAGAAGGTAGCTGTCTGAAAGCCAGTAAGAGGGCCCTCTGAATGCATAATAATCTGGCCAATCAGTATATATATATTAGTGGCCCGGTGCATGAATTCATGCATGAGTGGGGTCCAACCAGCCTGACCAGGGGTAGGGGACAGGGGTGGTTGGCTGGCCTGCCTACTGGTCAAACTCCTGGTAGAGAGGGCAATTCGCATATTAGCCTTATATTATATAGGATTATTTACAGTAGCCAAAACATGAGAACAACATAAGTTTCCATTGATGAATGAATGGATAAATAAAATGTGGTGGATATATACAATAAAATATTCAGCTATAAAAATTGTGGCATCATGGGTGAACCTTGAGGGCATTATACTATGTAAAATGTGAAACAGAGAATGACAAATACTGTATGATCTTACTTATATGTGAAATCTAAAAAAATCAAACTAATAGATACAGAAAACAGTTGATGGTTGTCAAAGGCTGGGGGTGGGTTAAATGGATGAAGATAGTCAAAGGTACAAACTTCCAGTTATAAGCTAAGTAAGTCATAGGTTGTAATGTACAGCATCATGACTATAGTTAATCATACTGTATACTATAGTACATTTGAAAGTTCCTAAGAGAGTAGATCTTAAAAGTTCTCATCACACAGAAAACATTGTAACTATATGAGATAATGGAGGTTGACTAAACCTACTGTGGTAATCATTTTGCAACATGTGCACATGTTAAAACACTATGTTGTATCTCTGCTGGTGTTGCTCAGTAGTTAAACATCAGCATATGAATCAGGAGGTTCGATTCCAGGTGAGGGAACATGACCTGGTTGTGAGCTCAATCCCCAGTAGGAGGCATACAAAAAGCAGCTGATTAATGATTCTCTCTCATCATAGATGTTTCTATCTTTCCCTCTCCCTTCCTCTCTGAAACCAATAAATATACATGTTTATATATATATATATATATATATATATATATATATATATATATATGTGTGTGTGTGTGTGTGTGTGTGTGTATTTTAAACCACTATTGTTGTAAACTTAAAACAAATACGATGTTATATGTTAATTATATCTCAACAAAACTGGAAAAAGTTTAAAACAAATTACATTTTTCTTTATTACATAAGGTCTCAACCTTAAAGATTTGCTTTTGTATCTGAGTTGCTAGATTCTAGGTCTGATAATACAGAAAAAGACCTTCCTTACTAAATTATTAAAATAAGGGAGGAGGATCATGTCTGCTTTCATTGGCGCATTTGTAAATCTTTTTTCCCCTGCTACCTACCATCTATAGGTAGGTAGCAGGGGATCTAAAAAAAAAAAAAAAAAACATCCTGAGAAAATTATTCTCATCCTCATTACACTTACTGTTAATAGTTTTTATTTAGCAATTCTTTACTTATTCTAAGGAAGTAAAATAAAAAAGTCTCTCACAAAGTTGGAAATGCATAAAATTTTGCAATCAGATAAAAAAGATAAAAAATAACTTGCAAATGTATTTATTTTCTCAAAAGGGGCATGTAAAATGGAATCCAGGAGTTAGTCATTAAAATAATTACTCTTAGGCTTCAGAGGGCATCTGCCATGGCTCTAACTGCAGGAGAACAAGGCAGTCCTGGCCCGCTCTCATTCAAGAGTGTGGCCTCATTAGCCCAAATTCCCTGAATGGGACTCTGAGAACTCTTCTCAAAGGAATGAGATACTGTCTTCAAGTTGAGGCTAATGAGGGACAATATACATTTACAGAATCTTGAGTTTCTTGCACAGCTCCTGTTGACAGTGAAGAATTAGAGCAAGAAGATACTCTGTTCCCAAAATCTTAACAAAAAGAAGTAAAGAATTAGACACCTCTCCCGGATACTGAATTTATAATGCATTCCAGTGCTGACATCTTGCTGAAAAGCAGAAGGCAAGAAAGGTGGATGTTCATTTTATATGGCAAGAGGGGGGAAAAAAGGCAGTAAATCATAATGTTTGCATTTGCCAAGGCTTCATTTCAGTGGTTTCTCTGCGAGTTATACATGCTTTTACATAACACTAGGTGGCAAGCATTCAAATGTTCATAACTTTCATATTTTGAGGAGCTGCGTTACAAGTTCACTTGAGTTTATTCATTGAGGTATTTAGCCTTTTGAATTTGTGAACCATTAGCTTGTTTAAGGCCTGAGCCAAATGACAAATTTAGTAGTAAAGAAATAATGGTTTTATTTTACATAATGCTAGATTTCCAGTTGGCAAATGAAATGTTTGTCTCCATGATGTTAAACATGTATTAAGTATTTTTTCCCCAAAAAAGTTTCCTGAAAGTTATGGAGCCAGGGAAATTAATTTTAACATTAGCTTGATTAGCTTCAATTTATTAAATAATTGAAGATTTCAAGACCAATTTTAAACTATTATAGAAAATGAATACAGTTGCTATTATGATTGATCACCACAAATACTACAAAATGATTGACAGCATAATACAAAATCATGTGGGTAAAATTACATGATCAGAAGATTGGCAGAACCTCTGAGAAAAATAGTAAAAAATAAATAAATAAAATAAAAAGATATGTGCTCTTAGCCATAGTAACCAATGGTTGTCCCTACCTTCTCACAGAGGAATTAAGAGCTGAGGTACTAGAGACCAGTGGAGAAGACTGGACTCTCCCCACTCCCTTCTCCACAGTGCTGAGGCTGCTTGTGTCATCCTTCCTTAGCAGGAGGCCCTGACACTGGCCTGTTATGAAGATGCTTTACAACATGGGAAAAGCCTGATGACACAAAGGCAATACATGTTGTATATTAGGCAGAAGGACAAAGATTACATGGGAAGTAGGCAAAAAGAAATGGCAAATGGACAGTTTACAGGTAATGCAGGCTGGAGATTTGCAAAGGACAGTTTACAGGTAATGCAGGCTGAAGATCTGCAAAGGCCTGCGGGTATGTAAAGGACTAGTCTTCAAAGGGCCAGCTGCTCTGGTTTCTGCAACAAGGTTGTTAATCTTTCCATGATTATAGCTCCCAGATGAGAAGATGGGCTGCATTTCCAGGTGAGCTCCTAGGGCCAACCTGCAATTCCCAGCCAGGATAGAATGTGCCTTCTTTAATCAGAACAATCACAGTTAACAGAGCATTATTAATAGTTCTTACTGTTACAACTGAACCCCAATATTCTATTTCTGCCCCTATCATATATATTATTGGGTCGGCAAGTAAGTAATTGCGGGTTTCACACATATATGGCTTCAGTTGAATTTTTAGGTTTGCAGACGTAGTAAAAATGTAAAACACATTTTGTTATTTGATAGTTGGCTATTCAGCTGTTAATCAGTAAAAAACGTTTTTTGATCTGTTTTGTAGTTTTCGTTTGGCGTTCGTTGAAAAATGGAAAATCAAAAGGAACATTTTCGTCATATTTTGATTTTTTATTTCCACAAAGGGAAAAACGCATCGCAAGCTCATAAAAAGTTATGTGCTGTTTATGGTGACGAAGCCTTAAAAGAACGGCAGTGTCAAAATTGGTTTGCCAAATTTCGTTCTGGTGATTTTTCACTCAAAGATGAAAAATGCTCTGGTTGTCCAGTTGAAGTTGATGACGCCCTAATCAAAGCAATAATCAATTCGGACTGTCACAGTACAACACGTGAGATTGCAGAGAAGCTTCATGTATCACATACATGCATTGAAAATTACTTAAAACAACTTGGCTATGTTCAAAAACTCGATACATGGGTTCCTCACGAACTGAAAGAATCACAGTTAACGCAACGCATTAGCAGCTGCGATTTGCTAAAGAAACATAATGAAAATGATCCATTTTTAAAACGACTGATAACTGGCGATGAAAAATGGGTTGTTTACAACAATATCAAGCGGAAAAGATCGTGGAGCAGGCCAGGTGAACCAACTCAAACAACATCAAAAGCTGATATTCATCAAAAGAAGGTTTTGTTATCAGTTTGGTGGGATTACAAAGGAATTGTCTACTTTGAACTCTTACCACCGAACCGAACGATCAATTCTGATGTCTACATTGAACAACTAACGAAATTAAACAATGCAGTTGAAGAAAAGCGGCCCGAATTGACAAATCGAAAAGGTGTTGTATTCCATCATGACAATGCAAGGCCACACACATCTTTGGTCACTCGGCAAAAATTAATGGAGCTTGGTTGGGATGTTTTGCCACATCCACCATATAGTCCTGACCTTGCACCATCTGATTACTTTTTGTTTCGATCTTTACAAAACTCCTTGAATGGTAAAAATTTCAATAATGATGATGATGTCAAATCGTACCTGATTCAGTTTTTTGCTAATAAAAACCAGAAGTTTTTTGAACGTGGGATTATGATGCTGCCTGAAAGATGGCAAAAGGTCATTGATCAAAATGGGCAATACATTACAGAATAAAGTGATTTAGTTCCATGAAAAAACTGTCTTTGATTTTCTTTAAAAAATCCGCAATTACTTACCTGCCGACCCAATAGAATGGGTTGTTGAATGGGAATATGACTGTTGCACAATCAACTAATGGAAAGAATTTAAATACACTAAGGTAATGTGATTTTGGTTGTACTGGTATAAGAGATGAAGTAGAGATTGTCTGGGATTCAGGAAGTTCTGCTAAAAGGCCAGAGGGAGAGACTTGTTGTCTCACAAAGAAATTGTCTTAGACCAGATGTTATTATACATAAAATAGAAATGTTGAAAATTAGATGGAACAATTTCAAAGACACATCAACTTCTTCACAATGGTGCCAGAGATAGTTCTTGTAATAAACATGAGGTTCCCTCTCCCCCCCCAATATTTGTCATTCTCTCTTTTTCCTCTTGTATTTCCTCCCTCCTTTACCACAGGGTTTTTATCTTCCCAGAATTCAACATTCTGTCTTTTTCTTTGGATACTTTATATTTAGGGCAGGTTTGAGAGTTCCAGCACTGTATTACAAAGTGAAACCTCTGCTTAGAATTCCAGAAACACCTCAAACTCAATCCTGTATGTCTAAAATAGGACAAATGCTCTTATGTGACTGTCAACCTCCATCAATGTCCTTTTAGCTTGTCCTTCAAGATTCTGGTCAGCGGACTATTATCCTTCCAGAATTCATTGGTAGAAAACAGGGGTTCAGTTTTTTCTCTTTCCTCTTCCCTTAGCTGCCAGTCCAGTTTCTAAAGATTTGTTGATGTTCCTTCTTAGTTATCTTTTGCATATCCCTCTCTTATGCAGGCCCATTATGCCTCTCTTTGTACAAGCTTTCATCATGCCTTGCCTGTAGTACTTAAATCAGACACCAATTGAGTCCATCAGATTCATTTTAATGCAAGATCCAAAGAATACCCAAGGTACAAAGAATGAGTGAGACATAATTCATCTGTGGCATTATTTATTTATTCATTTAACATTGCCTCTGAGTGCTCACGTTGAATATGAGCAATGGAGATTTCTCAGTGACCAAGAGAAAATTTTTCTCCCCACAGGGAGTTGAAATCCTAATGGAAAGAAATTGATGAATAAAATAAAAAACGAATAAAATAATTACAGATTGTGATATGCCTAATTAGGAAACAGTCTGATGTGACAATTGCAAGTGAAGATAAGGAGAAAAAGGTAGATATCAACTGAGTAGTCTCACAAGCAGTTTTGGAAAGTGATTTGAATTAGGCACTTTCTGACTTTATCATGGGGCTCCATGCTGTATTCCGTATACTGGACCAAAATCCCTGGCACCACAACACCACTGACGTACACACTCCTCCTGCATCCCAGTCTCCATGCTGTGTGCTTTAGTTTTGGTTTAGTTTTGTTTAAAAATAAACCAAGATTAACTTAGTACTTAAGAAAAATGAATGCAAGCATCCGAAAGACTCAAATTTAATTTCATAATTATAAATGTTATGGTCAAAGAAGCCTTTAGGTTCATGTGAGAATAAAAATTAATTGCTTCAAGGGACAGTGTTCATATCTGTTCTAAAATAATTATCTATTGACAAACCTTTGATCCAGTTTCAGAGAGGTGGATATTTGGGTATTAGCTTTTTTGTCTAATAAATAATACCTTAAAATTTAAGGCTTAAATGCTAAAATCATAGGTTTAGAATAAGTGATATAAAGATTTATTAGTTTTTTTGAAAGATGCTTTAACCATCCATTATCTACAGAGTGAGGAAAAAAATAGTGAATTATTAACTAGAAAGTTCAATAGTTTATTGTAACTTTCTATCTATCATCCACTGCTCAACTTCAGCATAAGATTAAAGTGAAGGGTTTGGAGGTTCAATCATCTTAAACATCAAAACATTTCTTTTTCCAAAATACACCATACAGATGTTAAAAACAGTAAGTACTTTCCTCAGTGTTAAAGGAAAAGGTAATATTTGACCAGCGACGTTCAAGGGGCAAAGGGGCAAACGCATGTTAAAATGACTGGGTGATAGAAGTTAACTTCACTCCTTTTCATGTCTAATGGCTCTTTAACATTGGAAGATTTAAGTGCTGGGTTTGGGGGGGGGGGGGGGGGAAGAACTTTAAAAGGTGTTAACTTCATCTTGTGCCATAAAAGAAAAGATGTTTAATTAAGCCACTGGTAGTTCTTGGGTGGTTTTCAGTTTAGTTTTATACTTTTGAGATGAAAAAGTACATTCCAAATTATGTACAAAGTACCTTTTAGAAACTTTGGAAAGGTCAAGGAGAAAACAGCTGGATTTCAAAAGCTGAACTTTTCAAGGTTTTTCTCTGATTTTTCTAAAACAAGATAGCCTCCTCCTCCTCTTAATAGTTCTTCAAGGCCCTTTTGGTAGCCAACATCTTTGTTCTTTTTTTAAAGCAGCTTTGTAACAGAAGAACTAAAAATTAATTATGGCTATGGAACTTTTACACAGAAGAGTTTAAAAAGCACAGACGTAAAGAAGGGAAAAAGATGAGGGCCCATTTATCTTATATTGACAGGACTAGCTTCAAACGATGACCTTGAATCATAATCATCCTAATGAGCTCAAAATATTTCACTTTAACAAGTGAAACTATAATCAAATCAGTTTCTGAAAGCTCTACTAATGAGCATTTCCTTTGATGAAAACATAGTTAACTGTCTTAGTCTGCAGGAGGTGCACTACACTAAGGGGCCAGCTCCTGACAACTCATTAGCTGACCTGGGGAGAGAGTAATTTGAATGCTTTTGATAAAAATTTCAAGGCTTTTTTTTTTAACTTAAATTACAATTTATGCACTTTATAAATAGTATAATTTTTCTAAGTTGGGGGAAACTAGCAAAAAGACTTCAAAGCTGTGGAACATAGTTTGTTTATCACATATCAGTCTGTTGTAACCTCAGAAACAGGAAGGGGCAACATGTTTAATTAGTGACTGCTAACTTGCGGCCCATCCTTTCCTATATTGCATTTTTATAGGCTGCATTTTTACAGATTGGTATAATGCTGTGTGGACTTTGTGGAGCTACAGTCTGTAAGGTTTAGGATGAAAATTCGAAGTCACTGTTATTTACTGTGAGTCTAAAGAATGTCTTCTGAAACTACCTCTCCTTCAAAAGAAATCACTCAATTCACATAAAACAGAAAAAATAAGCTAAAATGACAACTGATTACAGAAATGTGGTTCACTTTTATTTTCACTACCCATCAAGAATCTCCCCATTTGAACTGTTCATCATTTTAACTTCATGAATCAATCTCTCTCTCCCCCCCCCCCCCCCCCATCCCCCCAACTATCCCTTCACTCTCCAGGGAAGACTTTTAATAGCAGTTTGTCAAGGAAAAAAATGAAACAGAAGAATAGTTTAGCTGTTTTAAGTATCGCTGGAAGACAGATTTTAGTTGCTTTAGAAGGCCAATTCCTTGTCTACTCCCTTTGCTGTCAAGTATTTACTTTCCATTTGTCATGTTTGCATCAGAGGCACATGAGACACTGACCAAAGTCTTATACACCAAAAGTGAGAATGAGAAACTTAACCAGATATCAAGGGTAATTAGGTATCAGGGTAGAGGGATTTATCCCCGAACTGACTTAACAACATTCTTTGCTAAGACTGGCCTGAGTAAACTAAAGCCTGAACTAGGCCACGTTTGAGGCCTTACTGAAAAGAGAGATCTGAGGACCCTGAATACAGGTTTGTCAAAGACAGAGAGTCTTCATCAGCCAACAGCACTGTAACTTATGCCTTCTATATATTACATATACTTATATAATAACACCTTCAGACATCACAGAAACTATGAAGAAGTGGAACAATGCTTATCTAGGGTATAAGTTTTCTCAGAAAGGCACATCCCAATCTTCTTGCACTTACGAACATTAGCGAGCACTTCAGCAGTACACTGGGTGCCTTATAAACAGCAAATTCACTAACAAAAAGTACAAAAAATGTGAAAAGTGTGGCACTCAACCCACCTAGAAAGGGACCCTTGTTTACAGTATGAGAGTTGGAACCAGAAAGCAGAGCTGGAAGTAAGTGCTGGTAGAGACATGCATGTCCCCTAACTCAGACAGGGCCGGAAATTCAACTCTGTGGGACAAGAGAGGCACAGGGAGAGGACACACTGATTCCTCTGTGCTCTGTGTGACCTGTAAGACCCAGAGACAGCCTTTGGTTTGAAGACTGCGTTTTTTAAACGCTTGGTGATTCTGCTAGTACTTTGTGGAAATTTATCAAAAAGAATTTGTAATGACCCTAGACATTTTAAATGGAACTTTTCTCTCTCTCTTTTTTTAATTTATAAAAGAAAATTCTCCTATAAAATCATTATATTATATAAATTTAAAGGGGAATTTAAATAATTGATGCACTTACTAATCATATCATCAATAAATATGATTTCTTCTAATATGATAAAAAGCTCGTCATGAGAAGATATTTAAATTGTTATGCTACATTAAATTTTATAGTCATTTTAAAATTTGTAATGAAAATTCATTTTGTAGAGAAAATAATATACTTTAGAGAAATTCACTTTTATGGAAAGCTTTTCTGAAGTATGTAAATAGTTGTTTTATTAAACTATTTTTTGTATTTAGATATTTTCAACATAAATTATTTGCCAGTACTCATTTATCTTTCAGGTCTGTATTTTGTAGTCTTCAGTGATCTCAAGGGAATCACAGAGGTTTTTTCTATTACTTGTATTGTGTGCATAAGTTTGTTTTGAGTTACTTATTGTCTCCAAATTTATCTGGGGCATTTCTTGGCTGTATAAATCACAGAACAATATTACAGCCATTACTTATATCACATTCCCTAATAAGTGGCATACTCTTTCATTTCCAGTGGTGACAATCCAAGAATCTCACCTAATCAATAATCATAAGTCAATTTTATAAAATAATATTAGCCAAGGTTACATATCTTTAGTTTAAAGAGACTCAATTCCTACATACAATATCACTTAAAATTTCTAATTTATTGTTTTCTGTATTTTTGTTTTTATTTTTTATTTTTAAATAACAATTTTTATTCAGGTGGTTTTTTTTTAATTTTTAAATGGAATATAGTGATTCCAGGATAAAGTTACATATACTTCTATAATAGCACCTTCAGACATTACAAAAACTATAAAGAAGAAATTTAAAAGCCTCCATACAATAGTCACTGTTATTGAAACTCATAATTGAGATAACCACTATTACTATTATAGTTATACTGCAATTATGATTCTCACACATCTTCATACAGTTAAAAGTGTTTCTATGAAATTTATTATTATTATTATTATTATTATTATTATTATTATTATTTATTGGTGGTGGTGGTCCAAGTATGTAGATACATTTTAAATTTTAACAATTTTGCTAGATTGTATCCATTTACAGTTTTACTAAAATTATAAAGAATATAGCTTTCCTATACCTTTGTTAGCACTGGAGGTTAATTGATATTTTAATACTCTCAAAGCTGATAACTAAGAATGTTGCTTTTTTGCTCTTTTAAATTTTATTTAAATATTATAAGTGAAGGTAGAAAATAATTTTCACTGTCTGAAAAGTAAGCCAAGATGACTTGGGGACATCTTTTTGAGAAAATGAGTGTTTGCTCGTGTCCGAATTTTAGGTTCTGAATAAACGGTTCAAGAGATCAAAATGTTTTTATTATTATTATTATTATTATTATTATTATTATTATGATTCTTTATACTTCTCTATGAAAAGAGGTTTAGCATCCTCTATCCAAATTCCAATCCCAAATCCAGGATCCAGTTTCAGTGTTTGTCAGCTTTGTCTATGTAGTGTTTATAGTTTGATGACTTTACAAGCATTTCCTTTTGTTCTAAACCCATGCAAAAAGAAAAATTAAATTGTCACTGTCCTCCATATTTTTGCATTTTATATACTTTTTAATGATAGTTATATTGTTTTCATACTAATAATTAAATTCCTAAAATATAAGCTGACAATGAGATAGCTAGATAGTGAACATTCAGTGAAATCTTACTTTTAAAAGAAATTCATAAAGAAACATTATTCAGGGAGAAGCTTGGTTTCTTTCTTTATTAGAGCATTAGTATGAAAAACATAGAACACAGTGCTCCCATTGGCACTGTCCTATTCCTTAGCAATTTAATAAAAATCTTTCAGTTTACACATCATTTCTTGGACACAATCCACCAGAAACCTCAGGTACATAAATTAAGCATCACACATAAATGAGGCAGCACACAAAGACTGACATTTATGGTTGTGCCTTGATGTTCTAACACCCAACAGGTATCAACCCAGAGGCACCTAAGACAGTGAAAATAAATTAAAATCCAAAACACGCATACATATGCACACATAACATTAACGTAATATTACTGGCATAAATTTTAAACTAAGAAATATTAACTCAAATGTTTTAATCTATATGGTTAAACTTATTTTAAAATTAATCTCAAGATGACTTTTAGTGAATGAGATATTATAGTTTTTTATTTTAGGAAAGAATTTACAGAATTTCTTTTTGTAAAGATCTTCTTAATATCTAGAACAATGTTCATGAACTTTATAAAATGGTGTTAGAATTCTTAATATTTAAATAAATACTATTCAATGTTCTGAAAATAGATCAGTCCATTAAAAAAAATAGACAAAGGACATGAATAGGAATTTACAAAAGAACAAATACAAATAATGAACACACTAAATAATGCTTCCTTTTTTTAAATGTACTTTATTGATTTTTTACAGAGAGGAAGAGAGAGGGATAGAGAGTTAGAAACATCTATGAGGGAGAATCATTGATCAGCTGCCTCTTGCACACCCTCTACTGGAGATGTGCCCCCAACCAAGGTACATGCCCCTGACCCGAATCGAACCTGGGACCTTTCAGTCTGCAGGCCGACGTTCTATCCACTGAGCCAAATTGGTTTCAGCTAAATGATGTTTTCTTAACTTCACTGTTAACAGAGATCAAAACAAAATGCCCTTATTTCATTGATGAAAATGGAAACTATAAAAATAATGATAAAACTTAGTGTTGGTCAGGCAGAAATATATAGAATTATTTATACATTGTTGGTAGAAGTCTAATTTTATAAACTTGGTTGAATTAAATTTCATAAGATACCTCAAAAGTCATAAACCTTCAGACCTACCAGTTCTACTTCTAGCAATTAGGACTAAAGAAATGAATATTTGTACAAGATTGATTATTATAGACATGCTTATAATCACAGAAATGTAAAATAAAAACACCTAAATGTTTAGCAACAGAATTATGAGTAATGAAGAAAGCCTAAGCAATTTAAAATAGTGAGATAGGTCTCATTTCACTGATATGAATAGGGATTTTGAGGAGGGGGGAAATAACTCAAAATTTTTAGTTAACACCATCCAAATTTTTTTGGCAATTTGAGTTGAGCACTACTACATTTGTAATAAAAACTATTTATTTAAAAAAAACACACACACACAATTTTATTATAATAAAAAGGAGAAGTCAACACTTGCTCTGCTTCACACACAGTTTTGTCAAGGTATCTTATTCCACTTTTTCTCAGCCATAACTAAAAATATACCTAATCCTTTAACTTCTAACCCGTTGGAACTATTTCTCTGTAGAATTATACCAAATTATTGTCCCTAATTTTTTTTAAAGACAGCGGTTTAAAATATGAACTTCAGCAAGGCCTATTATTTTCTTCTCCTTTTTAAATGAGCCCAATTTCTTCAACACTATGGGTTCCAACCTCTTCAATATTCTAGTCATTCACCAGGTGTAATCTACCTTTTCAATAACGCTTAAAACAGAGCCTGCAGAACTAAGTATAACACTCAAGACATGGTCTGAGCAGTTTGAAACTATTATCACCTTTGAACTTAACTCTCTGCCTCTATTAATGCAGTTTAAGAATGCATTAACTTTTTAAAGCATCTGTTAACACCATATTGCTCATATCAAGCACGTTGTCAAATAAAACCATGGGAATTTTGCCATACATTTCCCTATTCTATACATGTGCAATAAACAAGAGTTTATAACAACCCAATAAAAGTTTATTTTATTAGTTTCAACCCACAGTCCCAACCTGTAAAAATCTTTTTTTTTTTTAGGCACACAACTATCATCTAAACCAGTAGCCACCCTTGCAAAAGTGCTAAGTACTTTTTCTTTCATCATTTTAACTGTTGATCAAACTGCCAGTAAGAAGACAGCCAAGTGGAGAATCCCAATTCCAGAGCTCTCCCTAGAGTTTGGTATCAATCCATTCCTAGTTTTTCCATTGGTTATGGATTTGCATACTACTTACATTTTCTTGTCCTTGAGAATATTAAGACAGCCATTAAGGAATGTGTTACACAAACTTTCCGTGTCTTTTCTCAGCAACCATTTTACAATTTGCATGTGTGATTTATTGTTAGGCATAGAGGAATCTATATATATTTATATATAAAAGCTAAGCAACTGTTTCAAACAAAAGACCGGCCAGTAGCTATGATGTGCACTGACTACCAGGGGCAGACACTCAACGCAGGAGCTGCCCCCTAGTGGTCAGTGTACTCCCACAGCCCACCTCCCCCACTCCCCACCCCCACCCCCGCCAGTCAACCTCCTGCGGTCCCTCCCCCTGCTGACCAACCTTCCATGCCCTCCTGCTCCCTCATCCACCCACCCCCACCCCCGCTCACCGCCGGCTGCCTCTCATGAGCCCCGATAGGGATTGGGCAGTTCGGCCCTGATCAGCCCCAATTGTCCCTCCCACCTGTGCATGAATTTCTAGAGATATAAATTGTTGACTCTGTAGACCTGAACTTCTACCATGTAGACCTTCTCAATTCTAATTGTTTACAATACATTATTACAAAGACATCTATTCAATATATTATATTCTCAATTCTATCTAATGAAACAATTTTAATTATATGTCTCTCACATTTAATTTTATGAGAAACCATCATTTATATGATGGATAGTGGCATGTAGTAATTAAAAGCACAGATCCTAGAACCAAAGTTGCTTGGGTTCAAAAGTCAGTTCCACCATTTAGTATTATATAACCTTGAGCAAAAAAGTATTATGTAACCTTCTCAAACATGCTGTGCCTCTAATTGCCTTATCTATGCTGTGATAATAGTACAGAAGACCCTTGAGGTTAAGGAAACTGACACCTGGACTGGTTTCAGGACTCCTATGAATACCAAAATCTAGAGGTGCTCTGGTCCATTTTTACAAAATGATATAGAAAAATACATACCGCTGGCCCTCCACATCTGCAGATCCCCAATCATGTCTGGAAAATACTGTTTTAATGAATGATTGGTTGAATCCACAGACATGACACTAAGGAATACACAGGGTGAACTATAGTGAAAAAATTCACATTTAAGTGGACTTGCCCAGTTTGACACATGTGTTTAAGGATCAATTGTGTTTCTTTCAAAGGTATTAAATAAGTTAATATATATATAGTACTAAGAAAAACACCTAGCAAGCTCTAAATAACTAGAATTATAAATATTTTCAAATGAAAAATATCGTAGTATTATATTATCTATAAAGTAACAATTTTGACTTGGTTTTGTTTTCCTTAAATTATTTGGTTCTGTGCCTTACAAAAGATGCATTTATTGTTGTCTCCTAAGACTTATGTATACTTCAACAGTCCAATACTTTTATCTATTCACTGAAGCAGTATATAAATGCTTACAATGATGAAGAAGATGATGATGATGATGATGATGATGAAATGACTGCTAGACTACACTTATAAACCAATAAGAAAATTATTTGGCCACTGTCTGGTTGGTAAGGGGATCTGTCTGGGGCTTTGAACATTCAGGGGTCAGGTGGAAACCTACACCCCATATACATACTTTCTACAGCTCCCATTCAGGATTAAAAAAAAAAAAAAAAAAAAAAAAAAAAAAAAGGCAACTGTCAGATCCCTCCAGCAGAGCTGATAGCCTCCCCACTGAATTGTTTTCCCTGAGAACTCGACAGTATTTCTGACACATCTTCTTACCTGACCCATGTTTCATTGCCTCTGATCTTTGCTTCAGCTACCCCATTCCAGACACTTAGCAATTCTAATAGTTCTTCATTTCTAAGATTATTTTATCTGAGACACAAGACTTCCTGTTTTCTTTTGTTCCTTTCTCAAAATCCTGAGCATCCCTTTACTTCACATCAAAATCAACAGTGGCTCAAGTTTGAACGTTTCATTCTTTGGGAAGGCTAGCTGAATTTAGACTAGAGTGGCTAAATGAACCTGATAGCAATGTATTAGGAATGGCTTTTTCTGACTCTTAGGGGAAAGGGGGAAATAAATAAAAGGTAAGGATAGGTGTTACTCTGACAGGTTAATCATTACTACACTATTCATTCAATATTGTTGAACAGTAAACACCATGATAGATGGTAGAAACATAAAGCTAAATATAATTTAGTGTCAATTCTCAAGAAAATTAAATATAGTGAAGAAAGCTAAGGCAATTAATGAGGTTACAGTGTTATAAGTGCCATAAAAACAAAGACAATATATCCATAATTGCAAAAATATTGTCTATAGTTCCTGTGAAAATTATCTTCGTTTACAGAAGCAAATGCCTAAAAATCAAACCTATTCTTTAGTCTAAAACCCTGTTCCTCAAAGTGTTCCCCAGGCCAAAAATATCTTATCTGGAAGTTTATTAGAAATGCAAATTCTCAGGCCCCACCATACCTATTGAATCAGAATCAGAATGTTACTTAGAACTCCCAGTGACTTCTGAACACATTACAACCCAAGAAACACTTATCTAAGCCAAATCTTGGGTTGAGGAAGCAGTGGTTCCTACAAGTGCTCAGGACTAGCTCTTATCTACAGATGCCACAGGAGAGTGAGTTGATAGCTCATTGGGGATAGGGAACATACTCATTCATCTAATGCACATGTGTCAAACACAAGGCCCACGGGCCAAATCCGTCCAGCCAGGCCTTGCAATGTGGCCCGCCGCGCTGTCATCACTGCACTCCGCTGCGTTTCCATCACAATGACAGTTTATGACTGTTCAGTAAACCATTCGGCCCGCGATTTAGGCTGGATTTTAGATTTTGGCCCCTTCTCTGATTGAGTTCGACACCCCTAATCTAATGCCTAGCATGCAGTAGGTACTCAATATAAATGTTTGTTGACTGAATACATGAGTGAATAATTAAAGGGGTAAATAAAGTATTAATGAGCAATATTTTAAAAACACTTTTGAGTATTAAAGAGAGTAGAGTGAAATAACATAGCATGTCAAATAAATCATTTCAAATACTTTGAGTACTATCAATTCAATTAAAGGAAAAAACAACATGCAAGCAGAAGGCATTCCAAAACAGAGTCCATTTTAATTTTAGTTTAATTCTATTTTTAGAAAGCTGAATTTTTTTGATCTCTTATAAGATTTTATTACCTTTATATTTAACTACTTTAAAAATATAAATTTGTTAGAATAAGATTTGGTTATTGCTAACTTCTTAGTCACATAACTCAGCAGCATGAGATTTAAGGTGTCAAAATAAGAAACACTCAATTTTTTCTAACATTACATATCACAAGTATATAGCCTTTAGGAAGCCATAAAATCCCAAGGAGTTACATTGAATCATTGACTCATGCTAAAAGGAGAGACAATTAATCACAGGATGAAACAAGGAGTAAGTTCTCATTATTTCATATGCTAAAAAAATAGATGGGGAAAAAATATAAGGATTTTAGGAAAGAAGGAATGCTTCCATAAGAATTTAGGGAAACATTTAGAATTAACTGCTTGATTCTAATTAAAAGAAAATAACTTTTAGAAAGACAGAGGCTATTGAAACTCTGATTTTATTTGCATATGATATTATGAACATGACAACTAAAACTCTAAACAAAGGTTATTCCAGGTCCTTAAAATACAAAATATCTTAAAGTTTCCCTCAAATATCAATGTTTAATTGCCTGTATCACAAAATCATTTCAACAATATCCCTAGTTTAAGAGAAATATGCAAATCATCAGGGCACAATATTATCAAACGAAGAATCAACTCAGGGTAGTAATGTGACCTACCCTATATATTAGTAAAAGATAAAAGTGTATTTCTAGTTTAACAGCATTCTAATATTTTCCAAATGATCCCAGGGCCATATGTGTTCTTGAAGGTGCAAGAAAAAAAAAAGGGGCTAAATTTGTTTTATGTATCTTTAGACAACAGACAATGTACAAAAATTACAAAAAGGCAAAAGTTTAGCTCACTATAAAAAGAACATTATAATAATCAAAGCCAACTAAAAATGAAAAGTTGTCTAATTTGGTTAGATTTGTGTGCAGTGGTACATAAATGCATTCTATTGAATTTGTACAAAATAGAGTTTTCTTCCTATTCTTGAATTATTATAACATATAGAAGGTAAAACTTAACATTTCACGCATCTATTCTAGGTTAAAAAAATCACCATAGTTTGTCCTCACTTCCAGTGCCATGACAAAGTACTGTTCTTATTTATTAAAAACGCACTATTTCTTTATCTTCAGTCTCCATATCTCTTGATTACAGGACTTGATAGCATGATAGATAATGGCCACTACCTCATTGTACATTCCTTCTCTTCTCACTTCTCAATTGTGAATTAAAGCAGTACCTCTCAACAAGTGCAGTAGATCAATTCATATCTAGCAGATGGTTTAAAAACTAATGAAAAACATGTGTTCATTTTTTTTGCCGAAACCGGTTTGGCTCAATGGGTAGAGCGTCGGCTTGGGGACTGAAAGGTCCCGGGTTCGATTCCGGTCAAGGGCATGTACCTTGGTTGCGGGCATGTCCCCAGTGGGGGGTGTGCAAGAGGCAGCTGATCGATGACTCTCTCTCTCATTGATGTTTCTGACTCTCTGTCCCTCTCTCTTCCTCTCTGTACAAAATCAATAAAATATATATTTAAAAAAAAAAAAAAGACGTGTTCATTTTTTTTTTTTTTTTTTTTTTTTGCAGGGATAGGGATGGATTCTAAAACATCCTCAAAAAAAAAAAAAAAAAGGGTGAAGCCCCTTTTAGTCACATAAGAGTAAAAACTTCTGTAACGAAGACTTTAAAAATGATTGATTTCTAGTCTTATGCAATTCTGCAATTCCTAGATGAGTTGTGAAACTATAAATTATGGAGACTAAATATATTCTCCTCCTCTTCCTCCTCCTTCTTTCTTTCTTATTTTTGAAAGGTGATTGCTGAAAAAAATAAGAGAAAGGGAGAAGAGGGAAAACTGAACTCTCTCTGGCTAAAAAAATACATATTTTCAGATAATAAATGTCACTGTTCATCATGAAGTTAATGAGGCAATAGTAGAGACAGAGTTTTAAATTTTTAATTAGGCACAGCCTAATTTGGCTTTTGAGAATCTCAGCTTTCACATGAAACTCATGTCAAGGTTCCAATAAATTTATCTGCTATTGATGCATTTAAGCATAGAAATGGTATTGACAGTGTACCCTTCCAACATTACCATAATTACTGATATTATAAGTTGTATAGCTACTTATATACCAAAGTTACATTGTTTTATACAACACAAGGTACTATTACAATCTAATAGTGATAATTCAAATTCTTAAATCACACACACACACACACACACACACAAAATGGTTATCTAGCTGCCCTTTCAACAAGAGAAATCAGACAGTGAAGCATTCCCATACACGCATACACATACACACACACACACACAATGATGCTTCATCTAACTGACTGTTCATAGCACAGGTAGGTCAAGGGTCAATCATCTAAGGTATTTTTGTGAGTGTGACAGCAAACTTAAGGAGGAATTTAAGGAATCCTTATGTAATTATTGTTGATTTTCTATGTCTATAAAAGAAATTTTTGAAAAAAGTTTCATTTCAATTTTAACATGCCATGGGGAACAAGACAATCTACTATTAGATTTGCAAAATGTTTGAAGCTTATAAACAGAAGTGCACAGGCTAAATCTCATAACATATAGATGGTATATATGGTGATGAACCTTAAAGAAATCCAACTCTAAATTTAAATTTGACAGAAATATAGAAATCTACATATAAAATTAATTCATTAATAAGGGCATTTCTTTTAATCTCCAACCTCTTTTTCTAACATTAAATAACATTATTCTGTATTTCCAATTTTTAATGTCCTATAGGGGTTGTAAACAAGAACCAAAAATTAGGTACAAAAAAGACAGAAAGTAAATAGTAACACAAATGCAAGCATAGCAATGTATTCAAATGGCAAAGACACTGAACTCTAAGACAATTAAAGGAAATAGCTACAGTGATGAGGTGTCCAGTAGAAAATGTATGCATACTACTCTGATAAAATATATTATCTTCTATATTTGTGAAATGTATACATTTGCATTTTCCTCCACTACAGTTTGAAAAACACGTTTCTTCACAAATTTTGTGATTATATGTTATAATGGAAAAATCATGGACATTACTTTTGTGACTGGACAACATAAATTTTGGATATTGTCTGTGTTGCCTTGAGAAACTTATTTAACCTCTCTTTTATTTTATTCATTGGAAAAATAAGCTAATGAAACTTAACTCATATTTAAATTAAAAATTAAATAAAGCTTATAAATAAATGTTCTTAAACAGTGTATCACATTGTAGATTCTTGAGAAATGTGTATTGCCTCTCATTTCCTCCTCTTCTCCCTATATTAATTCTTTATTGTCTACTAAGATCTGTAAGACTTCATAGAAATAAATTCTCTGTCTATATTGGGCTTTCAGCCTGGCAGAAGTACGATTCCTCACTGTGTATTATCTATTTGCTCAAGGAGTCTTTAAGAATATAAAGAAATTATGTTTTGTATTAGTCAAGCTGCCATTAGGGGAGAAGGGATTCAGAAGAAGAAATTAACTATGAAGAATATCCCTTAAGTAAACACAAATCACCTCACCAACTGCTCATATTCAATGGCCAGAGTCAGTCTTTAACCCAATTTAGGCAACCAACGCAAATACCTTTTAGAAAATAAAATACCTTTCAGAATCTTCCTTCTCTCAGCAGCTACTATATTTATGCAAGAACAACATTTATGTAAATATTAATCCCTGTCCAGTGTTTCCCTTGTTGGTGGCTGAATAGTTTAAAAGGGAGAGAAGTATGAGTCAATTAATATCTTCTAATTAAAATATGATATATTTTTGCCGAAACCGGTTTGGCTCAGTGGATAGAGCATCGGCCTGCCGACTGAAAAGTCCCAGGTTCAATTCCGGTCAAGGGCATGTACCTTGGTTGCGGGCACATCCCCAGTAGGGGGTATGCAAGGAGCAGCTGATTGATGATTCTCTCTCATCGATGTTTCTAACTCTCTGTTCCTCTCTCTTCCTCTCTGTAAAAAATTAATAAGAAATATATTTTTTAAAAAATGATATATTTTTAAAGAATTCATCAACAGTGGCATCAGTCATTAGTTGACAATCCTCTCAATATTGGTGGTAGTTGATTTTCAGTCCAATGATTTCACCACCAAATGGAGCTTTTTGTTCTTAAATAATCATACATGTGACCAACCGACCCTTATCCAGAACACACTGTTTCCCAGAAATCATTCAGGAAATGAAGGAAAAAATAATGTAGAAATCTTAGCATAGCGAAAATAACTCACCTCTCTAAATAGACCCAAAAGAATATGCTTATTAGATTTTTTTCATTTTTGTCAAATTTGAAATTATGCATTTATTAATGAGAATAAGTAGAGCATGCATGAGGTGGTGTGGGCTCAGCTTTTCCAAAGACTACGACAGCAAAATTATAATCTCTCCACGAGGCCTTTTGAAGAAATAGATGACATGTAATTTTTTCCCAAGAAACTTGAACTAAAAATCATTCTTGACTCAAAGCCCAAGTTTTTGAGGAGCATACTCTAATTTCTGCAAGGACATTAGTTTGTTCATAACAAGCTTGATGTGACATGATCAATAAGTTCTCCCAGAAAATGTCCAAATCTCTAAAATTTAGGCAGCTCACTATCTATCAAGCTGCTGTGTTTTAGAGACACGGCATTTATAATCCAATTTAGTGATCAAGAAAGCCAGAGTAAGATTTTAATTGCAACTTCGATGCTATATGGTCAACTATAATCAAAAATAAAACTAACATCTTTCATGTAAGATCTTTGATTACAACTAAATGAGGCTCTGGGCTTTAACAAACACCATTCCTTTCCTTATTTCCTAATCAAAGACTGTGATTAGACCTCCTCCTATTAAAAAGCATCACATTTGCAAACTATAATATACTTCTGAGAAAATGACACAACCTAATAAAAAAGAGATAGAGGTAGCAGGCCATCTCACTATTATTATCACATCTGGTTTTCTGTAATATTTTGTGCAATCATTAAAAGCAAAATAACAGTAATATTTTAGTCATCTCAATACCTAGAAGATTTTTATTACTTTGGCTAGGAACGTTTTCCTTGGATGATTGGTTGACAATATCTAAAGGATAATTTTAGGTCCTGAAGAATTAAACACAGGTCTATTTTTATGAGGTGGGACAGATTGGAAACCGTTCTTTCTGCTTGTTCCAGTGAAATTGGAAATGAAAAGAATGTGTGTCATATGAGGGACAAGTATCATGAAGCCCATCTGAATTATATTTCATGCCCCTCTTTATAGCCTAATGTTCGACTATATCCATTTTCCTGGCAGTATTGCACCCATCAAAAACAAGTTATTGACACTTATATCTCATATATAAATCAAATCAGGCAGACAAAGCAAAGAAGGTGGTTTCAGAAAAAGATTGGATGATGGAGTCGAATAATGTATTTGTTTTTCACCTCTAGGATATCACTTTAATACTATCCTGAAACAATGGCACAAAATCATTCCAATTAAATGATCTTAAAATAAGATATAAAGCAAATTCAGGTGATCTCATTCTGTCTAGTGTGTCAAAAGTTGACAGCACAAAATTGAGCAGAAATAGTTTAAATTTAGCAGTCTTCGCATATGTGTACAAGAGCTGAGAGCAGAAAGTGGATTTGCTTCAGTGGAGTCAATTAAGAAAGACTCAACAAGGAAGGGTTGAAGTGCACTGACAGGGCACTGGGAATTCTGTGAACGCTGCCTGGCACTGGCTTGGGTACAAATTAGGCAAAGGCATTCTGCTTTCTGAAATTAATTGATTTGAACTGAGAAATTGCACTAGTAGATATATGAAGATAATGCTGATAATAATAAATACTAATACCAATAATAATAATGTAAAAGACAAGTGTAATGAAGAGATGCAATCACCAGCGATGAGCTACGAAACAGTTATGTCACTTCTACTCTTATTTTCAATGTCCCTGGTCATATAGTTTATTTCACACAGTTCTTCTCCTGGAACTCCTGTCATCACACCTCATTCCATTTCATGGTGGTCTTCAGATAATATGTGTTTTGCTCTGAAGAATAGAGAGATGGCTGAGAATAAAGCACTTATTTTTCCTCCCCTTTATCTTACCTATGGCAAATTATTTAGCTTATTCTGGCTTCTTCACTATGTCATTCACTTCTCTTCTCTTGCCTATCAGCTCTGAGATTTGCAAATGTTAGACAGGAGTCATTTGTGTCATTAGCAAATGTTTACCATGGAATGAAAAGCAGTAAAAAGTTGTAGTAGGGAAGATATGTTAATCAAAACAAATCAACACCTAAGTCTGCTGTTTGATGCCTATGTCATTAAAAGCTACTAGATTAGGAGAGATCTCCCCAAAAGAAAAACGTAAAATAAATTTGCATTTATAAAAGATTATGGAAATTTAGAATATCTCCAAATTGTATAATCTGTGAAAGGAAGCAAATAAAAGTGAAGCAACTTTTATACACTCTCCCTTCTCCCTATTTTCTCCCTTCATAAAAAATATACTGAAAATGAACATATTGGTAAGAATCTTGAAATACATTATTTTAGGAAATTATTACATGCAAAAAAATATGAGTAAGCTGGTCTTATAGTAATTAGTATCTCATCTCTGATTGCAAAATAACATTTTCCAGATTTTGTTTTGCTTTTCTTTTATTTTTACACTATTGAAATCCATGCCATAATTTTATTTAAAAAATATATATATTCCTGTCATTTACTAAGCAAGAAAGAATAGAAAGTACAAGTTGATAAAAAACTAACAGGAAGCACATAGCATGAGAACTAGTTAAAAAAAAAAAAAAAAAAAAAAAAAAAAAGTGCAGCAAGAATCAATTAAATGTTAGATCTTGAAGTGTTATCCGTAATACCCAATCTAGCAAATTTCCAATTCCCAGGGGAAAAAGTTATCACTGAAGGAATGTTTTAATGCTTAATTTTTAGGTTTTCATTTGTAAAATTCAAAAATATCATAATATGCATTCATGGCTTTATCCTAAATTTACGTTCCCCGAACTCTACACTTTACTCCACTAATTAGAAACAAACTTTCCTCTAAAGGCAAACTGCAGCTCGCAAGCTACATGTGGCTCTTTGGCCTCTTGAGTGTGGCTCTTCCACAAAATACTATGGTCTGGGTGAGTCTATTTTGAAGAAGTGGCATTAGAATAAGTTTAAGTTTAAAAAATTTGGCTCTCAAAAGAAATTTCAATCGTTGTACTGTTGATATTTGGCTCTGTTGACTAATGAGTTTGTTGACCACTGCCAATACTGAGTCCCTTATGGTTCTGAAGCTTTATGTTTTCCATTGGATTACTCAAGTATCCAATTTTGTACCTGGATGAGTTGGAACTGGGAACTAAAAACCCTGAAAGGAAGTTTTGTTTTGTTTTTTCTCCTTCTCTGTGGAACTTTATAGCCTTGAGCCCATACTCCTCTGGGCCAATTTCACCAACGCCTCTTTCTGCTTCCTAATACCAGAAAAGAACAATGGTTGCTCTAGCTGAGCAATCCAAGTAGCCATTTCAACTGACAGGAGCAGGGGTGGCTACTGGTATCAAGCAGGTGACAATGTATGTAAGGCAAAGGGAGAGGACATGGCTTCAAATCAGCCCCGCTGCTGTTCACTTTGGTAACATGAGACTCTATATGGCTAGAACTTCCATTCTTCAGGAAAAGCCAGAAATATAATATTTTTGTGTAAAATCATCCAATTTTAAATGTTGGATTTTTCCCCCCCAGTTTTGTTTCTGAGATATAATTGATGCCCAATACTGTACAAGTTCAAGGTATACAGCATGATGGTATGACTTAAACATATTTTGAAATGATTGCTATAGTAAATTTAGTTAGCATTCATTATCTCATACATATACAATTTTTTTAAAAAAAGAAAGAGAAACAAAATTTTCCTTGTGATTAGAATTACTCTTGTTGATAACTTTCATATACACCATACAGCAGTGTTAGCTATAGTCATCATGTTACATATTCTATCCCAAGTACTCACCTTATAACTGGACGTTTATTTCTTTTGACCACCTTCACCCAATTTGCCCACTCTTACCTCCTGCCTTTTGATCACCTTCCTCCATTTCTCCCTCCCACCACAAATGTTCTCTTTTTCTATGAGTTTGTTGTTGTTTTAGATTCCACATGTAAGTAATATTATATAGTACTTATATTTGTCTGACTTATTTCACTTGACATAACAACCTCTATATTACCACAGATGACAAGATTTCCTCATTTTTTATGGCTGAATAATATATATAGTACTTCTCTGTCCATTCATCCATCAATTGTTTTCATGTCTTGGCTATCTATAATAATAATTTATAATAATAAGAGTGTAATGTACAAATCGACCTAACGACAGAATAGCAGAACCACCATCCAAATTAATTTCCAGATGACCACACTATGACACTCACTGGCCAACCCAGCCATGGCAAGTGCAATGCGATTGGTCAGGGGGCCTGTCATCACCCCATGATCGCCCCACAGAGGGAGGTCCAGACCATCCTCTGTGAGGCGACTGAGGGGAGACTCCGCTATTGACTGGGTTAGGGTTAGGGTTAGGGTTAGGGTTAGGGTTAGGGTTAGGGTTAGGGTTAGGGTTAGGATTAGTAAGATATTGTCATTAAGGTCAAGATTCATGTGGCTACCACCAATAAAACACAGTATTGCAAGGAATGAGATCTGTCTTTATGGACACTGGACATTAAAGAAGGAGTGAAGAAAACTGTGCTCTGGTTAGGATAGCATCTCAAACTGAACCCTCTGCAGTTATCATTGTGTACTTAGGACAGGGTACAAAAGAAGTAAAAAAAATTCCCACTCAATAGTGTTATTCAAAGCAAGAATGTGCAAAAACTGGAGAAAAAAAGAATAGCAACAGCAGAACTAACAGAAGGCAGTTGTATTTCTACTGTTTAAAAATTAATACATGATTTACTCATAGTGTCCATTTGGGCCCTTTCAATTTCATTGTGTATGAAATCTCATTAAAAAATTCTACTCAGGTGTGTTACAATATGGAAAGCAGGCACAGACCCACTAACTCACTTGGCTGACAAGAATATTCTCTTTTAAGGACCTCAAACCTCCAGTTACACAGATGGAAATCATATAACTTGAGTATGAAAGGTTGTTTTTATAAATAGCTATTGACAGGTAAAATGACTCACATTTTATTTCTAACACAGTATCTAATTTAGTGTTTGTCAATGCTGACTGGACACTAGAATTGCCTGGGGAGTTTACTAATGCAAAGTAATGATGCCAGAGTTTCACTCCAGATCAATTAAATGAAACTTTCCTCTGGTAGAATTCAGAAATCTATATTTTCTAAAAATGTCCCTAATGATTAAAATATATAGTCCAGGCAAATACCCTTCTGGACTTCTGTCACCCACAATTTTTGAGGCATATAATTCTGGACCACAATATGTTGAAGACACAAAATTTAAAAAGCAGCTTCAGTGCTTCTTTGCTTCTAGGTATATTACTGAAGGTAGGTTATTTTTACAGGGATTAATAGAGCAAATTTTAATGGAAGACAAATGCTTTAGGAATAAGGAAAGCTCTGTTAAATAGGAATTGCTTCCTTGAACCATAGAATTTAAGAGCTCAGAGAAATGAAAATGAGTATCTACCGTGTTTCCCCGAAAATAAGACATCCTCCGAAAATAAGACCTACTTACAGGTTTCCTTCTGAGTGAAATATAAGGCATCCCCCTGAAAATAAGGCCCCCCTAGGCAAACATGAGAGATTTGGTCCACTGATTCCGAAAGAAATGGAGTCACAAGAAATTCACCAGGAAATTCAGGAATTGGATTGTTATGATGATATTCCAGAAGATGATGACATGATTGTCATTGAATAAATGAGTAAATTCTTGATACTGTAGGATTCACAGTTTGTCTGGTTTGTGTTGACAACTACCATACTACAGTACAGTATACAGGTAATAAATTTCCTTTATTTTCATTTAACAATAAATGTGTACCATATTCTTCTTCATGGAAAAATAAGACATCCCCTGAAAATAAGACCTAGTAATCTTTGGGAGCAAAAATTAATATATGACACTGTCTTATTTTAGGGAAAACAGGGTAGTTAAAAATAATAGAGAAAGCATCTTGGATAGAAGGTATTTTAAAGTTCTTTGGTTCACTACAGCCCTACTTACATCACCTGTTATATAAATGAGAAAAATGAGGGCTCAGTGAAGGAAAGTAAGGAAACTAAACTTACAAATTTAATAAAGAAAAAGATAATATTATAATCCGCATCCCTTGATATTTAAACCAGTGTTCTTATGCCTACTTTACATTTTAATGCATAAATTTCAAAATAAACATTATCCTACCTAATAAAAGAGTAATATGCAAATTGATAAGATGGCCACCACAAAAATGCCAGCAGGGGAGGACAGTTGGGAGGGACCAGGCCTGCAAGGGAGGGCAGTTGGAGGCAATCAAGCCTACAGGAAAGGGCAGTTGGGGGGACCCAGGCCTGCAGGGGAGGGCAGTTAGAGGTGACCAGGCCTACAGATGAGGGGAGTTAGGGGCAAACGGGCTGGCAGGGGATTGGGCTTAAAGGGGCAGTTGGACATCCCTCAAGGGGTCCCAGATTGGAGAAGGTGCAGGCTGGGCTAAGAGATGCCCTCTTGCCCCCGTGCATGAATTTTGTGCACAGGGCCTTTAGTCCCATAATATTCTTTATTCTCTTATTAATTCTCATTTTATGAATAAACCCTGACTGATAAGAGAGAAGGGGATAATAAAGTAGGACTTTTGACTTATATGGTACAGTTATAAATCCAAGGTGATAGTAATAAAACTTATTCTCCAAATGCTCAAAATTTACAAAGTGACTCTTTGTAGTTTCTAATTAATTTCTGTTTTATGAAGAAAAAAAGGCATGTTCAATTCAGAAATAAAGCAGCCTCAATTCAGAGAAATGAAGGCAACTCTACCAAGTCATTGCTCCCTAAGGCTCCCACCCTGGTCTCCCAACTTCCCTATAGACAGTCCTCTGATGAATGCTGACACGGTTGTGAAATTCTGCTAATTATACAAGTCAGTTTTGAAATATTCATTTGGATTACTTTATAGAGATGGATATTAACGGCTTACTAACTTGGAAAAAAAGATTTTCTTTGATCTTAGGGAGCTGGGTCCTATACTTTGGTAAAGAAAAGTGGACTGGATAGAAAGAAGTCTGAGCATTTCATATTCATACAAATAATTATGGTAAAGTGAGTTTTCTTTGATTTTGGTATTTAGATTTAAAGATACAGAGCCAGTAGTTGAAATCATCTTTTGGGGGGTCATTCTGAAAACCACATTAAGCTGCAAATGTCTAAATCTAATCAACACAAAATGGTTCCATTCTCAAAAGTTATATTAAGAAATGCAGAATCATTGTAACAAATAACACTTAAGTAGTTCTTAGGCACTGTACCAGAGAGCATTGAATAAAAACTGGAACTATTGACATGTGAAAGAATCAGGAATATTTAGTAGTAAATTAGTGAATAGAACTCTTCAGTTATTTAGAGCTTTAGAACACTAATAGGAATATTGTTATTCAATTCCAGTCTGCAAAAGTATCATCACCTATGGTGCCTGCTAACAGTGAAATTTCCTGGGTCTACAGTTTGGATATTCTGGCTCAGTAGATACAGGAAGGGACTTGATTAGTTATCTATGCCACAAAACAAACTACTCCCAAAATTAGCAGTATAAGTCAAGAAATGTTTATTATCTTGCACAGTTTCTGAGGTCAGAAATCTAGCAGTGGCTTGGCAGGTGTTCCTAGTTTAGGGTCTCTTACAAGGCTCCAGTGAAGCTATCCACTGGGGCTCCATCACTTGAAGAACTGAGTGGAGTTGGAGGAGCTGTTTCTAAGAGATCATGTACATATGGCGATTGGCAGGTGGCCTCAGTTCTCATTAGTTGTTTCCTGAAGCCCTCTGTCCTTATCACATGGATTTTTCCTACGGTGCAGCTGACATTGCCAAAATGAGTCATCCAAGAGAGAGAAACTAAGCTACCAAGGTGAGAGCCATAGTGTCTTTCATGTCTGATTCTCATAAGTGACCTATCATTTTCTGCCATATTCTGTTGGTCATAGAAACCAATTCTAACAGCATGTGGGAGATAACTGCACAGATGTGAATATAAGGAGACAGGGATTATTGAGGACAGCGTTGAGCCTGACTATCCTATAGGGTGCTACAGAATACTTTTCTATGCACCTATGACGATTCTGCAGACCACTTTGAGAAAAGAATAGTCTATAGAGCAGGCCAATTTTTAAAGTGTATAATTTATTTATCCATCCATTCAGACAGTCAGCAAACATACATCATTTTCTGAGATTAATTTAGGAAATGTTTTTATCACTGGGATAAAAAGTCTTTGAAATATGGCTGAGTTGAGTACATCCATGAAATTCTGACAAAGGCCTGAATAGAATGGGGAAACAGTAAAGCTGATACAAATTCCCCTTCTGGTAACTTTGAAGCATCCTTATCCAGTTAAGCAATGATTTGGTAACTGTCTGAAGTACTGAAAATTTGCAAGCAAGTATTTATGAGTACTGACAATGGCAGCGCTGTTGGTCATCAGAAAGTACAGTCACTAATACAGACAGCCTTATAGAAAAGAGAGGGGGGGGGGAGGGAGACTATGAATAGTTTTGCTGAAGTCATGATTGTCAGATAATGCACAACTCACAATCTAATCCAATTAATAAAACCTACACTAGAAAGGACAAGGAAAGAGCTTCCAAAGTTGGTTTAAAAAAAAAAAAACTATTGGAAAAACACATCCTAGGACTTTGAAAACTGGTAGAGTTAGAAAACTAACCCATTAGATAAAAGCTGCCTTGACAGATAAGAAAGCTGAAGGCCTCCTACAAAGATTTAAAGAATACTAGTACAATTTAAGTTCACTTGGCTCAGAACTGTGTGCTCACATTTGATGATCCCTCAAATCTTTCACATTAAAATTCATGATAACAGGGATTAGAAGCTCTAGTGCCCCAGGCGTCTTCAAACTACGGCCCGCGGGCCACATGCGGCCCACAGAGGAGTCTGATCCGGCCCGCCAGGTTTTTTGGGCAGTGAGCACAGCCGAGGTGTTACAGTAGGAATTAGTACGTAGTTCATATAGTCCGGCCCTCCAGCTCTCTGAGGGACCGTGATCTGGCCCCCACTTTAAAAAGTTTGAGGACCCCTGCTAGTCTAACAAAAATATGCAGGAAAGGAGTCTTTAGATTTTGCCAAAGTTGTCTGCTCAGAATTTTACTTCTTTTCAATGTAAATAGGCCAGAGAGAAATCCCTAGTAGACACTGTGACTGACAAAAAGCCTCTGGACTACATGTTCATCAGCACCAGATTATAGACAGCAAGTAACCAATGGTTAATGTTTGTATAATATTTGTTTATTTTTTATTGTGGTTTTCAGGCTTACTAGTATTACACATTCAGATAAGCAAGCACCATGATGCTGATGATCTTATTCAACACCCTCAGACGCAGGGCCTGAAAGAAGTGCTTATTAAGCATTCAGAGACATTTCAAACTTCAAGTGTTAGGGACACAAGGCCTTGATAACAAATGTTCAAGCCTGCCTTCGCAGGAACTCTTCATCACCTGCTTAAGACTTACATGTTTTATTTTTAGATACATGTGTTATCAGAAAATTTTCTATTGTTTTCTATTGTCATTACTCAAAAAACAATTTTTTTTTAAATTCACAACCTTCCAGTTTACCAACTTTTCTTCCTAGTTGTTTTGTACTCATAAATGTGATAGATATCACTTTTTTGTCTGGGCATTGCAGAAATGTTGGCTAAGAATTCAAATCAGCTTTCAGAATTGATCTTTAATTTTAATCCATTTCTTGAACGATCTATAGGTGCTAATATTTTATTTATTTAATCCTTTCAATTATCTGTGAGATACACATTATTATTCTAATTTTACAGAAAAAAAAAGAGAGCTAGAACAGTGATCTATAGCTGTCCGAGGCAGTAATGTGAGGAAATCCAGCTTCTACCATATTACTCATATTTCTTGGCAACTCTACATTCAGTGACATCATGTTGCTAACTAGAAATTGACCACAGTAGCATTATATACAGCAGGGAAATCATACAGTTCAAACTTTTATTTTTCTAAAGAGTCAGCTCTTAGACAATGAGCAGTATACCACTGGTTCAAGGATATATAGTAAAAAGCCAACCATGTCTTTAACTAATGTCTTAGTTCATATCCTAGTTTCCAGAGTCTTTCTAATATACCATATTTCTGAAATCAGACTTCAGTAATGAGTAAAGAACAGAGGCAATGAATTTCTCAGAAGCTAGATTTACTGAGGTACTGCTAAAAGGAAAAACTTGTAAGGACAGAAGTACTTTTGAGTCACTGAATAAAAACCTTGCCTATTCATACTTTGCTCTTTTTTCTTTTCTATTAAAACAGTACCATGTTGATACTTTTGATTTATTATCAATTCTTAAACTTGAAATATTTTTATATTTCTTTGTAGCAATACCTTTTATAAACTGTATTTTATTGGCATGCCCTTAAAAATATCAACAGGTACATGCACCCACTGAATTTCAACTTACTTTGTAGAACCAATCCCAAATCTATATAGTTCTCTGTTTCTATTTGGCTAATTTGGAATCAAATTACATTTGTCATACTCCAAAGAGTAGCAAAGATTTGCCCAGTGGAAAATAAAGTAGAAAGTTTTTAGAATCAATGGCATAGTATGAAAAGCATTGATGCTGACTCTCATGGACAAGGTGCTCTCTGTGGTATGTCTTATAGAACAAAAATTCAGGGTGAGGAACACTACAAAGGAGTGTTTTACATGCTGGGAAGAAATTCTGACAAGTAAAACTTTTTTAAGGTAATCATAGCTCTAATTTTCCAACCTGACAACAGAGCAGCTACATTTTGTAAAGTCTAGGGAGAGAGGGACTGAAAAATAAAGCACTTTCTTTCTTCTTGTAGTCTTGAAAAAAAAAAAAAAAAAGAAAGAAAGAAAAAAAACCTTCCAGGGAAAAAAAGCAGTTATCACCTTTGAATGACTATTCTGTCCTCCTCTCCAGCTCCTCTCTCTTGTGCTACAGAACTATTCTCCATTTGACATACATCAGCCATGTAACAATACTGTTTTTTCATAGCAACGTGCAATCTTTGCTTCCACTGGAGAAACCTAGTAGGCACAGTTTTGGACTTGTTATTAAAGGCAAACTAATGTTCCCCAAAGATTTCTCAAAACACTTCACACCAGAATGTGGTATTTTAAAGCATCCTTATTTTCCACAATTGAATTTATGTGGCATAGCAAGAACAAGTACATTTCAGCAAATACAATAATTAATAAGAATTAGTATAATATAGTGTAAAGATTCTCATAGGATATATAGACTTTTATGTATAATACTAGAGGCTCAGTGCATAATTCATGTACAGTGAGGTCTCTCAGCCTGGCCTGTGGGGATCAGGCCAAAAGCAGCTTCCCAACATCCCCCAAGGAGTCCTGGATTGTGAGAGGGCGCAGGCCAGGCCAAGGGACCCCACTAGTGCACAAATCTGTGCACCAGGCCTCTAGTAAGCATCAAAAGCATCAATAAGCAAAGACAGAGAACCTTAACCAAAGTACTAGCTTGTGAAAAGAAAGAGCAAAAGTACAGTAATGTAGACAAACTGAATGGACAGTTATTTTCCAGAAGGATATTCTCTGCTAGAAAAGTTAATGACTCCCAGCTTCTCTCTGTATGAACATAAGCATAAAGGAAAATCCCTGCTAAGGATGGGACAAGATGATGCTCTTGAAAGAACTTGGTCATATCCTGAATTACTCCTTCCCGGCCCTTGATTCTCAGTTGCATACCACTTTTCACTTACACCTGTCTGGGTAAGTCCTTCTGTTTTTCTTACTTACCCTTGTAGTTTTACAACAAACTCCTAACATCTGAGAGTACACATACAATGCTTACTTATAAAGTAAAAGAGCCTAAGTTATATACACCGCCAAAATAAAACCTGAATAAATACCCTTGCCAAATTTGTGGTTATATCCTTAACATGGTTCCCAAAATAAAATATATTGGTCAAAGTATAAGAACAGGCTTAATGTTCTCGCACGTTGTCAAATTGCTCTCTAAAAATAATTTACTAATGTGTACTGCCACCAACAGTGTATGCAGGGAAGGATTTCAGCCTCCCTCCATCATCACTGTTATATAATAACTTTAAAAACATTTGTCGATTTAAGAGTCTATAATAGTGTCTCATAATATTATTGTATATGCCTTTGATCATCAGAGAGACTAAACCTTTTTAATGTTTATTGGCTATTTGCATTTCTTTAGCTGTGAAAGATTATTTGCTCCAGACTCAATTATTCCTTATTCTTAACTAGTGAAAAGATTCTTTTCCTGTGACAGAATCAACCAGATCATATTTGAAACTTAAAGTGTTTGTTCTTGAGGATTGTCATATATATGACAGATTTAGTTTCCCCCTTTGCTTTTATCTGAGTAGGTTTGGGGATAGAGAAAAAGCACGAATAAATCTGTTATCATGGATTTGATCCCCAAGTGAACTAATTAGTGTCTTTATGTTCTATGGCCACTTAACGCACTTATTTTCAGGTCAGTTCATTATAACAGTACCAGGGGAGGGAGTGAGGACGGTTTAATGCAAATCCTTCACAGATAAAAGAGAAGAAGCAAAGCATTTCTAGCTGGTGTAAAGGTGAGGGTCCTGTACCAGTAGCTCTGCTCGGTCTCCCCTGCCCTTCTTTCCACATTTTTCTCTATGGTGCCTCTCTATAATGTTGTTTTCACAGAGCACAATATGAAAACCAATATAGACTTGCAATATTTATGAAGGATAAAGATATTTTATATAGAGAGATATTTGAGGCTCAGGTATATAGATGAAGGTACTAACTATTGCCTAATTTCCACTATGTTGCTGTTTTGATCAAATAGAATAGTATATAAGAAATTTTTGTGGGGTTTTGTAAATTAAAAACGAGTACAACATAAACAAAAAATGTTTAGATCAGAAAAAAATAAGAATCATATTCATAATAAGTCCCTCATTCTGGTGCAGTCTGGATAAGAAGGAAAAAGACAATAATAATCAACAACCATTATCTAAAAAGCCTAATGTAAAATATGAAATACAGTCACTTTCAGATTTGGCTATCTTCACTAATTCTGTGCTCTTTTACATCCTAGGAAAGGTCAAGCATTCTCAACCAGTTCTCTCTGAAAGTCCACTTTATTGAGTAAGTAACTTATTTAGACTGATAGAATAGTTATCTACCTGTGACAAATAAGAAAAATGACTCCCAACCTTAAGAGATTATGGATTTTGAATAGGATATGATAAAGGACTCTTTTTTTTTAGTTAGCAGCCAGCCCTAGGCAAAGTGATAAAGTGTTGTTTATTCAACAACTCCCTATTCCCTTTTTATAAAATCTCTCCTCTTTTCAAGCCCCTTCCCCTTTCCATTCCTCTTGAGTTTTAGAGTCCTTCCTATAGTGTACATAGATGTTCATATTCAAGGGCTAAGGACTCTAAATACAGACCTTTCATAAACTATCCACACAGGCCTAAAACATTTATTTTTCTGCAACTCCTTCTCTTGGGAATACAGAAAATAGTATTTATCTAGCTAAACTCAAAATCTGAAGCCATTTTCTAATAATGACCTTCATAAAAATTATTGTCATCTCAGATTTGCTTATTAATTCATTCCACAAATATATATTGATGCCTTTCAAGTTATAGATGCCATTTATGTGATGATTACCAAGACAAGTCTTTGCCCTTCAAGTACATACAGTAGAAGATGCAGACAAGTAGACTGGTGTTTTTAATATGTAATGAGAAATTTAATTTGGGGAAAGTTTAGGTGTTATGAAAACATATTTTAAAAACAAAGTAACACAGAATTTCTGTAACAGCAAAAGCATGCCAGAATAACTGCTATCTAAGAGAGAAGTATAATATAATAGTTTGGAATTCAAATTATGAAGCCAGACCCTCTGAGTTCAAATCCAAGCCTGCAACCTATTTATTAGTCATGTGACCTACAAGTGAATTTGTATCTTTGAGGCTTATTTTCTCTCTGAAAAATGAAGATAAGAATAGCAGCACTAAATTCATATGATTATTGTGTGAAGATTAAATATAATAATACACATAATTGCTTAAAAGAATACCTGTTTGATGAATGTTAGCTATTATTATTAAATTAAGACCACAAAAAGGAATAGAAGTTAGGTGGACCAAGCAAAATGAGGTGAGAGAGACAAAGAGAAGAATATGCTCAACCTCAGAAACAGGGAACAGAATTTGCTGACAAATTAAAGTAGGTCAGGGTGATGACTCTGCTTCTAGCCATGATGGAGTAACAAAAACTTATCACCTTAAATAATTAAATACTGAAAAAATATATATGAGACAGCACTTTTTAGTCATTAGACTAAAAATGGGCAGCACTGGACAGTGATCTTAAGAGAAGAGAAACACATGAGATGACCCAACTCACTGCCCAGAGAGACTTTCCAGGTTACAGCTCGTGGTGGGACAAGCCAAACTGACCATGGCAGTCTCCGTAAGGTGAGGAGGCAAAGTATATGGTTCTGGGGAGGCCAACGTGGCTAGAATATGCTGAGCAGAGGACAGTAAAGTAGGAAGCTGCTTGGACAAACAGAACACTGGAGATCTTCATTGGGTCCCCTGACTCCTTAACTACACATATGTATGAGGATATTACTGAGACTGGAGAAACAATCACCAGACAGAGGAGTGAAACTGTCACTGGAGTTCACACAGAGAAGTGACTAGTGTATGTATCTGCCAGCCAGAGCGGTGAGACCTCCTCACAGGGCATCACGCACAGCCCTCAGAAAGGTATTGCCTCATTAGTGGGCTAAAGAAGCTGTAAATGACAGGCTGTGCTGTCCTTCCTAGCTAAGCTTACAAACAAACTGAAAAAGGATAAAATTTAGCTGCATTCCTAAACAAAGTCCTAAATATTAAATAAATTAAAAGAAAAATCCAGTACCGAAAAATGTTAAATGTGCCATGTGTTACAACCAATCAGAAGTTAAGAAGCATGCAAATAAGCAGTAAAATATGACCCAGAAATAGGAGGCACACGATTAATAGTAACATCCTATATAATAAAGATGTAATATGTAACAACTGGATCAGGGATCAGCAAGAGGGTGGAGCAGCAAGCTGCAAGTGGGCAGCGGAGAGGTACAGGAGGGGTCAGGGCAGCAAGCTATGGGGGAGGGCTGGGCGTGGAGGGAGCTACAGGAGGGCGGGGCAGCGGGCGGAGAGCTACTGGAGGGTGACAGCGAGCTACTGGTGAGCTACTGGCACATGGATTTGTGCACAGGGATACTAATACATAAAATAACACATTATAAAAGAGCTATTATAAACGTATGCCATATGTTCTAGGACAGTGGTCGGCAAACTCATTAGTCAACAGAGCCAAATATCAACAGTACAACGATTGAAATTTCTTTTGAGAGCCAAATTTTTTAAACTCTTCGAACAACATTTCTTCAAAATAGACTTTCCCAGGCTGTGGTATTTTGTGGAAGAGCCACACTCAAGGGGCCAAAGAGCCGCATGTGGCTCGCGAGCCGCAGTTTGCCGACCACAATTCCAGAAGGTAAAGAACAATATAAGTATGACGAGACAAGAATTAAGCATATTTTTAAAAAAATGAACTCCTGGAGATAAAAGAAACAATACTAGAATAAGAAATACAATGGATGAGAATAATAGCAGATTAAACACTATAGAAAAAAAGAAAATAGCTAACTTGAAGACCCAGCAATAGAAAGTATCCAAAATAAAACACAGAGAGAAAATAGACAAAAATAGTTCAGTGTGACAAAACAAAACAAAGAGGAAGAAACAAATTACTGACACATGTTAATAAATAAATAAATAAATAAATAAATAAAGTAGTTCAGCGTGACTAGCAGAACCAGCAAGGGAAAGCAGCATAGCAAAGAGCTTGGGGCAGATGGGGAGCAGCTCAGACAGGAATGAAGAAGCCCCGGGAATTAGCTTGCAGTTGATGTGTTTAGTTAAAGGAAATATTTCCATGAGGAGTTTCAGTCAGTGTAAAGGTTAGGAGGAAAGGTATGTTTGGATAGCGGGGCTCCTCTGTGGCACCTCAAAAATCACCATTTCAAAATTCCTAAATGCCCATCAAAAGTTGCAAAAAGCAAATTGTTAAATATTTACACATGGGAATACAGCACTAAAAAATGAAAAATATACAACTACATGCTGTAAAATAGATGAATATATCAAATGCCCAGCAAAGAAAAAGCTAGGTACAAAAAAACACAAACTGTATAATTTCATATTGAACAAAAACAGGCAGAATTAGTTTATGGGGCTAAAATTGAAAACGGGGTGCCTTGGGCGGCAGGAACATGTAGGGGCTCAATGGGGAGTGCCCAGGTAACGTGTTGCTTGATCTAAATTATGGTTACATGAAGAAAGTTCAGTTTATGAAAATTCTCTGACTTACACTTTTATGATCCAACTCCTCTGTGTTTATTATTTTCCAGTAACCTGTTTTAAAGTATTTCGCCAAGGAGGGTGACTATAAGTTGGGCCTAATTAGAAGCAGTTAGGAGTTGAAGAGGAACAAACAGATAATGCAAAGACCGGAAAGTGTTTAGATTAACATGGCAGTGCTCATGGTGGTGGTAGCGGTATTTTATTTTGTCTTTTCCCAATCAGAATCTGTAGATTCCAGAAAATAAGCTGCAGATATTGCACTAAGGCCACCTCTGTGTTGCACTTCCGCAACGCCACAGGTGGGCAGCTCCCCGAGGCACAGTCTCCAGGGCTCTGGTGGGCTCTGTTTTCACTCACTCTGTTGATGAAATTCTCAGAGCCCAGGACACAAAGAAGCTTCAAGTGAATGGTAAGTTCAGTAAACGCTTCATCTCTTATTCCTTCTTTTCCCATTTTGCTTACAGTCAGGCATATCCTAAAGGTATGTGAACTTTCTTTTACAGAGCATTTACTGTGTGTCATGGAGCACAGTCCCTGGATATGAGAAGAGAATAATTTATTTATTAGCATTTGAAGGAAACTTTGACAGTTATTTGAAACTTGATTGTAAATGCTGTGGAATTATGACTATTCCCCTTCTCTTTCTAACAATAAGTTTCATTTCAGCAATTTTTTTAAAGAGCAACACATAACAATTTAAAATGTCTTCTCTAATAGAAAGTATACTTTATTTTTAAGCATTCTCTCTCTCTTCAATATACTATCCTCCTAGGATTCACTGATAATTTGTATAATCATCCACTATAAAGAATAACCAAATACATAAACATGTACATAAATATTAGACATGGGTAAAAAGATAATGATTAGGTATTTAATAAATTATATAGACATACAGAGGGTGCTAGAGATAGATAGATGATGATAGCTATGTGATTGATGAGAGATAGATAGATAGATAGATAGATGACAAATAGGTAGATACTCTCTACCAAATATGCTCACAGTCCATCAAAGAATGGCTAATTTATATTTCTTTAGGGAAAAAAATCCAATGTGTTTTTTAATCAATATTGTAACCAAATGCTTGTTTTCTTTGAAATGTTTAGGCTTTCCTCAAATTTGCACAAATATCTCTACATAAAAATTTGATTCTGCTCACATGTGCTGATGCCAAATTCCACAAATGGAACAAAGTTGTCAGAACTGTATTCCTGCCTATATCATTATATAGTTTGGAGCTTAAAACATTCAAAATAACTTGTTGGTAATATATATATATATATATATATATATATATATATATATATGTATATGTATATGTATATGTATATGTATATATATGTATATTAGAATGTATGCTCTTTAAAAATAATAGTAAGGTGCATAGTGTCACTTTGCTCTATATTTGACTTCTAGAAGACAGAGACAGAAGACGTCACACAAAACCAGAACCCTCTCCATGTAGCTCAGGCTGTGTGAGCCATTAAAGTTGTGTTAAAAAGCTATACTCCCTTAAGAGATTCATTTCCTAGATTGTGCATGGGAGGTAACTTTGAGACTCTCAGCCTCATCTTCTCCTATTATATGTTACACCCACTATTCAAGGCCCAACTTCAATTTCTCTTTTCCTCTTGCTCTAAGAAGCATTCCTTAGCTGCTAGATGTAAGCCTGAAATATTGCTTTTCAGCTGAATCCAATCCAATTTAAAGTTCCTTCAAATTTTAGAGCTGGAAAAAAACAAGAAAATTAGAACCTAACAAAATGCATGTCATAGAATAGGCATTCAAAATGAATGTTGGGTGACTATAATTAAAATATCTCTTCCAGTCTCCTCATTCCACAACCAAGGACAATATATGCTAATTGACTTGCTAAAGCTCAGTTAGGTAAAGATGAATGTTGAAAATAATATTTCCTTACTCTTAAATCAGGATTGCTTCAGCATGGCCACAAGTCATTTCATTGATAATTTTTATAATCATCCAATATGAAGAATAACCAAATACATAAACATGTACATAAATATCAGACATGGGTAAGAAGATAATGGTAAGACTAAACAAGTTGTGCCTTTCCCATTACTTTGGTCACTTATGGTCTTAAATGAATATTGTCAATTTTTATCATCTAATTTACTATCCATAAAAGGCTATAATTTTTCAAAGGGTGGAACTATATCTGTGTTACAAGTTGAATATTCATGGTTGGATGTGTGTAGTCACTATGGGAAAAACTGAATTTATTGTAGAAACATTTGAACATCTCTCTAAACAGAACTTTATTTAGTAGGAGCCCAGAAAATTCTTCCTCAGGAACCAGTATAATGATCTCCACTCCTTCTCAAGAAGACTAGCAAAAGGCCAAAAGTTATCAAAGCTGACATACAATATAAAATTGAATTTACAAAATTTGTAAAACTCCAAACTGAAAAGTTACCTAATGTGAACAAGGTTAAACAGTTAGTAAGGAAAAATGGAAAAGGGTGCATGTAACTTGTTCATAAAAATATATTATATTTTATAGTATATCCATGCTACCTCATTATTAGGCTTGTAACTCCTAATTGGACATCTGGGATCCTCCTCAATGTGCCCTATATTTCATCATATAATGCCCCCTTTTTAATAGCAAAGGTACTTTGGTAAGTTTTTCTACCAGAAGAGCTAAATATTTAAACTGTCCTACAAAGAAAAATAGCTAATAGTCCCAAAATCCTCAATTTACTGGACTACGAGTATACCACTTTCATAAGAAAAGAGAATAAGATTAATAAGAACAGTAGAAGGTCTAATCAACTCACTTGCAGTTTAGACTTTCCAGAATTTTATGTAGTAATTACAGTTGACATACAACATTATATTATCTTCAGGTGTCCAATACAGTAATAGCATTTATATAACTTATGAAGTAATCACCCCAATGACTCTAGTACCCATCTGACACCACACATAGTTATTACAATACTAGGTGCATGAAATTCATGCATGGGTAGGATCCCTAGACCTGGCTGGCGATCAGGGCTGACTGGGGCCTTCCAGCTGCTGGCCAGGGCCTTCCTTCCCCAAGCTATCAGCTGCCAGCCAAGGCCTGCCTTTCATTATGCGCAGGCCACTGGTGGTCAACACACATCATAGTGAGCAGTCGAACTCCTGGTTGGTTGAATTCCTGAGGGGACAATTTGCATATTAACCTTTTATTATGTAGGATTATTAACTATACTAGAGGCCAGGTGCACAAATTTGTGCATAGGTGGGGTCACTTGGGAGGAGTGACCATGGGAAGTTGGCTATGAGAGCTCACTGACCACCAGAGGGCAGCTCCTGCATCTGTGCCCTGGTGGTCAGTACATGTCATAGCAATTAGTTGACCAATCTTTTGATTGTTTGGTTTCTTAGGCTTTTATATATATAGATTCCCTATGCTGTACTTTATATCTCCATGACTACTCTGTAACTACCAATAAGGTATTACATATGTGTCCTTATCACCTCATAGCCCCCCCCTCTTCGCCCCCCCGCTCATGCCCTCACCCCCCTAGTGTCTGTGTTTATTGATTATGCTTATATGCATGCATACAAGTCCTTTCGTTGATCTCTCCCCTTTACGCCCACCTTACCCTACCTTCCTTCTGAGTTTTTTTTTTTTTTTATTTCAGAGATGAAAGGAGAGGGAGAGAGAGATAAAACATCAATGATGAGAAAGAATAATTGACTGGTTGCCTCCTGCATGCCCCCTATTGGGTATCGAGCCCACAACCAGATTATGTGCCCTTAACTAGAATTGAACCTGGGACCCTTCAGTCCACAGGCTGATGCTCTATCCATTGAGCCAAACCAGCTAGGGCAAGACTCATCTTTTTTTGGCTGCTGTTACTGCCAGCAATGCCTTAGCAACAGGTCTCCACTCTAGCAGTGGCAACTTCTTCCAGCTCTTCCAGGATAAGCCTATTATGCCCTTCAACAGGGCACTGTCTCTGCTTTGGCATTATTTCACACATTCACTGCAGCATTTCACAAATTAGCAATCATACCAACACAAGAATTAGCAGAGACTTTGGAATTTTAGACTTGAACTCTTTATTACTGGCAACTCAATTTCATGATCTTAATTAAGTCAGACTGTCCGCTGTCAGTACTGAAATACTCTGCACAGATATCTTCCTTCAGAGTTTGAAAGTTGAAGGTTAGAACCCTTCATATCTGTGTTTCATAATATCGATAACATCTCTTTCCAGGTGGAATCAGTGACATTTTTTACCACCTAAGGTCTGCTTCTGCCCCTTCACTTTATCCTTAAATCCATAGGGTGTAAGGACTGAACTTCTTTCAATTACTTCCTCTTTGCTTTTTTTCTTTAAATTCTGCCTCATGTACCACAAGAGAAAATCTGTTGTCTAGAATCCAAGCTAACTCTTGATGTACTAAAAGAGATTTTATACCAAATCCTACAGAGTGTCAAAAATGAAGACTAAGTCTTTCTCTTTCCATTCCTGCTATAACATTCTGAATATTATTCCTGAGGCAGAGGACTATCTTAACCTGACTATGAATGTGTTGTATAAAAAAAATAAAATAAAATAAAAAGCAAAAGAGAAAAAACAATAACACTGTGCAAAAATACTATACACAGTCCAACACTTATATCTCCTTGTCTGATGACCAGATAGTATAAGTAGAGAAAGTTCATATTTGAAAGAGGAGGTAAAAAGCATTTCTTGAATCTCCAAAATCACCTTCCAAAAATAAATAGCATTTTCAAGCTCTAGAAATATGACAAGCATGTTATATTAAGTAAGCTTAAATTATGTTCCTGCTTCTACATTGTTTAATAGGTTCCCATCAGAATTGAAATGTGCCTACATTAGGTATAAAAATTGTCCTCCCTTATTAATCTATAGTAGGGGTGTCGAACTCAATCAGAGAAGGGGCCAAAATCTAAAATCCAGCCTAAATCGCGGGCCGAATGGTTTACTGAACAGTCATAAACTGTCATTGTGATGGAAACGCAGCGGAGTGCAGTGATGACAGCGCGGTGCGGGCCACATTGCAAGGCCTGGCGGGACGGATTTGGCCCGCGGGCCTTGTGTTTGACACATGTGATCTATAGGTTTAAAAGCCCCAAATGAACATTTCCTAAATTATTTCAAGAAATAAAATTTAAATAAATCAAAAGACTGTCTGCTCGTATAGGGTAATGATAAGAATTATGATATTGATTGATTAATAACTAAATAATCAAAAAGCTTACTTGGCTCTTTGGTGAAAATACTAGTACAAATATCTATATATATAAAAGACTAATAAGCAAAGTGTCCCCACAGGCATTTAACCAAGAGACTGAGTTCTATCACTCGCTATGATGTGTGCTGACCACCAGGGGTGGTGTGGAATGAAGTCCCTGGCCAGCAGTGGGAAGGCCCAAATTAGCCCTGATCACCAGCCAGGCCTAGGGGCCCTACCTATGCACACATTCCATGCATTGGACCTCTAGTATATTTATAAAGAGACAGGTTTGTGAAGCTAATTTTCTTTTTATAATTTTGACTGTCTACTCTTATGGCTTCCTTCCTTATTCTGCCTAGTTCTTCTACTCTTTGTTCCTATACTAGCTATATTTCACCTTTCTCCTGGGAGTTTTTCTCTCAGTTTTTTAGAGGCCCCAAAAATTGTGAAAATAAGAGGAAACTGTAACAAGCTTTAGCAATGCTAAAGGATTATACTGAATAGTTCCAGCAAAGACTTCTAAAATTTCCTGCTATGACACTCCATATAATGAAGTCCCAGAAGCAGACAGAATGGTTATATATAAACATCGCTATAACCTTTCCTCTTAGATGTAAGTTACATTTGTGGTGTTAAAGAACTCTGGGGCAAACTGAATGTGGAACACATAGGATTAGCCTTGAAGACAATAATGAATTCTCAGTGGCACAGAACACCTTCAGCTTGTGTGCAGTGAACTGCAGGGCAAAGATGATAGCATTTGTCCATCAGTGGTTTTCTAAGGTGGCCCCTCAAAGTGCTACTGAGGTATCCACTGCCCCGAGCCTTCAAGGCAGACAACTGACAGTTTCTGGAAGTCCCAGTCCTAACAAGCTCTGGGAAGAGACTTTAAACTAAAAGGCAGCCTTGGAGGTGATATGTGAATGTTTTTTGGGAAAACACTCAGGGCATCGATAAGGAAGGTGTGAGAGTTGAAATGTGATGATGTATAGTTTCTAATAAAACTCATTTCTATAGCGTGTGGGTCTACATTATATCGTACAGGTTCTATAGTTCTACAGCACATAGTCAATTCAATCAAAACCTGATATTGAATCAGTAGTGAGTATATAAGTTCTGTCTCTTTCCCTTCAGTCATCTCTTCTACATGCATGTTTCAAAAACAATGACCGAAAATTCCCCCTTCGTCTAACAAGCAGAATATCATAAAGCTCATCAGTTTGTCTGTTCAGACAGTCCCTGCTTTGTGTCCCTGGTTTAGAGAGATGCTGAATAAACTATACTGAAGTAGACAGTCCCAGGCAGACCTAAGTTTACATTCCTACTCATCAACTTACTAGATCAGGACCTCAAGCTTCAGCTTTCTCATCTTGAAAATGGGGAATAGTTTATCTACTTTTAAACACCATTTTTTTAGTATAAAAATAAATATACACAGTGCCTAGCTCATCATTGGCTCTCAGTAAGAGAGATCTTATCTTTTTTTAAATTTATTTTCTCCTATATGGTTGAAAAATAAGCCACTAAATGTATTCTGTGAATTTAAAAATAATTAAGTAATACTATCTCACTCTCAAACACGGGGGCACTCAATGTAAAAACAAAAAATATATATTGTTTAAAATACATAAAATAATTTGTTTTATTGCATATAAGACAGATTTCTGTTATACATTTTAAGAGACTCTCGAAATTCAAATCAAAATTAGGGTCATATCCATTCAGTGATGCTCCGTGGATACTGAGACTACGTGGTTCTGCAGCCAAAGGGCTTTTGAACTGAATTCCCAGCCATACTCGACACAGTGAATCCCAGTGGAAAACGCAACTACGAACTTTGCTCTGCTCACCTTAAGTTAAAATGAGATCTGCGTGGGAGGCAGTGCAGCTTGGAACATTCGCATACAATACAGGATGCATCTTTAATGCAAGAGAAGGGCTCACTGGGAGCATAAGGCATGAAAGCTTGAAATACCAGAACTGATGTTGGGAGCAAAGTTTCCCAGTGAAAGTAGGGCTGATTCACTTTTGCAGAAAGATGCCAAGGGAAGAGTACATTCCAATTTGCCCTTGAATTGGAAAGCAGCTTGATTGCTTGCACACCACTGCTAGCTCTTAAATTCATTACCAGCTAGATTTTGGATTACCTTTGGAAGAATCGCTGATGGATTATAACAACTGCTTCAATCACTGTTTCATTAAACCAATAATAATTAAACATTTTCACCTTTTAGTGGGACTTTTAGATGCTGATTATCCATGACAGATCATTATTTTCAGCGGAACATGGTCAAGATCCAGCAATGAGCACTGAGATGCAATCAGGCACCAATGTATGCTGGAATTAATAATTATATTAAATTGGCTGTAATGAATAATTTATGGTATAAATTCTTATGCAATTTGCTATGGTAACACACAAGAAGGTATCTGCTGTATTTTAACAAAACACGAGTTTCCAGGAATAATACAGTTGATAAAATAATAGGACACCCACTTCAGGAGGAAAAGGCTTAAAAAGAAAGGGCAAGTGCAATAAGGTAAAAATATGAAATGCCATTGTCATTGTCATCATTAATTAACATTCATTATTCATCCAGAGGTGCAAAGACCTCAAATGAAGCACTTACATTTTGTAGAGAATTAACTCCTTGCCCTTCAAAAGTTAACAGCGACAAAATAGGCAGGTAAGAGCTGTCCCTTATTGCAGAGCAAGGAAGAATGTGTCTACTTTGGTTTGTCGGTTATTTTCCAGGCAACTAAAAACACATTTTAACTTTTATTTATTCTACTTTAACAGAAAAGAAAACTAAAGAGGTGTTGTAAAGGATGAGAGTGTTGCTAAGCAGATTGCTGCCAAGTCTAGAAACTGCACATTGCACATTTAAGCACTCAATTATAATCACAATACCCACCAAGTATTGAGCATTTCCCTGCATATAGAACATGATGAATATGCATTTTTTAAATATTTTTTATTGATTTCTTACAGAGAGGAAAGGAGAGAGATAAAGAGTTAGAAACATCAATCAGCTGCCTCTTGCACACCCCCTACTGAAGATGTGCCCGCAACCAAAGTACGTATCCTTGACCAGAATCGAACCTGGGACCTTTCAATCCACAGGCTGACACTTTATCCACTGAGCCAAACCAGTTTCAGCTGAATATGCTTTTTAATTCTAAAACCATACGTATGAAAATGGTAGATGGGAAAACTTGGGATCTAAGCAGTCAGGCATGTTCATGCAGCTAAAAAATTTAGTATAACCTTGATTTCAGAGTTATAAAGTCTACAGTTTGCAGAATGTTCCATCACTTCAGTATTTTGGGGGGGGGGGGGGAAGTTGTGTTTAATTAACACTGCTATTTCTCATATATTACTATATGCTTCATAGTTGTGGGTTTTAAAAATCAAATCATTAAAATCCAAGAAGTTAATATTTTTAGTTTTTGAATATTGACCTGACAAGGTTTAATGTAATATGCTAATAAAAATCAAATAGTTGCACATTTGTAAGAATTGCTATTTTAGGTGCACATTCAACTTTATTTTTTGTAGATTACCTCTTATATTAATGTCTATGTATATTTTTTACTTGTTATATTATAGATGTCCCCCATTTTTCCCTCTTGGTCCCCCCTACCCAGCTCCCACCCCATCCCATGCCTTCACCTCACTATTGTCTGTGTCCATGGGCTATGCATATCCTATATAATAAAAGCCTAATATGCTAAGTGTCTGGTTGTCTGGTTGTCCATTCAACAAATCAAAGCTGAAAATGCTAATGATATGCTAAGGCAGTGGTCGGCAAACTGCGGCTCACGAGCCACATGTGGTTTGCAAGCCACAGTTTGCCACTCTGTTGACTAATGATTTTGCTGACCACTGGGATAAGGGCTTAATCACAAGGAACAACAACAGCCTGTAATTATTGGAATCAAGAGTCTAGGTCAGTGATCAGCAAACTCATTAGTCAACAGAATGGCAAACCATGGCTCACAAGCTGCAGTTTACCATCCACAGTGCTAAGGCCACCCAACTGCTCACTTAGACATGCACTGATGACCGCAGGCCAGTCAACCGGTCAACAGTCACTATGACATGCACTGACCACCAGGGAGCAGACACTCCAACTGGTAGGTTAGTTTGTTGCTGGGGTCCAGCAGATCGGGACTAAGCAAGAAGGACTGGACACGCCCTTGAGCCCTCCTGCAGTCCCTCCCCGGTTGGCCAACCTCCCACATCCCTCCTCAGCCCCAATCTTACACCTGTGGGATCCCTAGGCTTGGCTTGAACCCTCTTGCAATCTGGGACCCCTCGGGGTATGTCAGAGAGCCGGTTTTGGTCCAATCCCATTCAACACAGGAGCTGTCCCCTGTTGGTCAGTGCACTCCCACAGGGGGAGCACTACTCAGCCAGAAGCTGGGCTCATGGTTAGTGAGCACAGTGGCAGTGGTGGGAGCCTCTCCTGCCTCCATGGCAGTGCTAAGGATATTCGACTGATGGCTTAGGGAGGAGCGGGCCTAAGCCATCAGTTGGACATCCTCCAAGGACTCCCAGACTGTGAGAGTGTGCAGGCCAGGCTGAGGAACCCCCGCCCCTGAGTGCACAAATTTCATGCAATGGGCCTCTAGTCCTTTATAATAAAGAGGTAATAAGCAAATTTACCCTCACACTCTCACACAATATGGCCACCCCCATGTGGTCAAAGATGGCTGCCACAAGATGGCCAGCAGGAGAGGATAGTTGTGGGCAATGAGACCAGCATGGGAGGGCAGTTTGGGGCAACCAGGCCAGCAGGGGAGGCCAGTTAGGGGTGACGAGATCAACAGGGGAAGGCAGTTGGGGTGAGTAAGCCTGCAGGGAAGGGAAATTGGGGGGAACCAGGCCTGCAAAGGAGGGCAGTTGGGAACAACCAGGACTGCAGAGGAAGGCATTTGGGGGTGATTGGGCTGGAAGGGGCGGGCAGTTAGGGGCAACCAGGCTGGCAGGGAAGGGCAGTTGGGGGTTACAAAAACAGCAGGGGAGTGTAGTTGGGAGCAATTGGGCCAGCTGGGGCACAGTTAAGCATCGATCAGGCTGGTATGGAAGTGGTTAAGAGGTGATCAGGTTGGCAGGCAGGCAAGCAGTTGGGAGCCAGCAGTCTAGATTGTGAGAAGGATATCCGACTGCAGGTTTAGGCCCGATCCCACAGGGCCTAAACTGGCAGTCAAACATCCACCAAGGGATCCCAGATTGGAGAGGATACAGGCTGGGCTGAGGCACACCAACCCCTCCCCCACAGTGCACAAATTCCATGCACTGGGCCTCTAGTATGTATATAATTTCTTTGGTTAATCTCTTTTTGCATTCTCTCTCCCTATCTCTTTGAGATTGATCACTCTGTTCCATGCTTCTTTGTCTATGGTCCTATTTTATTTGCCTGTTTAGTTTGTTCATTAGAGTCCACATATAAATGAGAGCATGTACTTGTCTTTCTCTGACTGGCTTATTTCACTTAGCATAATACTTTCCAAGTCCCTCCATGCTGTTTCAAAAGGTAAGAGATGCTTCTTTTTTATAGCTGCATATTATTCTATCATGTAAATGTGCCACAGCTTTTTTAAATCCTCTCATCTACTGATGGGAACTTGGGCTGTGTATACATTTATTTTTAATGCTTCTTTTTGTGTTCAATATTCAAGACTAAACTAGAATGGAGTCTGCAGATTCAGTTAGTGAAATCACTCATTACTTCAATTAGTGGAATTACTCATTACTACCTTTACACATGGGCATTCTATCATCTAATATAAATAACAACAAGTGGTAGCTGTGTGCCAAAAGTTATGGTTAACATTCCATAGGCATTATGTTATCTAATCTACACTACAGCCATCAAAAGGCATAAAACATTTTTATCCCTATTTTAATGGAAACTGGCTCTTAAAAAGATTGAGAAATTTACCCTATGTTAGCACATTAAGTGATGAGGTTGAATTTAAATTCAGGTCAACCTGTCTTCAGAATTCATAATGTTAATAATTATACTACCCTTTCCAAACTAGAGTCAAAGCCATGCCTTATTTTTGCTGACTTTCTTCATACAAACCAAACCTTTTCCTACTGGATGACTAATGGTCTCAATTTAGACCTGTATTTATTTATCTAATAAAAAGCAATTCCCTTTGGAGTTGTTATCATTCACTTTTACCTTAGTGTGAATGGGAAAGTGATGGCAGTATTTGGTGAAGGAGTGAAACACAAAGAAAAAGAAAAAAGGGGGCATTCTGGGATGGAAGATATGATGCATGCCTCAAACTATAGTTTGCCTTTGTCCGTGCCCCAGTCTTCACCTTGGGATCCATCTGAGTGATTGTTGAGTGTGCAAACCATGGGTACCCTTTCACAAGTAGCTGCCTGGAAGACCTTAACTTTCTTCCCTACTGACCCTTGCAATATCTGAATTTCAACACAATTTCCTGCCAATTGCTGGCCAACCAATGTCCTTCTGTGGAAGGACATAAATGCAAGATAGAAAGAGGGAAGGAGCTCTCTTCTTAGAAATTCCCTCTGACAGAAAGATTCAGTTTTTGTTTGTATTTATTACCTCTGTTTACAAATTTCCTTTTTATCCTTATATTCTCTGTACATAATGATTGTTCAGTAAGGCTTACTGACGATGATGATGACAACAATGATGATGATGATGATGATGATGCAATTTCTTAGAACACTATTGTCCTACGAAGATGAAAGTAGCAAGACAAATCTCATAGGAATAATAAAATCGTAAAGAACGTGCTGCTCCCTATTGCTTACTCAATTATATAGGTATGTAGTCTCTTTCCAAATAAAATGTTCTTTCAAGCAGTCATAGGAAAATCCGAGGAAACAAACGACAGAAAATAAAACTGTTTTCCCCTCTTCAAACATGTTTGACTTAGCAGCACTATGACTCTCAAAGAAGATTAGTATTACCAATAAATCACTGTACCCACAGATGCAGAGTAAGACAGAACACAGGGCTGCCGAGGCATATATTACAACAATAGATGCCTTAGCAACAGTTTTAACTGTTCTGCAACAGATTGTGCCCTAAAGCAGGAAATACCCTGCACACAGGAGGTTATTTAGCATTTGCTTTCTCTAAGTAAATAAGTAGGTAGACAGACCGATAAACACACAGAGCTTCATTGTCATCATTTTATGTTGATTTCAGACTTGTGAAAAACAGAATTTAAAAAGAAGAGGAAACCAGAAGGTCTTAAGAGTCATACAAATACAAAAGCCGTCATGTTTCTTCTCTCATTTAAGAAGTCCACTGAACAAAAGACATTCTTGCCAAAGCTCAAGGTGGGGCTGGGAGCACAAGCATCAGCACTTGCTCAGTCTGCAGAGACCTGAGAACCTGGTGTGTTGGTGTGTTTTTTGTTTTGTTTTCCTTTTTTTTCTTGAATCTAATCTTCCATCTGTCTCTTGTTCTGACATTAGGTGAATTTTATCCATCAGACATGCTTCTAGCATTTCTACCCAGAAGCTAAGAGGAATGGAAGTGAATCAAAATACTGCACAGCCCCAGGTGGAGTCATTTCACACTGAAATAAAAAGTCCAAGAAACCATTAAGTTGTGTTAGTAGCTGTCTGTAATAACATCCTAAGAATATGCTTTTGCTACTGAATGTAGGTGAGAAGGAAATGCACTCTGCTTCCTCCTTCCATGCCCTCCAAGAGTGACTTGTCTATACCAGGGAACTCCTCCACAAATTTTTCCTTGACACCCTGAGAACACCCCTGTACTTCTCACTGGTAACACCATGGATACTATACATCTGCAAAAACAGCTTGAGATAAATGTGTAAGGTTCAGGAATTAGATTTTTAGTGGAACTCCTGACTCCTTAACTACAACATTCATACCCCAGTAAGAAGAATTAATTAATGTCTTTACCTTCCTCTTTCTCTCATCATAGTTAGAAGACAAGTTAAAAATCTACAGTATGTGCCTCCATCCCCAGTAGGGGGTGTGCAAAAGGCAGCTGGTTGATGTTTCTCTCATCGATGTTTTTAACTTTCTATCCCTCTCCTTTCCTCTCTGTAAAAAAATCAATAAAATATATATATTTTTTTAAATCTATGTGCCTCGCCCAACCAGTGTGTCTCAGAAGTTAAGCATCAACCTATGAACTAGAAAGTCACAGTTTGATTCCTGGTCAGGACGCATGTCTGGATTGCAGGTTCCATTCTAAGTATGGGGTATGCAGGAGGCAGCCAGCCCATCAATGATTCTCTCATCTTTGATATTTCTATCTCTCTTTCCTTCTTCCTTCCTCTCTAAGATCAATAAAAATGTATTTTTTAAAGGGTTCATTAAAAAATATATGTGCCTCAACTTTTCAATGGGAATAATAATGGTAGTTACATTGTAGGTTTGTTGTGAAAATTAAATGATGAGAGAGCGCTCTCATCCTCTCTTAGACTATTTTTCCTGAGAAAAGAAGGAATAGTCTTTCTTCTGAAATGCTAAGAAACCCCAGCACAGGCAACAAGAGTCATGCTTCTTTCCACTGCTTCTCCTGCTCTTGCTTTTGCTTCTCTTATGGACTCTTTACATTCCATCACAGAGGTAATTTCTAAAGTTTAAACATGAACTTACATAAAAAAAGAAAATAGTCAGCCCATCCCTGCTATGCCCCAAATCTTAGACCTGTTTCTAACACAGATACAGGGAATGATCCACATGAACAGACTGGCTCACCAGGTGAAACCTCAAGATCCCTGTCCAAGTTTTTTGTTTTCTAGCCTTTTCTTCTGCATATAGTTCTCTTGGGAATCTCAAAAGGTGTTGGGTGGTTAGCCTAGGGAAAAATCCCATGTTCAGGTAACCCTGCATCTTAGTCAATGATCTATACACTTAGTGGCCAGATTATTATGATCTCTTAGCACATAATAACCTGGCCACTCAGTGTATATCCTATATAATAAAAGGCTAATATGCAAATTGTCCCCTCGACCCAGGGGTTCAACCAGCAGGCAGGCCAGCGAACCATCCATGTCCCCTCCACCTGGCCAGGCTGGCGAAACCCCACCCATGCATGAATTCATGCACCTGGCCTCTAATACACACACACACACACACACACACACACACACACACAGACACACACAGAGACATACACACTGAGTGGTCAGATTATTATGTGTTCAGAGATCAAAATGATCTGGCTACTCAGTATATATGTCTTTTTCCCAACCTTAATATCTGCCATTATTTTGGCAGACTTAAGTGGTATATAAAAGGATTAACTATGGGATAGGGTATCTGGGAATAAAATTCCACATCCTATATAATAAAAACCTAGGTGACACAGTATCCTCATGTAATGTCATGACAAGATGGCTGCCACAAGATGGTCAGCAGGGAAGGGCAGTTGGAGATGAACAGACCAGCAGGAGAGAGAAGTTGGGGGCAAACAGGCCAGCAGGAGAGGGCAGTTGGGGACAATCATGCCAGCAGAGGACAGTTGGGGGGACTAGGCCTATAGGGGAGTAGTTAGGCATTAACCAGACTGGCAGAAGAGCTGTTAGGGGGTGATCAGGCAGGCAGGCAAGTAGTTATGAGCCAGCAGTCCTAGATTGTAAGAGGGATATCAGGCTACCAGTTTAAGGGATTGGGCCTAAACTGGCAGTTAGACATCCCCCAAGGGGTCCCAGATTGAAGAGGGTGCAGGCTAGACTGAGGGACATCACCCCCCACCCATGCATGAATTTTGTGCATTGGTCCTCTAGTAAGAAATAAAGCTTCTGAGGTGGAGAGAATTTGAGAAAGGGCTTCAGTTTCCAGAATTAAGACCCATGGAATCAACAGGAATAAAGTTCAATAAGAAAAGCAGACAGGTTTGTGTGGGAGAATGGTCTCATGGAGACAATGTTAACCTGCCTCTGCCTTCAAGAAAGAGGACATATCTGTCTCAAATAAATTAGAGGATGGCAGAGAGCCTGTGTAGCTGTTAGAAACAAGAAATAACAAGAATGTGAAAAGAAAAAAGGAATGTGGTTGGGGGCAGGTGAAGAGGAGGTATAGTCTATGTCACATTTCAGGGAATTCCCACAGGTTTCAGAGACAGGATCATCCACTCGGGTACTAAAAGGATGTTAGGGTCTTTCGGACACCCTAGGAACAGCTATCATTTAAGTTTAACCTAGATTAGCTCAAATGGTCCCAAGGCTCCTTGGTCTTCCCCCAGAAAGTCAGAGACCCTGATTATAGTCCTTGAATCCCAGGATTTGTTCTAATTCATTTTAATACATAAATATGCATATGTCTGCTTAGTGGTTATTTGCTATTAACATAGGTGATTCAAGGCCTTTCAAGAATAAAAAAAAAAAAAAGCTGGATACTATCCCAGCCCGATATTTATTAAAACTGGAAGAACAGCAAGCTTGAAGACGAACTTGCAAAGTGTTCACCATAAAAATCACTGATTTCAGTTGCGGTGAATTTTAATAATTGAGACTGTCATTATGTTTGACCCATAAAGAGTAACCTTGATAGTTATTTGTTATGTATTCAGTTTTGTCTGCCTTAGCTTAAGCTTAAATATTAATGGAAAAAAGGAAAGCCTAGAAAATCCCTCCAGCTGCTCTGTAGGAGTCCACCGCTTTTAGCTAGTAGCAATGAATATAATCATCATTTCTGTGCTAATTTTTAAACACTGCAACAAACATTGAAGCAAATAATTTAAAGAATGCTGGATAGAATATTTGATAATCTGCATATGCAAAGCATATAACTTAGATTCTTGGCATCTCCTTCCTAGGATAATCGTATTTAAGAATGAGGGAGATGATCATTGTAAAATACGGGGAAGGATTTCTTGATTGTGTTGGGGAAGAAGAAGTCTGGTGTTAAAAGACTGGCAAGAGAGGTGTTAAGAGCCCTTCTTATTCTAGTTACTCTAGGCTGGTTGGCCTCAGTGGCAGAATAACACAGTGGTTAGAGTGCAGTCTTCATAGACAGATGTCTATGTATACATCATAGCTCCACTAACCCAGTGACTTTGAGCAAATTATAATTTATGTGCCTCTGCTATTCAACGGGAATGAAAATGGTAGCTACATTTTAGGTTTGCTGTGAGAATTAAATAATATAAAACCTTGATAAAGTGCTTGGAACATGAAAAAATATTCAATCTATGTTACCTACCCTGATTCCCCAAAAATAAGACAGTGTCTTATATTAATTTTTTCTCCCAGAGTTGCGCTAGGTCTTATTTTCAGGGGATGTCTTATCTTTCCATGCTCTAGGTCTTATTTTCGGAGGATGTCTTATTTTTGGGGAAACACAGTATTATGGATGACTGAAAAGCATTCCATTAGACATTCTTGGCTCTCTAAAAATCAGTTTATACTTCTGGCAAAATTAAGTTTAAAATAGAAAATCCTTTTAGAAAAGTCAAAAGTCACTCCAAACACATAACAAGTGGTTATTAAGCAACTAATCTGATGTTATAATAGAAAATCTGTGCTATTGATAAGACCAAAGAGCTCTTAAAGCATTTGAGAATATATAACTAATTCATCAAATATTTACTGAATGGCATGCAGATATAAATTAGTTGTGAACACTTTCCATTTAACTCTCTTCTTACTGTGCAAAGATCTAAACACATCATGTGTAACAGTATGCCTGGACTATAGAATATATAGAAGCAGTTGAGGGAGAGGAGGCAAATAAAAAACACAAAAAAGGTTAGAAGATCTTTTAAACTCACTGTAGACCAGAGTTTCTGCTCAGATTATTGAGCAACAGATAATCTTGTCAGAAATGAATTTTTAAAAGAGTGTAAAAAAAGTATCTTATTTATTGGCTATTTATTCTGAGTGACCATTTATTTATTTTTTAAAATATATTTTATTGATTTTTCACAGAGAGGAAGGGAGAGGAATAGAGAGCTAGAAAAGTCAATGAGAGAGAAACATTGACCAGCTGCCTCCCGCACACCCACCACTGGGGATGTGCCTGCAACCAATGTACATGCCCCTGACCGGAATCGAACCCGGGACCCTTCAGTCCGCAAGCTGACACTCTATCCACTGAGCCAAACCGGTTTTGGCCAGGAGGTCATGGTTTCATTCCCAGTCATGGCACATGCCAGGATTGTGGGCTCAACACCCAGTAGGGGGAACGCAGAAGGCATCATCATTGATGTTTCTATCTCTCCCTGATCCTTCCTCTCTCTGAAATAAATACAAAAAAAAATATTTTTAAATGGAATTTGTAGCTAATTGTATTTTATTATGACTACAAAATGCTTCAATGACCTCTCGAAAAACCCTGTTTGTCTGTGAAAGAGCTTTCATTTCTAGGGAATTCTACCGGGGACTTCACTACTGCTTCTCTGGTGGATCTGATGTAAGCCACTCAAATTCTCCACATGCTACTTCTGTTATCCAAAAAGAAAAACTGATAATAACTCTTCCTTATTCCCCTCAGAGGAAGTGTTAAAATATGAATTACATGATTTCTTGAAGTAGTCTCCTGCTTTGACAGAAAATCACCCACAATTGAAATGTTAAATATAAATACCATATAAGACATCTGCTGTAGCATTTGAAACCACCATATCATTAATAAAAATAAAAAGCAAGGCCATCTACATAATGGGTCAATAGCATTTGAGAAGCAAGTCCAAAAAAAAGTGAGAGCAGTGTTAGGTGAGAATGCTTTTTAATTCAATTATGTTGAAAGGTTGATTCATTTTCTCCTATCTGTCACAGGACAAAAATGTGAAAGGCTGAGAATTACATGCAAAACTGAGAAGAATTGAATCTGAGATGTCTGATTTTGATTTGGCTAGCCCATGCTGCTGTACAAAAATAGCCTTGGGCATTAATCTGTCAGGTCCATTATTATGCCTATTTCTGAGATTTATACATTGGTTTATGGTAGCAATAGACATTTATTGAGTGCTGATCACCTGCCAAGCTCAGTGCTACACACCTTAGTAACAATGGCCCCAACCCAGTGGGTTTTCAATCTAATAAGACAGGCAAGGCAATTAAGACAGACTCAAAGGAAGAAAATGACTAATGCATGTAGAGGAGACAGAACAGCTTTCTTCCTTTGCTACACCTTGTGGAGCCCACCGTGGTGTCTTTGTTCAAAGAAGCTAAAGAAGTATTTTACAGACCAAGAGGGTATGAAGACGGATGTCAGCAGCATGCTTAGATCATCTGTTCACTTCGGATTTTTTGACATTGATGGGAGTAGTAGATTTTTAGATGTTTTACTAGTCCAATTCAATTCCTCCTGTGAATTATTTTCTTACCCTCTGTTTCCTCAAAATTCATTTTATCCTCCTGCATATATACCATCATTACCATCTTTCTCTACCATGATTATTTAATCTCTCTCTTCAAAATGCCTTAATGCCTCCCTTCCCTCATTCTGGGTCACGTAGCATCTTCTTCCTCAAAAGCATTTATTGAGACTCCATGCACTTGATAATAAACTTAGTGAATTAAACAGGTATGATCCCTGGCCCCCAACTGCCATAAAATTTAAAATATAATAAAAAATACTCAGCCATTCATAGAATATTTGTATAGCCTTAACAACCATCATTGAACAAATTGTTCATTAATTAATATATGCTAATGAAGATTTAAGTGCAATCAAAGGAGTTGTGAGGGAAAAGAACGGCATAGAAAGTACGTATTTTGAAAGGGTGGAAATAACAATCATTAGGTTCTCTTCTCCTTAATTTTTAAGACACACTGTAATATTTGACTTCCTGAGTGGATGAGCATATAACTTAGGATTCTTTGTATTGAGAGTGTGAACTTCAGTCAGAACACTTTCTTCACTAGCTGAAAATTGTAACTAATAATTTTCAGCCAAGTTGACATCTCTTAGTTCAATAATAAAAATAATTTTATACAAATGTATTTCAGTACTTTTATTTTTAAAGAAATTACAACCACTGGACTATAAAAAGAGGACATGTTAAGACAAGTTCATTTATCAGGCAGAGCAGGAAAACACTGACTCTAGGGAAAGCAACTACACAATCCATAAAGTTAGAGACTAATGATTGAGTTTCCAGGGATTACAGAATACTCAAATTCTCTGAAATATCTCAAATATAAGGTAATGCATTGGGCATACTACAAAACTTTAAAGAAAGAGTCCCTGTCCTCGAAGTAATTATACTCAAGTTGGGAAAGAAACTAAACTCATTTAAAAATAACCTGATGTATAAATAAGAACTAAACCAATGAGTCCAATGTGTAAGTATAACAACAGTATATAAGAAATTGTGGTTTTGGTGGCCTTCAAAGAAATCCAAACCTTGATTATTTTTTTTCTGTTTTAAATTATTAATTTTTAATCTCAGATGCACAGACTAGGATTGGTCTTGAAATATATTCATCATTGGTCCATGCACAGTCTGTTTCAATGAAATGATTGAGAAATTAATATTGAATGGGAAAGTAGCAAATATCTATTGGTAATCAGTCAAAGAGAAGTTTGGGTATAAGAGGTATCTAGAGCCTATCAAACATACTTTATTGCATTTTTGCTTAAACTGTGTTCCTGCTTTCTACTATTAGATCACATTACTCTCAAATACTTGTGGCAAGTATACACAGAGATCCAAGATGAAAAAAAAATGTTTGCAAGATAAGCATGCACACACACACACACACACACACACACACAAAGATTTTGGGGGTATCAGGTATATTTAATTACAGACTTACATGTATATCTGATGCCAGACCTTTCTTGTGATGTCCTTGTCCCTAACTATGTAACTCAGGACTTTAATTTTATTCTTCCTCAGCTAGAAGTTGTCCTCCTTTAACTTGCTACTTAAACAAAAATGGTGTGGTTTTTAATTTGTAAGAATTCACTTAAAATAAAAGCATTCTATTGTGAGAAGTAAGCAACTCAGGGGCTAATGTGAGATGCACATTTTACTGATACTGGTTCAAGGCTGACCTACTCTCCAGAGGCCTGTCCCACGTGGTGATAATTAACTTTTAATGTAAGCCTGGAGGGCAAAACACTTAAGAATCATCCAGTTTTCTCCAAGAGAATGAACAGGTAAATGCTAACATACGTTTATCAATAACTGATGTACTTAGCTATTATTATAGAAGAAAAGCCTTGCTTTTCCATCATGTTTGTTCTATTATTTCTCTCAATAGAGTATCATAGAAAATTGGATGGCTAATCTTTAGAAATGTGTGGGGAGGTCATAGGGGTGTCGAACTCAATCAGAGAAGGGGCCAAAATCTAAAATCCAGCCTAAATCATGGGCCGAATGGTTTACTGAACAGTCATAAACTGTCATTGTGATGGAAACGCAGCGGAGTGCAATGATGACAGCGTGGTGCGGGCCACATTGCAAGGCCTGGCGGGACGGATTTGGCCCACGGGCCTTGTGTTTGACACATGTGTATAGACTCTTAGAGATTAGATGAGTAACAGTAAGTAAGAGGCATGCCTGCCACCACACCCATTTCCGTGCTCATTTTTGGCTGGCATTGCTAATTCATCACATAAAGTCTTTTTCCTGACTCTGGACTCTATTATAGAAGACTTCATAATATAATATTTGGAGTAGAAACATGTGCTCCATGTGACATATTTGCCATGTCTGCATTAGACCATATATTTCCTGAATACAGGGACTTTGGCTTCCTTGCCTCACTTATTAGTTTATTCACAAACCACACTCATCTCATTGAAGGTGCTCAGTAACACCTGTTAAGCAAATGAGATACAAGAGATCTAAAGAAGCATTTGCATAACCTATATGATAGATGATAGATAGATGATAGAGAGATAGCTAGATGATAGATATAGATAGATAGATAGATAGATAGATGATAGATAAGAGAGACAGAAGGAAAGAGAAAATAAAGGTAGATATAGATATATATTACAATTCAGGAAACCTTCATATATTAAGTAATTTCCCCAACAAGTTAGAGGTATTAGGAATTCGGTCTCCTACTCAATTTGCAACAGTTCTTCTTTCTAGGACACTTTTCTCAAACTAAATGTCATTGTAAATTTTGCAAAATTAAATGAGAACATTTCTACTTTATTTACTAATAAAAATTAGAACTATTTGAAAACTGACTATTGTCTGTGTTTTTATTTTCTACATCAGACATTATTGATATATTCAATTTTATTAATCTTTTTGTACTTCCATTGGAGTAAATACACAATACATAGCCCTTAAACTTTCCAGTATTCATGACCAAACAACTTATTAGCAAATGCTGGATATTTAATATATGGCCCACCTGAGACATTTAGACAAATAGTATTTTACATAAATGTCTAGTATGCATGAAATAACCAATTAAAATGGAACCTACTGTTGAACAATTTTTATTTAACAATAAATAAAAAATGAATGGCTGAACTCCATGTCTAATTCAACTCTCTCAATGTATCAAACCAGTGCTACATAAACGGGAAGTCTAGAAATATAAGTGACTACCCAAGGATACTCCCTCTCTGCTTGAACCTTCCAGAACGGCTGACTATAGTAGCTTTTGTCACACTCAATGTCACTTATCACCAGTTTACTCCAAGAGGGTTATAAAATTTACCTTCTGCCAAAAGCCAACTGCCCTTACTCTCAGGCAAGAACTTTAAGGTCTGCTTCCTTTTGTTGAAAGGTCTCAGATATCAGTTTACTCCTCTGACCTTTGGAGAAAATAATCAGCTTTTCACCTGAAATATTAAAATATGTACAGGGAAAACTATTATGTCCGAGTTAATACTTAATATTTGGTAAATGGTTTCCTAAAAATATTAATTTTTTTTCAATATGCTAAGATCAAAAATACTAGCAGAGTAGTAACATACATAATTTTCCACCATAGGTCTCAATTCAAAGTGTTAATCTTTCCATTGAGAGACTTAAAAGGCCAGTTGGGGAGAAAAATTACTGTTTTGAAGTAAAACTGACAATTGTATCTAATAAAAGAGTAATTTGCAAATTAACCATCACTCCACTACACCCACCAGCCACTCCCACCAGCAAATCAGGAGTGAATATGCAATAAACCCTATTATTATAAAAAAAAGATTGGCTACAGCCACACAGAGCAGGAGGAAGGCTTGGGTTTTCCCAGCAATGCAGAAAACCTAGCTTTCTGCCTGCCCTTGCCAGCCTAGGCCTCCACTCAAGGCTACAAAGTTTCAATGATAGAAGATACATAAACCCAAACAGAAATGGCAACATCCACAGAACTGGAAAGAGCAAGAGGCTAGGTTTTCCCCCAGCAAGGGAGGAAGTCAAGCTTTCTACACATGCTGGCCAGCCCAGGCCTTCACTTAAGGCTACAAAGTTTCAATTATAGAAGTTACATCAGAAATGGCTACCAGGACAGAGCAAGCAGAAGGCTTGGCTCTGCTCCAGGCTACAAAGTTTCAATTGTAGAAGGTAAATAAATTCTAGATACCAGGGCCTCCACTTGGGTCACCAGGGGGCATGGCTGGCCTGCAAACCACTATAGGCCCCTTGCATAGGCCACCCCATACCCCAAGGGAACTCCCACCCTGATCCAGGACACCCTTCAGGACAACCAGCTGGCCCCCACCCATGCACAAAGCCTCTATTCTATCTAATAAAAGAGTAATATGCAGATTAACCATCACCCCAACACACAAGATGGCTGCCCCCATGTGGTCAAAGATCCTGCCCCCATGTGGACACAAGATGGCCAGCAGGGGAGGAAAGTTGGGAGGAACCAGGCCTGCAAGAGAGGGCAGTTGGGGGCAGTAAAGCCTGCAGGGAAGGGCAGTTAAGGGTGACCAAGCCAGCAGAGGAGGGAAGTTGAGGGGGACCAAGCCTGCAGGGGAGAGCAGTTAGGGGAGACCAGGCCTGCATGGGAGGGCGGGCAGTTAGGGGCAAACAGGCTAATAGAGGAGGGAAGTTGAGGGCCACTGGGCCTACAAGTAAGGGCAGTTGTTGGGGGGTGGACTCAGACCTGTAGGGGAGAGCAATGGGCGGGGGGGCGGGGACCAGGCCTTCAGGGGAGGACAGTTAAGGGCAAATAGGCTGGCAGGGGAGCAGTTAGGCATCAATCAGGCTGGCAGCAGAATGGTTAGGGGGTGATCCAGCTGACAGGTAGAAGAGGTTATGGGCAATCAGGAAGGCAGACAGGTGAGCAGTTGGGAGCCAGCAGTCCTGGATTATGAGAGGGATGTCTGACTGCCCATTTAGGCCCGATCCCAGTAGGCTGATCATACTGGGATCGGGCCTAAATAGGCAGTCAAACACCCCTCAAGGAGTCCCAGATTGGAGAGGGTACAGGCTGGGCTGAGGAAATCTGCCCACCTTATGCACAAATTTCGTGCACCGGGCCTCTAGTAAAATATAATAGTGTAAACTACTATTTCTAATTATATTTTATAAATAAGTACACCTAAAACTCAGAAAAAATAGATTTGCACCAAAAACTAAAAATAAAGTCAGAGGAAAAACAAACCATAGATCAATTGAAATCCCACTGGTGTCTATAAGATATAATAAAAAATAAATTAGTTATAATAATTGTGATCTCAGAAGCTAATATAATTTGCACTTTGGGAGAAAAAAAAGTAGTATAATGTTAGCATCAAGAAAGCATTAGCAGGTGCTCAACAAGATAGTTAAAGACACCAAACCACTCACTACATAACCTGTCTACTATGGCAATAAAAGGTGAGAGACTTCATGGCTGCATTCAAACAAGGAATAAATAGCCTCTACTATAGACTGCTAAGTAGGAGAGGAAACAAAACAAAAGGATATGTGGGTCTTGTGTAACTAAATGCACTCATGTTTATCTATGAGTTTCTGTGCAACCAGATCTGCTTAGTTCAGAGAGCCTCCCTCCTATTAACTAGTTAACACTGCTGCATGAGGAAACAGTGGACAGGGAAGGTAGAGTCTCACTCTCCTGGTTGTCTAGTTGAGTGTCTTTGGATTGGTGTCTTCCGGGAATTCTTTTTCCTAGATTATTTTCATAATCACTAAGAATGTCCAAGAGACTGGTCCCACCCAGAGGAGGAGCAGAACAGAGATATTTTTATGTAACATTTATGAATTTCCTTTCCTTAGATATTCATAACCCAATCACAATTCCTTTTAAAAACAAAATACCAAGTTATATAAACAGGTATCTTTCTGATAACATCTCCATTTATTTAATTATTCATTCTTAAATTCATTCTTACAACATGAATGTTTTCAACATCTATATATATAAAAGTCCAATATGCAAAGTGTCCCTTCATGAGTTTGACCAACTGGGAGCTCGATTGCTTGCTATGATGTGGGCTGACCACCAGGGGCGGAATGAAGGGATACCCCAGCAACCAGCTGGAGAAGGGAAGCCCTAACTGGCAGCCGGCAGCCACTAGGGACCCTACCCATACACAAATTTCATGCACTGGGCCTCTAGTCTATCATAAAAGTAGGCACTCCATTAGTTGAGTAGAGCAAGTGGCGGTCATCATAATCATTGCTATGATGCAGCAAAATAATAATCATAGCTACACCTTACTAAGTATTTACTATATGCAGGTACTAAGCTAAATGTTTTAAGTATTTGATAGGCAAGAGTATTTCTAGTAACACTTTAGGAAGGCATTGCATCCTCTAAATCTTTATTGTGCAGATAAGGACATGCAGACATGAGAGGTTAATTCATCTGCACAGTGTTACATAACTACTAAATAACAAACCAACAATTTCATCACTGACATTTTTAAATTAAGTTTATTAGGGTGACATTGGTTAATGAAATTATGTAAGTTTCAAGTGTACAATTCTATATTACATCCTCTATATATTGAACTGTGTACTCACCACCCAAGATCTAGTCTCCTTCCATCATCATATTTGACTCCCTTTACTTCTTCATCCTCCCCTCAACCCTCTTCCCCCCAATAACCACAATGCTGCTCTCTATGTCTATAAGTTTGTTTGTCCGTCTTGTTTGTTCCTTTGTTGCTTTCTGTGTTATATCCCACACATGAGTGAAATCATATGGGTTTTGTATCATGATCGCATATTAAAGGGTACATTTTGCTGCTTTGCCTAATACATGAGCTCTGTAAAACAATTATCACAGAAGTTTCTTCTAAATTATAGTGCTCATCATCATTATTCAAGATACCTGGTGTTTAGCAGGAGGTATAAGACATAAACAAGTAATAATATATAATGAGAATTATAAGTACTACAAAATCTAATGAGAAATAAAAGGATGAGCCTAACAATAACATTTACTGAGTTCCTATTGGGTCTATTCTATACCAGATACATACGCATTACACCTTTTCTGCAATTTGGAGATCCAAAAAGCTCTGAGAATTAATTTTACATAATTAATTTAGCAGTGAAGTCTGACTAGAAATTATGTAAAGCTATTTAAAAGTCTTAATTAATCCCACTGCAGAAATATGATGGTGTTTGCATTTCTTGTGCTGGTCTAGATCCCACTGTAGAACTGTTAAATATTATACAACATATGCATCATGCTGTTCTTCTAAAACTAATTTGAATTCCAAAACACATATGACTCCCAGTTTTTCAGATTATGAAACTTGGTCCTGTAGCGCTTTGATTGATTAAATAGCATGTCTCAGTCTATTAATACTGATTGATCAGACAGGGAAGCTGAGTCACTATCAATGCAAAGGAATAAGGAAACCATAGAAATAACTATAAAATTAACCAGACTGTCCACAGTCATGGGTATTTCTGGGAAATAATATCTGGAAGGAAGATTTAGAGTTTCAGAAAATGAGGCACTAACCATCCCTCCTAAAACTCTGTTCATTTGGAGAAAGGGGAGCTCACTCAAGAGTCTTTAGGATGTGGTTGCCTCTGGGTAGCTCTGCTTCTGTGGGTGTGCAGGCAAGTGCCTGGTGTCAAGCCTGAGGCTGCAGATGGAAGGAAGAGCTCCTTGAAGATCTTACAAATCCAGTGTAAGATCTGCGTAAGTAAGATCAAAGCGCTGCCCCTTCCTGATGGAAGCAGTCCAAAGTAGTCAACGTGCTGTGTAGAGAGACACGCTACAAACCACCAGGGGCTTCATCTGCCCATCTGAGAGCAAAGCTTTCTCGGAATAATGCCCCATGCTTTCCTTCTGCCTCCCATATCTTAAGCAGGTCCTTTGCTGGTCAACTCTAACCTGAAATCCTCCAGAGAAGTGGATTTAGGAAACATAATTCCCAGTTTAACTAAGCTGGCAATAAAACAATCCAGCACAACCTGACATGAGACAGGAATTGGCAGTATTGGGGTTAGAGTGATATTGATACAAGTGAGGTGAGTTATGCAAGTGCAGGGCCAGATCCTGTCTTCATTAAAAATTTTAATATTTTTTCATCATAGACATTTTGCATTAATTTTGATTTTTTTGGATATTGCACTTAAATGTGGTTTATGGGGATTCATGAATTTCTTTTTTTTCTTTATTTTTAATATTTGTAATTGATTTAAGAAAGGGGAGGGAAGGGGATAGGAGGGGAAAGAATGGCAAGGGGATGGGAGAAGAGGGGATGGCAGGGGAGGGGATGGGCAGGGATGGGAGGGGAGAGGAGGAGAGGGGAAGGAGATAGAAATATCAATGGTGAAAACGAATAATTGATCCACACACACCCCCACTGGGATTTGAGCCCATAACCTGGGCATGTGTCCTGACCAGGAATCGAACCATGACCTCCTGGTTCATATGTTGACACTCAACATACTGAGCCATGACGGCTGGGCCTGAATTTCTTTTTTGATGTGTACTTAAATTTTGTACCTTAGGTGGATGCCTCACTTATTTTAACCTGATTCTGACCTCGTGTGATCAGAAAACAGGTCTTCTGAGTTGCTTCCTATACATTTAATGAGATGACAGCCCTGTTCACACCCAGAATCCAGACATTTAGTTAAGGACCTCAGTTTAGGACTCTCAACCCACACCCTTGCTTTGCTTTTCTCAGGGCATCTTTTAAAATAATCGTTTACAGTTGAGCGTATGGAAATTTAGTGACCTCCACCCCAATCACTTTATAAGCAACAGATGCCTACTGCCTGCTCTCTGTCTCCTGTTCCTCATGACCTGGAATGGAGAACTAACCTTCTGCGGTTCATTGAGCCCCCTCAACCCCAACTTTATGGGATCTGTGAGAAATAACTCTTGTGACTTCACTTCCTTTATGAGTGTATTGAAGCTGCGCCTTCAGTCAAAATGTACTTGCGGTTTTCATTTTTCCCAAAGTGGGAGCTAGGAAGCTGAGGAAACTACCTGCCAACACTACATAGGTGGCTTATGCCTCCTCACTTAGCAGATTATAATTTGCATGTTCTTAATTTAATACACCAACTACTGGTTCCTCAGTACACCATGTCAGCTAGCCATGCATAGTTCCTTGACAGGTTAGGTGGTGATAGTTCTTAAAAAGTTTTGAACCACAAATACCTTTAAACATAGTGAAAGTTAAGGGTTTTCTCTTTAGAGAAATAAATTTTCACAATAAAATTTCAAATAATTTTACTGAATTCACACATATAATGAGTTCTATACATCAGTGTTTCCCAAAGTGTGGTATGCATACCCTCAGGGGTACGGGAAGAGTTTGGTGGGGGTACGCGTTGCATCGGAGTTTGGTGGGGATATGCACTGCACCGTGCTTAGCTGCGCCTAATTCTACGTTCTTATGAGTACGAGGGGTACTCGTTGTTACAAAAATTATAGAAGGAGTACACATATGTCAAAAGTTTGGGAAACACTGCAGCATGAATCTTTAGAAATACTATGATGTTAAGGTCAAGTATCCTTATCCAGAAAAAGCAAGCCATTCCTTTGGCATTTAAACATCCTGAGAAAATGGGATGCTTTTTTCAGAGAAGTTTTTATGTGCCCCTAAAATCCTACTACTTAGACACCAACATCCCTTTTGCTTATGAGAAATTCCACGGAACACAGCTGTAACTGGTATACAGAAAATATGAGTTCCCTGCTTTCACCCTTCTTTGTCCACAGTGAAAGCACACTGGCAAGTTTTTAAGAAGTCAGTTGCAATTACCATAAAAAAAAGAATGCACACATAGAAATAAAAAATAAATTTACTCTTTACTCCACTCAAGACTGAATCCCAGCTGAGCCAATGGCAGGGGTAGGAAGGAGGCATGAGGAAGAGCAAAGAAATGCTTCTTCTTTGAAAGGGCCACCCCCCACCTCAATAAAACCTCCTGCTGTGCTTTCTCACTTGTGATCATAATGCAGGAACACAAAACTAGCCAAGAGCACAGTGTGCGCGGTTTTCAGGGTTTGGGGGAGCAATGATGGTCTGCCAGTCCTTCTTTTGAACTCAAGCACACAAATGAGTTCTGGCTGAGCAGGGTTTGAGTACACTGTTATCTTGAAGCAGAGGGATTACTATACAAATTATATATATACATACATATATATGCATATACATATACGTGTGTGTGTGTGTATGTATGTACATATGCCTATTTGGCTTCACTAGCAAATAGGCTAACTAGTTATATGAATTCAGAACATAGCAACACATCCCATTCTTGGTATAGGATAATATTCCTTTGTAACATGAGACCACTTAGTGACATTTAATTGAAATGTAAAACAGTCACTTACTTGATAAGGCCTTAGAACAGAGAGTGTTATGAACTGAATGTTTGCCTCCCCCCCCCAAAAAAAAATTCTTATGCTGAAATATAAACCCTAATATAACAATATTTGGAGATGAAGCCTTTAGAAGGCAATTATCAAGTGTGGAACCCTCATGATTAAGATTAGTGCCCTTATAAGAAAAAGCCAGATGGGTGTAAATGGGAGACATCCATAGTACTATCAACAATAAATATATATATATATAAAATATATATATAAAAATAAAGAAAAGGCATGTGAAAAAGTCAGCAGTCTTCAATCAAGAAAAGATTCTTACCTTGTTGAAACCTTGATCTGAGACTTCTAGCCTCCACAACTCTGAGAAAAAAACTGATGTTTAAAAGCCACCTGCTCTTCTCTAAGACACTTTATTATAGAAGTTTGAATTAAGATGGAGAAAAAGAAAAAGTTGACTTTTATTAAATGCCAGTTGCATTATTTAGGATCATGCTACTAGAAATGTAGTATGTGGGACAGCAGCAGCAGCAGCACTTACGGATTTATCAGAAATACATAGTTTGTGTGTCATCCCAGGCATGCTAAACTGCAACCAACATATAAACAAGGTCCCCAAATGACGCAGAATCAGGATACAGCTAAATTGTTGCGCGAAGATTTAAAATACAGTGGTCTAAACAGCACAGGAATGCATACTTGTCTCACTCAACAGTCCAAGGAAGGGAGCAGGTTAGGAGGTTCTGCAACACATAAAACCTAGCTTCCACCTCTGTTTTTGTAACTTTTAGTCAGGGGAGGGTAAAGGGCAAGAGAAATGCAGGGCCATGTTTTTCCTTTAGTGGTATGACCAGAAGTGGCACAAATGTGTGTCCAGAAATTACAAACATGGTTACATCTCCCACAAGAGAGAACACACAATGTAGTCTCTTAAGTGAGGTGACCCTAACCTCAGAAGTCGTTTTCCTTTTTTTTTTTTTTTTTTTAGAAGGGAAAATTAATAATGGTATATAGGCAGCAGTGTCTGCCACACCTTTATGAGTCAGGCCATTTGTTATCTGGCCTTGACAACACTATGAAGGAGATGGTGTCACTTTTCACATATGTGAACCAAGTATGTGAACCAAGACAAATGGAACCAAGACAAATCTTTTAATCATCCTGGCCTTGCATGATTCTGGAGTGACATAAGAGGAAATCAAATTCATCTGGGTTATACAGCTGGAAAGATTTTACTAATATTATGATACCTCATATCTCTAGGATGAAAGTTTTAGGATGAAAGAAGATATGTGGATACCTCCTTCTTAGCTTATAAGTGTGCTTTTTATTTTTTGAAATTTCTAGAATGTATCATTATTGTTGAAAATATTACAGATGTTCCCTTTGGATTTTTTTCCCCCATTGATCCTTCCACCTCCCAACTGTCCCTCACAGGCCTGTACCTCTCTATTGTCTGTGCCCATTGTATATGCATACAAGTTCCCTAGTTAATCACTCTCCACCCCCACCTTCCCTCTGAAATGTGTCAGTGTGTTCCCTGCTTCTATGTCTCTGAACAAAATAAGTGTCCTTTCTTAAACATGACATAGAAATGAAAAAGACTGCATTTTCCTTTCATCCCAGAAGCTATCAGAATTACCAGGAAGCTGTATAATTGCCAATTAGAACTTTGCCCTTAACATGTACTGAGGTCTGTTTCTTGATATCTCTTCATGAACCAATGTTTCTTAAAGCATTCAGTTTAAATTTATCACACCAAAGCTCTTGCTTGAATTTCCCCCTTATATCTAGCAGCAATCAACTGATCAGATGAACATCAGAATCACTCTTCCCAAACTACTACATACTTGGCATCTAGTAGATGCTTTAAATACTTGCTGAATGAATGAAAGGTGGGAATCTCAGTTATTCTATGACAGTGGTTCTCAGTCATTAGCTTGCAGTACAGTCACTGGGAGGGCATATTAAAATACAGCTTCTGATTCAGAAGGTCCAGATCAGGGCCTGAAATTTTTTATTTCTAACAAGTTACTGGTTGATGCTGATGTTGCTGGTCTAGAGACCACACTTTGAGAACCATTACTGCAAAATTAAATAGAACTTATTTTATCACAGGATGAGTAAGACCTACACATATGCATTTTAAGAAGCGTACTAAAGGATCTGATACATACTGTACATATACTACGCGCGTGTGTGTGTGTGTGTGTGTGTGTGTGTGTGTGTATGTGTGTTGCTGTATTTATTTTTAGAGAGAGGAAGAAGGGAAAGGGATGGGGGAGAGAGGGAGAGAAACACTGATGTGAGAGAGAAACATCAATCAGTTGCCTCCCATACTCACCCTGACCTCGTAACAAACCCATAACCTGAGCACGTGCCCTGACAGGGAATTAGTGCATGTGATGATACTCAACCAACTGAGCCTCACTGGCCAGGGCCAGAGGGGTATGTTATATAGATAAAACATGGAGATTAACAAAGGATTATAACATTGTCTTATCTTACAAAATAAAGTCTACACTCTAACAAAGGAAACCCATATTCATATATCACTTGAGTATTTTTCTATACGCCTTGGATACCTCATCATTCAAATCGGGATGATATCTCCCTCTTAAGCCTGCTCTAAGGATCAAATATGAGTAAGGTGACTGGCATCTGGACAGAGTTCTCACTAAATTATGGCTTTCATTATTATCACAACTGTTTATACAAAACTATTAGCAGTGTAGCTCATTTGTAGAGAGTGAGCATAAAACCTTATTTCAAGACATAATTTACTTATTGTATTAACCACTCTCGCTAAAAGTTTCATTAAGAAAATATATTCTTTTCCAGAATTATGTTGTTCCTATAAGCCGTAACAATTTCTTTCACCCTGCTACATAAATATTAGTCACTATGAAGTATAGCCCCACTATTTTATTATAAATTATGTAAAATATCTAATCATATAGACTATGTAAGATCTTTATTACTGAATTAGTTTTAGAGACACCAACCAAGATATTGAAAAAGTGAAAATGTATTAATAGGTCTAAAAGTCAGTCCAAAGCTCCTCTTAATTGCAATAATCAATTCTTAAACTTTTTGGGTTTAAACTTTATAATTTAAATAGTTCTATCTATTGTAATGAATGAGCAAAATTCAAGAGCTATGCAAGAATGGTTTTATGTACAATACCACTTACAAGGTGCTTCATAATCACTTTTTATCAGTGTCTCTTAATAAAAGTTCTTAATAAAAATAGGTCACTGATACATTTGTAATTTTGCAGATGTAAATGACAAGGGACCTGTCTAAGATTATACTGCACAGTGTTAGCGGCTCACAAATTTAAGTATTCAGACCCTGACATTCTGTTCTCCCACACCAGCCCACATTGCCTCACTACATTGTAAATTATTGATTTGAAACTGCACTGTTACCTTAATGAGCAAGGAGGGTGTTGTAAAACTTTATGGATTTACTTATTCTGACCTAGTTTATATTAATAATGCCTTACACTTTTATAGCTCTTTATTGTATTCAAAGCCATTTTAAATAATTTGCTTATTTGAGCTTACCACCCACACAAGGGAGGAACCAGATTCCCTGAAGAGAAGCTCAGCCCAAGTTAACCAGTTACAGAGCTAAGAGTTTAGTTCTCATGATTCACTCTTTCCACCTTACTATTGTTGTCTCTAGTTTATACAAAAAACACTCACTATGTGCTGAGTTACATATAGAAAAATAATCCAATGTCAACTCAAAGGAAAAATAGTCTAATCTTTCATCACTTACCAATTGGGTGAGTACCTTAAACTCTCTAAGCGTTAGTTAACATTGAGGTTATAATAATGCTTAATCTCATAAGGTCATTGGAAGTACCAACAAGGCGATAGCCTTAGAATAGTGCCCAATGCATAGTAAATGATCGGTAAATTGAAACAATTATTTAATAACATGAGGATCTTGCTTTCATCAGGGAAGAAGTATCAAATTAAACAACATTCAGAAAAGTTCAATAACCTGGTACAGTAACAGTTGAGTCTGATTCCCAACTCTGACCCTATCATCCTAAAACTTTGGGCACATTACTTAACACATCTATTAATATGTTGGTTATTAAGTGGAACAATTAATGTGTAGTCTTAACTGTTCTTTGTTATTTGACTCAGTATGTTTTCAGTATAACATTAGCCCCCTCTGTATTCATAGATAGCCACTGTAATCATTCCTATCTACTCTTTCCACCTTTCCACCTTACTCTTTCCACCTTACTATTCCTGACTACTGGCTTTTCAGGACATATTATATTTAAAATTTATGAATTCATATTAAAATTGTGTTTTCTGGAAGAATTTCTATGACACTGAGATACTAAGGCTATTATTCCCAAAACATTACTTTAATTATTTTTATGTGATGTTCTAGATAATTAAGTTTAAAATACAGATAATAGGCAACATTACTGGAAAGATTCCAACAGAATTCAGGTCTTTTGAAAATACCATTTCCATTCTGAATTATTTTATTGGCTTTCTGTGAAAGATAAGTTTGAATTTAGAATGTGTTTTAAGGCTCTTAACAATATTGGGCCCAAATACCTCTTTTTTTCTCCTTCTTAACTTTCCTTGGACCCTTTGACTTTTCTCTGGATGCTCTTTGCTGGTGCTCTCATCACTCCTAGGGTTCCAGGGTTGAAATAACAGTTATCCTTGAATCACCCCTCCTTTAATCCTATATACCATCAGTGGACAAATGTCTTTGAGTCTGCCTCTCCGATACCTGTCATATGTAATCATTCATCATCTTCTTTCAAATCTGTTAATAATGTGCTGAATTGTCTTCTGCTTTAGGTCTCCACCACCATCCTACATAATATCACAAGAATATCTTCCTAAATCCTTTCTAAAGGACAGCTGGCTTATGACATTCTCGTACTCCCTTATTCCCTACCCCAAACCTATGGAAAGAAAGAAGAAAGGGAGAGAGAAAGAGAAGGGAAGGGAATGTAAGAGTAAAGGAGGGAGGGGAGAGGGATAGAAAGGAGTTCATGAGCTCCACATAGCAGAATGTATGCCTTATTATTTTCTTGCAACCCGTGGCACAATTTTTGACACAGTTGCTTACATGTAGTTGATATCTAATTCTACTTGCTGAAATGAACATATTAACTTTAAAATATTGGAATGAGGGGTATATTTTAATTTGACAACACTAAAATAATAGATGGTAGAAATTCAATGCTGCTCCTCCTCATAGTCCAGCATCCCTAAAGGGTGTTTCATAGAACACTTTATACCCATTCCTTAAAAAAGGCTCTGTATTCAAATAAACTATGGAATTTTTGTATCTCTTAGCTATCTATAGTATTGACCTCAAAATATCACTAAACTGTCCAAAAATGAAGAACTCTCTTATTTTTTAATACAAGCCCTTCAAAAAAATTTTTGATGATGGAAACACTTTTTGCAAAAAAAAAAAAAATCTTATTAGCATTTCACATACATTCTGTAGCACCAGTTTGGAAGAGGCTATCTTAACTAACCATCCATTTCTGAAATACTATGGAGGCTATTTATCTAGTCTTATACAGTTTAGCAGAGTCTGGAGAGATATAAAGCATTTCTGGCTCATGATTTGCAAAGCACAAGCTTGTGGTGTCAAAGCATTCTCCTTCAAGGACTCCAAATGGTCAAATCCTTCTGGCTTGGCTGTTCTATGGTGGAAATCTCCCCACAGATTGCTGAGCTGCACTGAGGCAATTCTGTCTCTCTTCCCCTGCTACAGCTAGGATGACATGCTGGCTCCTTTCCACATTCTGCTCCCATTCACAGATGAGCATTAGAGAGATTTTGGAAATAGAGGCCTTTATGTCTGCCGTGAACAAGGTCAATTCAGTGTGGCAGCTGCGAGCTGGTGACATAGACTTATATTGACACAACCCACTTTTTTGCTGCAGAATCACAAAGTGAAAGCACCCGGGGCTCTGCTGCCGTTTTCAATAAGATACGAATTTTTCCCTTCCTTGTATTAAGCAGAGATCTGTCATCTTGACTTGTACACTAAATGGTCCATTCTGACTGCCTTGTTTGTGTCCAATACCAGCCAGAATCCAGAAACATGTGTTAACACTCGGAATGTTTGGGGGCTGGTTGGAAGGGCCTGAGGCAAGACTCCCTGATGCCTGCTGGAGGCTAGTCAATAATCATTAGCCCTTCAAGTGGTGGATGCCCAACCTAAACTGTATTTATTTATTTAAAAAAATCTTTACTTTAAGCCACAGGGAAAGGCATTTTAGAGAACACAGTTTCCCAGCAGTTACTAGATTGGAATAAAGATACGGTTACAACTGAGTGGGAGGCTGACAGAGGGGGTGCTCTTCTCAACAGAAATAACAGGAAGTCATCAAAGTAAATTAATTAGGCCGTGTCCCACAATACTACTTAGAATCTTGCAGTTATTTTTCATAGCCAACATTTTAAAGTTCATCACTCAGGCAAAAAAAAAAAAAAAAAAAAAAAAAAAAAAAAAAAAAAAAAAAGGAGGAGGAGGACGGGAGAGATTTCTTTGCAAAGCAGAATCTCCAGCAAGGTGGCAAAATAATGCATCAAGCTCTTATACAAAGCACTGCATCAGTCAACTCAACACATCCTATATAATAAAAGGCTAATTATGAAAATTGTCCCCTCGACCAGGAGTTAGACCAGGAGTTCAACTGGTAGTTCGACCAAGGTGTGGGCCCCACCTTCAACTGGTAGTTTGACCAAGGGGTGGGCCCCACCCGCCAACCACCCTCAGCCACTCCCATTGGCCAGCCCAGCCCAATTGGCTCCAATCAGGGTGGGCTGTCCAGGCACCAGGCCTCTAGTTAAATATCTATAACCAGTGCTTTCACTCTGAAAGAGTCAAACTAGGACACTGAAATTAATACAAGAACATAGAAACACACACACACAAAAATTTAAACACTGTCCATATCTAGGTTAAATAAGGTTTGGTTTACATGGCACAAGTAGTACAAGGTAAAAAATGCCTATTGCATACAGAGGTTATTAGATAAGAAATAGTGTTTATATTTGTGTGTTTTTCCTCCTTTTAAAAATTGATATCTCTCTCCAGATTGTAATGTAACCATCAATGAGTCAGAGAAGCCACCATGTGAGTTGTGGAGCACATGCACATGCATTCAACCTTTAATTGTAACTCTCTACCGTGAACCCAGCTCTTTGCCAGGAACTATTTCCTAATTTAGAGAAGTCCATAATCTATATCCTACAAATCCTGAAACACTAATCAGAAAGAATATATGCATCCTTTTGTTCATAGCAGTGTTATTTATAACAGCTAAGATCTGGAAAGAGCCCAAGTACCCATTGGTAGATAAATGGATTAAAAAAAAGCTGTGGTACATTTACACAATGGAATACAATGAAACTGTAAAAAAAAGAAGGTCATCTTACTTCTAGGAATATATCCCAAGAAACCAGAAACACCAATCAGAAAGGATATATGCACCGCTATGTTCATAGAAGCATAATTTACCATAGCTAAGATTTGGAAACAGCCTAGTGCCCATCAGCAGATGAGTGGATTAGAAAACAGTGGTACATCTGCACAATGGAATACTATATGCTGTAAAAAAGAAGTAATTCTTGCCATTTGCAACAGCATGGATGAAACTGAAGAGCATGTTAAGCAAAATAAGCCAGTCAAAGAAAAATAAATATCACATGATCTCACTCATTTGTGGAATATAATGAACAATGTAAACTGATGAACAAAAATATAACCAGAGTCATAGAAGCATCAAACAGACTATTCAACTTATGAGGGAGTATCATAAGAGATTAACCAAAGGACTTGTATGCATGCATATGAGCATAATCAATAGACACAGACAGTGAGGGCATGTGCTAGGGGCTGGGGGCAGCTGGGGAGAGGTCAATGGGGGAAAAGGGAGACATGTAATACTTTATACAATAAAAAAATTTTTTTTTTTTAAAGAAGCTATTTTACCCCTTGAGATAGCATGGAGGGACCTGGAGAATATTATGCTAAGTGAAATAAACCAGTTAGAGAAATACAAATATCATAATCTCACTTATATGTGGAATCTAATGAATAAAATAAATTGATAAACAAAATAGGTCCAGAGACATGGAATCACGGAACAGACTGATGAGTCACAGAGAGAAGGAGGGGGGCAGGAATTAACAAAAAAAACTAATGGGCATATATGCATAATCAATGGGCACAGACAATAGTGAAATAAAGTCTTAGGGTTGAGTGGGAGCCAGATGGAGGAGTATAATGGGGAAAAACAGGGGACATATGTATTACTATCAACAATAAAGATAATTTTTTAAAGTCCATAGTCAAGTCAAAGTGGCATAGCTTAGAATTTCATTTACTTGAATTTTCTTTCCTCTCATAAGTTGTGAAAATATGTAATGACTAGAGGCCTGGTGCACATGGGGTCCCTAGGCCTAGTTGGCTATCAGAACAGATCTGTGGGGCGACAGGTGGGGTGATCAGGGACCCTGCTGGAACCTGCCTTGGCTGGCCTGGCACCACCCACTCGCCAGCCCCTCCCCAACACCACTGCCAGTCGCCTCCCTCTGTGGGGCAACCAGTGAGGTGATTGGGGAGCCCCTGCTGGCACCTGCCTTGGCTGGCCTGGGGCCTGTGGGCTGCTGGAAGCTCCTGCGTTGAGCCTCTGCCCTCTGGTGGTCAGTGCACATCACTGGTCATTCCACTGCTTGGTCAATTTGCATATTAGGTTTTATTATATAGGACTAGAGGTCTTGTGTATGAAATTAGTGTATGGGGGTGGAGGGTAGGGAGATGGGGAAAGGTCTCTCAGCCCAACCTGCACCCTCTCCAATCTAGGAGCCCTCGGGGATCTCCAATTGCTGGGATCAGGCCTAAACTGGCAGTTGGACATTCTTCTCGCAATCCAGGATCTCTGGCTCCCAACCTCCTGCCCTAACCACTCTACCTGCCTGCCTGATTCCCCTCACTGTCCTCCTCTGCTGGCCTGGCCGCCCCTATTACCTTTTTTTTTTTTTAATCTTATTCCCTTCACACACAATTGTATTTCACTTCTTTATTAACTTCTCTCACACAATTTTTCTCTCTTCTTTATGTAACACTTTTTCCTACTGACTCCTCATTTATAAACTTTTCTTTCCTTCTTATTTCCTACTTCTGTTCCATCATCCTTCTTCCCATCTTTCTTCTACCCTCCCTCCCTCCCCACAATCCTTCTTTTCTTTATCTTTACCCCTCCTTCCCCACATTCCTTCCTTCCCACCTTAATGTTTCTCTTCATTTCCTCCCTCAGACCTGCTTTGTTCCCTCCCCCATTTCTTCCTTCTTCCCATTCTCCTTTTATGCTCTACTGGCTCCCCTTTGAAACTTTCTTCCCTCCCTTTCTCTCTCATCCTACCTTTCCCATACATTCTTATCTACTTACGTCCACTGTTTTAATATCTATCTATCTGCCTAATTATTCACTATCATTTCTCTGTTTTCTTTTATGACTCCTATTTTGAAAATCTGTCCCCAGTAAGCAACTATACTTGATTTTCATTATAGCTCCTACAGTTCACTCATACATCCTCTTTCATTCTTTAACCCTGCTGTCCACTGACTCCTTTATAAAGCTCTTTCCTCCCTCCCTTCTTAAAGCTTCAGGGGGGCTCAGCCCCAGACAGGTGTTCACCACATCCCCTTTCCTGGCCTCCCCAATGCCATCCTGCTCTCATTCTCTGCCCAGGATGCCGGGCATAGCAAGGTTGGCTGAGGCCCATGCGGCCCGGGCACTGCTGCTGCCGCAGTGAGGCAGGAGCACCTCTGCCCAGAAGGCCTTGGACTGTCCACCACTCAGTCTCGGACCTGTGGGCACCTCCCCATCAATGGCCCACACCGGGGGCCACTGCCCTCCTTCTGCTCTCCTACACCCCCCGCATCTGGATCATAAGCTCAGAATAAAAAATAAAAAATAAAGTGCCAAACTATCCAAAATCTATCAGCTCACAACACTACTTCGTTTCAGTGTAACTGTCATTGTATTTGCTGGACTCTTATAGCTAAATCTGGTATATGAAGGAAAAATTATTGAGAAATAGATTAAAACCTGTACTCTGAGTCACTTTCTGGCAGAAATTCCACTTTTCTTGATCAGCATTACAGGATTCTATTCAATATATTCCAGGTCTTATTTTTTTTTTTTACTCTGGTGTGTTTTAAAGTGTATTATAATCAGTCATGATTGAGAGTGATTTGTCTTCCTTTCTCTAGCAGAGAGGTTGCCATAAAGTGTTAAGTCATTCTTGACTGAATAAATTGATAAATGTATAAATGAATGGAAGAGTTTGTAGATAGCAGGATTCACCTCTTATTCTTTTTTAATCACCCTAAATATGGAATCAATAAAAAAATGTGTGAAAAACACTAATTTCAATTACATGATTGAATCACTGCTTGTTTTGCTTTCTGGCATTGTAATTTGATTTGATTTCCAAGATTCCTATAAAGAGGTTCAACATTTTCATCACTATACTTGAGTTCCTCCTCCAAACATATTTGGATTGATTATGGCCTTTCCTTATTTTGGTGACTAACTCCAAGTATATCAAAAAAGTATAATTAAAAACTATTTGTTTCATAAACAATTATATAATTTTTAAACCTGTCAGTGTTTCTAAGTTTGAATGAACCGCTCTTCTGCAATCCTAAAAGATGACTTTCTGAAGCTCATTATAAACATACACACACACCCTGAACTATGGAGCAAGAAGTCATAACCTTTAATCGACCTGGCTAGTTAGAGTGCTGATAATGTAGATGTGTTTTATTGGTGTGCTCTCTCGTGGAATTTTTTAGGAAAAACGAACTTGCAGCACATTTATAAGTCAGCATTATTTTCTCAGATTATAATTGCTTTTCCCATAGGTCAGAATGAGATTGCTAACAGAATAAGGAAAAGCAATCTAGGCACTGAGAGAAACCCTCTCTCATGGACACCATCCAGAATCCCTGCTGTGGACATACTTAATGGAAAGCTGTGGCATATCCGTTTGGAAAAAAATTCCTTTCCAAAACTGTTCTAGAAGTCAGGACACGGAAAGAGATAAAACTATTTTTTTTTTAAAAAGATTTTGCAGTTATATCAAAACGTAGAGCAATGTTTCTATTTAGAGACACCAGCGGTTCTCTTAGTTTGTAAAATAAATTTTCAAATGCAATGAGGATTAAATTAGAATTAACTGGAAAGCAATAAAAGTAGAGCCTCAACAGCAAAGTTAAGGCTTAAGTAGCACCCAGAGGTCCATAAGACCTTGAGTGAGAAATGGAGGTTGAGGAAAAGGGACAGTGAGCACCTTCAAGGTAACAGCGAGGGAATCTCATGGATGATTGAAAGCTGGTGTGTATGAGTGAAAGTTTTGTTCCAACCCTGAAGGACTTGGAGGATCTTTCTGGGTTTTCTATATCTATGAATAAAACGGAAAAGGTCTTCAACTTTTCATAGCCTCAAGCTAGGTTCCAATGCCTGACCTTTTCCCCATTATTCCATTGTCTTTGCTTGTTCCTGACATGGATTCTTTTTCCTGCTCTGCCATTTCTTACCTCATCACTTCTGCACCCAAGCAGTTTTTCTCACTATGACCCAGACCTTCTGTACTAGATAGACTCCTGCTGAGTATCTCCCAGTTCAATTCTCTACTCTTTTCTTTCTATAAAGCACCTGGTTGCTGGGTAAAAAGAGTTAAATAATAGAGCAGAAAACAGCTGTTCGCCATCCAGCTGCTGAGATCCAATCTTTACTTTTTAGTTTTCGCATCTTAAAGTTGTTTGTGGAAACCCCTTTTGTATAGACAGTTTCCTAATTCCTTTGATGTGGGTCAGAACCCCAAATTAAATAGCCAAATCTTCCAAATACCCCCTCTTCTAAACCATATCTACAAAATCAAAAACAGGTAATTGTACAAATTAGAATGAACAATGGTAAATATGGTAATGCCTTTATTCTTATCTGAAGTTTCCCAATTAATACATAATCATTTATCACCCGCTTGGTTGTGTTGTCCTGGTTTCTTCATAGCATCCTAAAAGGACTTTTGTTCCTGACCCTAAGCAGTAAGCCAGAATATCAACGTTGCAACTCACATTTGTAAACTACCTTAGTATTGCCAAGAAGCTTCATATAAACTACTATCTAATTGAAAATTAGAATTCAAGCCCTGGTTGGTGTGGCTCAGTTGGTTGGAATGTTATCCCATGCACAGAAAGGTCATGGATTTGATTCCCATTCAGGGCACAGACTCAGGTTATGGGTTCAGTTCCCAGTCTGGGGACATATGGGAGGCAAATGATAGATGTTTCTCTCTCACATCAATGTTTCTCTCTCTCTCCCTCCCTCTCTAAAAATCAATAAAAACATATTCTCCAGTGAGAATTAAGAAAAGAAAAAAAGATTAGGATTCAGTGAGTTACAGGGACTATCTGCTCCAATTTGTACTTTAGGTCATTTTTCTCTATTTAAAGTAGAGCCTGGCAATCACTTTCTATAAGAGGTCAAATAAATATTTTAGGTTTTGCATGCCATGCAGTCTCTGTTGTAGGATGGAAGTAGCCACAGACACTACGAGACAATACAAATATGCATTACTGTGTTCCAACAAAATTTTACAAAAACAAATGCCGGCTGAATTTGGTCTGTTGTCTGTTGTTTGCTAAAAAGGTTATTTACAATACTTATCATCTATACACATTTTTTCCTCTCTCATTGCTTTGTAATTGCATATGGTTGTCACTCAACCTGTATATCCCAGCTTTGTACAAACTAGAAAAAAGAAAAAATGTGCTTCCTCTAAGACAACAATTTAGATATAAAGCATTCCTTCAGGAAACTGAATTAGAAAAAGATTTTAAGCTCCTTCAGAGTCAGGGCTATATCTAGGTACTACCACTATGAGGTCCTATGTAGACAGTTCATATTTTTAATTTTGATAAAAATAAACTATATAGCTTCAGAAATATCTTGTCATTTGACCTTAGAACATTAGTCTTACACACCTAAATTATCTTTTAGCTTTATGTTTGCAATGGAATAAAAAGGGAGTTGTAGTGCACTAACTGATTTCAGTCAGTGGATAGAATGTCCGCCTGTGAACTGAAGGGTCCAAGGTTCAATTCTGGTCAAGGACATGTACCTAGGCTGCAGGCTTGATCCCTGGCCCTGTTCAGGTTGTGCATATGGGAGGCAACCAATCACATTGATGTTTCTCTTTCTCTGTCTCACCACTCCTTTCCACTCTCTAAATATCAGTGGAAAATACCTTCAGGTGAGGATTAACAAAAAAAACAAAAAAAAAACAACAACAAAAAAGGAAATTGTAACAATTCACAGTTCCCAAATGCAATGTATGAGAGGCCAATTAGTATTTTTTTTTTTTTAATTTGCAGCATCTAAACCCTTTCATTTGTTTAAAGAATTCTTCCCCCAATGGCTCCGGATGTGAGACAGAGATCATCCCCACTGTAATAGGCCAACAAATCAGAACTCTTTTCAATATTCCCTGAAACTATCAATAAGATGGACCCACTTTGGACTTTGATCTGGAGCCTAGTGACTCAAGAGGAGAAGCATTGAAGAATTACACTTGAGGCCACAACAACTATACCTAGGGAGCAAGGTTGGTCACTGAGTCTTTGGGGTGGACAGTAGCTTCATCAGAGAGGTCTTCTGCTCTGATTTACTTGTGATTGTGTATGCTACTTAGTTCCTCTTGTTTTTGCCCATTATCTGAGCTTGGTTTTCCAGCCTTGTTGGCTACTTTAGAAGCTACATGATAATCTCCCAATAAATTTCTTTTTTATTTAAATCATGCAGAGTAAGTTTTTCCTGTATGTAGCTAAGTATATTAATTTGATAGTCTTTTTCTCCAAATTATCACCAATAGGTATATTTTATTATATCAATAGGCTAGACCAAAATATGTATATTTCAATCCTGGGATAATTTTTAGTTACCAGATTCTTGGAGTAATTAAATGTGTTCTTTTAAATTGTTAGTTTTTATTTTTTAATATTTGTATTGATTTCAGACAGGAAGGGAGAGACAGAAAGATCAATGATGAAAGAGAATTATTGATCAGCTGCCTCCGGCACTCTCCACACTAAGGTTTAAACCCACAACCCAGGCATGTGCTCTGACTTGGAATAGAATCAAGACCTCCTGGTTTATAGGTCAATGCTCAAACACTGAGCCATGCTGGCCAGGCTGAATTGTTAGTTTCTAAAATTTCTTAAAATTGTCTCATCTTTATTCAATAAAGCATAGCACCATCTTTATTACCAGGTTTTTAAATTTTTCTTACCTATTTAATATTACATGTAATGTTTTAATTCTGAATTTATTTTTGATGCATTGTTCCAAATTGATTTATTATGAAATAGTTAAATAATTATTTCAAAAATATTCCCCCCCCCCCCCCCCCATTCTCTACTTCTTTATAAGGCTGGGCAAGCTTATTTGTTTGTTTTCAACAATTCTAGGCCTCCAAATGTTTATCAGAATGCTAACTTACCATACAATTCTACAATTATGATAGTCATCTCTATTAGTGAAATTATCATATACAATGCATGACTATTGAGAAAATAAGAATGAATGACTTAGTAATGTTTTATAGTTGTATAATAAGAGTATATTTGGGAATTGACAATATCTTATTTATTATTTCAGCTGACAAAACACAAAGTCCTGATGATAAAAAGTTGATTATGCTAAAATTTGGCCAATGAAATAATCTTGAAACATAGGAAAATATTGAAAGTCTGAAAATGTACTCTAAGTGCATCAGAATATGAAAATCTTCCGGGTCACTGAGCTCCTGGTCCAGAAACGAAAGAGAGAGACTTATCTAAAGATTCTCATATGAAGTGAGTGGGCAGAATTTACTCCATAAATAGGTGAAATTTTAAGTTTTACCAAATAGTAACTATAAAATCATCAAAGATTAAGGAAAAGTGATATACACAAGCCACTGGTTGAGAGATTATGGGGCTCAGTTCGGCTAATATTCTGGAAAGATCTCAGATGGGACTAATCCCAGGGTATGACTGGAATAGGTGTCAGTTATGCCAGCAGACTATAGAGACATTGCCAGGATGTTAGAAGTAGTTGAGGTAACTTTTCATATTTTTCGCATATTTTTTGATAAATTTTATCTTAAGATTCACTATAACTTCAACATATTAGGTCTTCAAAATCATACTCTTCTCAAAAGTCTTATATGTGAAGTAGCAACTCAGTAAACTTCCACCCAACTTCCCATGATCAGTACTGTGACTGGTCTGAAACTGTAATCTTGAAGGTCAACGACTTATTTTTCTACCTCTTGAGATGTTAATACAAAAGATACCCAAAATGTGAACTCTAACCAACATGGAAAATTTCTTTTTATATATTGTGTTAATATTGTAACATATTTTGGGATTTATTTCTCAGGTCCAAGGAGAAATACTCCCTCTCTGATTTTATTTCATAATGGAATGGAATAGCATTTAAAGAGAGTGCTAAGAGAGTGTAATTTAGTATGAACAAATATTATTCTTAAACTTAGATAATTCCAATGTGCTTTTTTCCACTGAACTAATTGAATTTTGTTTTAATTTTAATTTAATTTAATTTTATTGATTATGGTATCTAATGTTAATAATGGTGCACTGAGCAAAAGGAAACCATAATCCAAGCAGAATACACTGAAGCAAAAAAATTACCCCCTACATTCAGTGAAGGTAAACTCTTTTCTTAATATGGTGGGAGAAAGATAAATAAAATATATGGAATTATAGTTCTAAATTGTTGGTGGAAGTGTGGTGTTAATATTCCAATATTAACAATAAGCTTACTACATAATGAATAGTGACTGTCTTAATAAATAGTGCTTCTAAAGGCAATTCAAGAATCTGCCTAAGTAAATATAATTCAAAATATATTCAAGAGGAAAAGAAAAAAAATGTAAAAAAAAAATACCACCTCTTCACAAATTTTAATTAGAGCAGAGTGAAACTTGGCAGCAGCATCTGGGATGGTTCAGAAGAGGAGGTCAGTGACCTAGAATGAACCCAGTTCCCGACTGACAGGTCAGAGAGTGTTTCTACTTAATTAAACCCACGGAGGGAAGTCCTCCTTAGGTTTATGTGAAGGATATTGAGAAGAGAATATAAAAAGTCTGAGAATGTTTTTCCTCGCTGAGCTTGTGTGAAAGGCTGCTTTAGATCTATTGCAGCAAGACATCTCACTTCCACACCCCCAGGCACAGACTCCTACTGGGGCCAGATATGGAGAAAATCTAGCAGAAGGCATTGCTAGAGTCTGTTTCTGTTACCTTGATAATTTGCTTTTTTTGAAATCCTTATAAAGCATCCGTTGTAGCTTTGGAAGCACACAGCCCACCCACTGAGGCAAAGTGTTCTTTTCTTGACTAAGCATATGCCTGATTCTTGGAGAGAATGTGGGAAGAGGTGAAAAAGCCTCCACACTTGAGAAATAAAGAAATATTTAATGTTGAATGACAAAATTCAGGCTTTTCAATACTAAAAGTTAAAACCTGCCTCTATATGACACCCAAAGATGGATGCTACGTAGTTATTTCACTTTTTCACTGATTCCATCCATTCATTCATTTATTCATGCATGCAATTAGTCTTACTGCTCACCTACTAAACTCCAGGCAAGCATTAATCTGGTGATTGACTGGTGAAGAGAGATAAAGAGATAAAGTTCTTATTCTCCTGGATCTTATATTTGTGGAAAGCCTGCCCTTGAAAAATCATGTTTCATGTAAATCTTAGGTCAGAGTATCTCAGCTCCTGTGTAAATATACATTAAACCTTGGGAATCTGGGCATTTGGCCCAGCTGGTGGGATTATTCGGGTGCAAATTTTAGATTCAGTTGTTGATGATGTGACCACCTGGGTTGTTAGAGCATAAAGGCTAGAATGAGGAGACTCAGTTCGTATCTGACCTGGTGAAGCTGGATGCAGGAAGGATAAACCCAGCACTGAGTAGCCATGCCTCCTTTACCATTATCCTTTGCCCTGTATTGATATATTGAATCCATTACCCGTGATTACTAAATGCACATGACTGTTCTGCCTGTCCTTCCGAACCTCACAATCCTACTGGGTCACCTTGTCTTGGAGCTCTTGAATGCCGATATTTTCTAAGCTAGGAGATGGATGTATAGAAAACAAGCAGAAAATAAAATGAGAAAAATTATCACTGACCCTTGAAAGTGTTAAAAGAAAAAGACAAATAGGTAATGGTAGGGAGAGCAAAGATGGAGGATTAATTGAGGTAGAATAAGCTGAATGTTCTTTCAGAAAAGGTGACATTTAAACCACCAAGGATGATAATAAACCTGACATTTACTAGTAAAAAGCTAATGAGAAGATTGTTCCATATAGAGGAAACTGCTAGTGAAAAGTACCTAAAGCAGTGAAGAGTTTATTGGTCCTAGGAATAGAAATTAGGCTAGGGTAGAAGTGAGTAAGGACAAAAAAAAAAAAAAAAAAAAAAAAAAAAAAAAAAAAAAAAAAAAAAAAAAAAAAAAAAAAAAAAAAAAAAGGCAGTGTATGATATTAAAACATAGACCAGATTATACAAAGCTATGATAACATAAATTATATAATCACTGAGTTTATCTGCCGGGTTCTCGTTTATAACTATTCAGATAGAGAACAATAGCTGAAGTTTTAAAGGACAAAATGAATAATGCCAAGCCATGTGAATTATACTTAACAAAAATTAAAATGTATACTAAATATTTAAATGGCAGCCAGGCCATTGTCATTAGTCTCCTGAAAACTGCCCTCATTATGACACAGATGTGAGAAGGGTTAGTGAATGCTGAAGCTTTTTATTAAGAAGAAAAAAAGTAATACTCGTTTATGTTAACTGGCAATTCAATTATAAATGAATATAATTAAAACTATTGGGTTTTCAATCAAAATTATTAATATTTAGCTGGCACATGACAGAGACTTAAAGATAAAATTAAAATAATGGTGTTTCCAATACCAATAACAATGTATCACAACAAACTACACCCAGCTTCTGGACATTATTTATTCTTCATGGAATTATCTTTAAAATGGAGTCCAAAAAAATAAATAAATAAATAAATACAAATGGAGTCCATGCTTTAGCTGGCTTGAATCAGTGGATAGAGAGTCAGCCTGCGGACTGAAGGGTCCAGGGTTTGATTCCAGTCAAGGGCACATGCCTGGGTTGTGGGCTCAATCCCCAGTAAAGGGTATGCAGGAGGCAGCCAATCAATGATTCTCTCTCATCACTGATGTTTCTATCTCTCTCTCTTCCTCTCCCTTCCTCTCTGAAATCAATAAAATTAAAAATAAGTTTTAAAAATAAAAAAAATAAAAATAAAATGGAGTCCACAAATGGAAGATGGTGTTTCCTCTAAAAACTAGCTATCATATTTGAGCATTTTTCTGTTAAGGCTATTAAAGCCAACAAAAAGCTGGAGTAAACTACAGGAGTCAGCATTTGTTGGGACATAAACAATTAAAATATGCCTATAAGCTAAACACTGTCACAGAAAGTTTGTGAGACAACTGGAAGATGGTTTAATACAAAATTTTGGTGCAACACTTGGGCCTGAACTTAAAGCAAAGAAGAAGATTCTCAACTAGTGAAAATAAGGATATGTTTTTAGCTTGAGGTCTTCATTGGAAAATAGGCAGACAAAAATACACTGAGTTATATTTGGGAACGCTTATTGTTATTCTGGAAAAAGAATTCTCATTTATAAGATGTCAGATAGCATTCTATATGGAATTCAACTCATTGGATTCATGTGAGTTAACCACCTTCTAGATTATCTGTAGCCCATTTTTTAGTAGTTATATGCTCTTCTAGCTTACTCGATTTGCAATCAGTTAGCTGAAGGTCGGGGAATAAAGATTAATTTTAATATTTGCCTGAGGCAAACAATTCAGAAGGCATAGCTCCTATTAAAATACTAAGTATCCCTAAACCAATATGAAATGTAAATGATTTCTGGATTAACTCAAACCAAAAACTTGCTACTACAGCATCTTCTCATCTAAAATAACTTTTCAAAAGGAAGTTTTTGCTTTTTTTAATACTTTATTGGACCTCTGTATCTTTGAGATACAATTGAAGCTTTTATACTTAGAACATGTATAGTTTTATCTGAGTTCCCAGATAGGTACCAAATAAGTACACTCTTACTGATTTGTTTTCTAGCTCTAGGTTCCAAGTTTGTTTGTTTGGTTGGTTGGTTGGTTGATTCTCTGTGCATATGTAAATTAAGACAGATTAGACTGACTAAAGATTTATTGGGTACAATTGCCTATAGACTTCAGTGCCAAAGGACTTAGAAGTTGTTGTACCCAGAAAAAAAAATCCTCTTGGTTTATTTACACAGATTACCATATTTTTCGGACCATAAGACGCACCGGACCATAAGACGCACCAGTTTTTAGAGAAGGGAAATGAAGAAAAAAAGATTCTGAAACAAATAGTGTCCTAAAATATTTTATGTGCATTAAAACCCAACATCACAGTCATAAACACATGTAATCAACCCTGTAAAGTAAACAGCAGCATTTAGAACCATTTTAGAGCCGGGCAAGCACACAGAGACCACACAGAGCCGAGCAAGTAAAAAAACTTTTTTTTTAAAGTATATGTGTAGGCTATATTTGGACCATAAGACGCAGGGACTTTTTCCCCCCACTTCTGGGGGGAAAAAAGTGCGTCTTATGGTCTGAAAAATACGGTATATTAAAGGCAAGAAATCAAAAGATGACAGTCTCTCAAAACTCCAAAGAAAAATTATATTTCCCAAACTAAAATCTATTAAATCCAGCTCAATTTATAAAGTGAAAGTTATTTTTCAGCCATGCAGGAACTATCTAATATTATATTTGCTGTTATAATCCCAAAATGATATTCTGCTCCTCCAAGGCACTCTAATTATTTTGAAAAAAGTCTTCAAGTAGTTTCAGTGTTAAAATGTGAAACAAATGCCTACTGATGATACTTTATTGGTTTCTTTAATATTTTAAAAAGAATGGCCTAATCATCATTCTTTTGCCTTAAATATTCAGTTTTTGATTAGATTTTAGATTAAATTTAACATATTTTGAAGTCAGTGTAATCATCCTAAGGAAACAAAATCTATAAAACTCTATTCACTCAATTTACCAGATGATATATGGTTTAGTGGGGGGAAATTTGGCTTGTTTTTAGTGGGAAGTTGTAGGCAAAAGATCAGCATTACTAAAGTGATATGGACCTTACACTGGGTATGGAGAATGCTCTCACATACTTTTTTTTTTTTTTTTAAAGAATGAGTATTCTTCAAGAGGAGAATAGAAAGAGACTTCGAAAGCAAATAAAAGCTTTAAATGAAGAAGCCTTAGGTTTCTTTTTTTAATGAAGAATACAATAACATGTAACCTAAGAAGGGGGTAATGTGGGTTGGGAAGAGGCAAGAGATCTTATAAAGGTTAAGATCTTAAGATTTGCTATAACATCACCCCATTGTTTGTAAATGTATTTGGGAATAGGTCAGGAAGAGAGGAGATATACACATGGCAAAAACCAGCCATCTAACCCCCTAACACAGGCCAAGACGAGGCACCTCATTTCAGTCACTGGAGAGAAGCATGGCTTTCTATTGTAGTTTCCTCCTTTGCTAAACAAAATAAAGTATTTCAGCCTGAAATTACAGAGTGAAATGTCCTGCTATATATAATAAAAGATATTTACATGAGAACAGAATAATTTCAAGTACAAAAAAAAGTTGTTTCTATTTTAATAATTTCAGCAGATTGCAAAAGAATGTGAACTTTTCTCTGACATTTACTGAATGTCCACTAGAATTCTTCCCTTGAGGGCAATTTCTCTGGCTGTCTTGTCCCCTGATGTATCTGGAAAAAGGTCTACCTCATATTAGGTGCTCAATATATTTGATTATTTATGAAAAGAGAGGAGATAATAGACATGTAGAGTTTAATTCTTTCAATATGCAATGTGAATCCTCTTCCTGGATTTTGACTTGGCTATTACCTCTCATAATAAAGACAATGTAATAGTGGTTAACAGTTCAAGCTTGAAAATCTGAGTCATTTCTTGCTTAATTATTTACCAGTTTAATAATATAAGGCAAAATGCTTGACCTTACAAAGGAAGCTTACCTTAAATATATATATAAAATAATAGAAGCTATCTTTACAGTGGTCATGAAGATCCAACAGAATAAGGCACATGACTTTAATAATGTACCTCACTAACATTAAGTGCTGAATGAACGATCATCCAATACAATAAATAAACAAAAAATGAACCAATAAGCATTACTGAACAACAACAAAAAGTCTACTTTGTGCTTTCTAGGTCATTTGCATTAGTCTGTAGTTTTCACATCCAAAGAGAGTTTTGGGGGTTTTTTAAATGTCTTAAATAACACAACACAGGTTTATTTTTTGTGGCAATTACCAAACAGTACATAGTCAACATACAATGAGAGTTGGATATCTTCTAGAAAACTAAATGCTTTATTTATAAGTGTTTTTAAAAAGTAATTAACACTACCAATCTTAATTACTGGCAAATCTACCCATTTGACTATAGTTTTGTTTGTTTTTTTCCATGTAAGCTTATGATGTAGTGTATTGCTCAGCCAGACTACAAGATTTCCAATTTCTTTTATAAGACCTCTCAATTTTTTCCTTAATCTGCCATGAGTACAAATTATTCACCTCTTAGTAGGTGGTGCCCACACAGATAACACCAAGTGGCTTCTAAAAAGAAATATTTCTAATCATGTTACAAGTCAATAGAAGGGGAATCACAGCTGTGGTTCTGCTCCAGGATGACAATTCAGTTGACCACTGTTCCAGGGTCTCCTTTATTCTGGCCTTCTAGGATAAAGTAACAACCCTTTGTGTCTTGTGCATTTTTGTGCTAGTGGGAAAGGACCAAAAGAGTTGGGAGAAAAACTGCAGATGGCTCTTAAATCTTCTTCTCGTACATGGCCACTGAGTGAAACATATATCTATGTATCACATGGCCAAGCACAGTCAGTGAGGCAGGGATCTATCTTCTTCCCACACATGTTACATTGCAGGCATCTATAACCACTTTTTACCAGAGGGGAGAGTGATGGACAGTGCTAAATAAGCTTCATAGAAGTTGAGATTCAAAGTGTCACTACTTATCAACATAATCTCAGTGAAATACAAATTGAGTGCGGATTTCTTCAAGAAGGCAGGGAAAATATTTGAAAACATTTTTTAAAAGAAGGTAAATAGTGAACACTTAATCTCTTTATCCATGTTCCTTGAAAGTATATTTGACTGAAGAATAAATTTGTAAATCTGCATGATTTCTTAATGGGAACATATGAAGAAAGCATTAAGCACACATAAAAATGAAGCTACAGGGCACCACCAATTAATTCAATCTACCTGATAAGATACTTCTTTATAAAGGGAAATGGTTTTAGATAAGAAAATAAAAACCAATAAAATTATATAGCTATATTAAAAACCAAAGAGGCTAATCTCTCAGGAAGGACAGTGGATTGATATGCTGGGAAGATGAATCAAACAACATCCAAAGCTGAGAACCAACCCTGAGAGTTGACAATCAATGAATCACTTGACACCTAATCAGTCTGTCTCCTTAGTACATCACGATCTAAAGGTAAATCGATAGCAGTCAATCACAATATGATCTTGCTAAAATAGTGAATAATGAGTGAAGACCAGACATTCAGAAACTTTCTGCAATATTGCTGTGGGCAATAAAATGTACGGAGTCCAAGGAGGTGATCATTAAGTTAAAAATTCAGGAAATATGGCCAATCTACAAAAGTTAACATGTCTAATATAGAAGGGATCCCTGGCCTGAAGGATTGTGCTATGACTGGAATATATAGCAGAGATGCCCTCCAGAAAGAAAATTCCAGAGTTTCTCATGTAAGGGATAGAGACAATAAAGAAAAAAGAAGGGTGAGGCAAAGCCGCACATGCCCCATCATTACTCTCAGTTTTACCAGGCAAGTAATTCTCTTCATCTCCCCACAATAAAATAAACAGAATTGGAGACATATTTAAAGTTACACTATTGAAGCTCCCTTCACAGAGAGGAAATACATCAGGAATGAAGAAGTGTTCCAAAAAACATTAGATGACTTTCAATAGTATCTCACAGTTGAATGTTAACTTGTTAAGTTAAACGAAGAATTGCAGGATCTACATTGTTTACTAATGTCAATAGGAGAGCCCCAAAAAGAAAGTTGAGCACAGCTAAGTGGCAATACTTAATAGAAAAGACACCATGCAAGACCAGGAAGGTCATGTCCCAGTTTGCATTTATGGGGACACACACACACACACACACACACACACACACAGCCCTGGAACCAAACTTGGTTGGGTGTGGGAAGTGGGGAAAAAAATCTAAATGATGAAGCCCTTCTTACCATCTCCCTTGGGGTGACTGTAGAAGTTCTCTGGAGAAATTGCCAAAACTGAGTGAGTCTCAGAAACTTGTGTCAAAATTAGTTTGGCAGAATTGTGAGAGTTAATCGAGGAGCTTCCCAGCCAAACTTAAAATCAGGACAAGGCACTCTGACATTTCTTTTACACAGATATTTGGAGTGCCTCGCTAGGAAAAGACATATTTTCAAGCTAACATGCAATTATTCTTGGGTTTTAAATGAGCACTTTGAAATTTATATAGGTTATTTATTTCAGTAGCTGTTTCCCAGCTGTAAAGATTAATAAAAGTCTCCATCAGAATTTCTCTATAATAACAACTAGTATTTGTTATTATAGCTGTTAATCTAATGCTGAACTCTTTTAAGTTAATTTCCCAAGGACCTGGGTGAATTTATAAAACAAAGAGACAGCATGTTATGAAAAGAAAAAAAACACCACCAAGATATTGGTAGCGAGCCTGACCTAGTGCCTGACAAATAAATAGTGAATGCATAGAATACCTTCAGCAGAATCCTAGAAAGAGCCTTGATTTTGTTATCTGTATTTTATAATTCCTTTTCAAAGCTTGGACAATTCCAAGGTGGGTCGCCCACACTGTGAAGAACTTTCAAATTGTGCTCCTACAATCTCATTTAGGAATTAGATTGAACTCCACCCCTCCACCTCCAGGAGAGTTTATGATGACAAGCCACTTTCTACCCTGGAGGACAGCAAAGCTATTCCTCAGCCTTCACATCCCTGTAAGTTCATGCGTTCCGATGAACATACCTCAGTACTTAGAAGTGCCCTTTTCAATAAGAATGGCTAAGTACTGGGAAGATCATTTTATGCTGGCTCTTGAGTGTACCAACTGGAGTCTGGGTTAAGAAGTACCGGGACATCAATATGTGCTATTTCACAATTCCACAGATTATGGGGAGAAGCAGCAGATGCTAGAAATGGGCCCTGCACTCCTCACCTGCGTAAGGCTGCCCTGACTCTTCTAATCTTAGCCACAGGCTCCCAAGTTTTCACCTGGAGTACAGCTTCCAAGACAGGAGGCTGAATTACCCATTGTGCCTTCCTGGGTTCCCTGTGGGGTCAAGGTTCCCCTTGCCCCTTTCGGTTTTGGCTCTCCTTGTTATCTTTGTAACAGTTAGCAAAAGATAACAGATAAGTGCACAGATAATGAAATATAAATTAGTAGGCTTTCTAGCCTTTATCCACAGCCCTGTCAGAGTGTATTATCTGATAGACTGAGTTCAGAGCAAGTCAGTTAAATTTCCCCTTATCTGAAACCAAGTGTGAAGTGTGGTAATGTTGCTAAGTGCAGAACAAAAATCTCTCTCTTTTGCATCCCATGACTGCTCCAGGCAACATTCTTGGAAACCTCTGACGAGGAAGGAAGAGAAGACCCTGAGATATACACAGTGTGACAAGCCAAGAGGCTATGCTTCTCGGGTAACCGTCCTGTGAACGGCCGTCGCCTGTGGCTGTGACATTACCACACTTTGCTCAGCCTCAGAAAGGGAAATTTAACTGACGGCTGCTATGAACTGAAGCCACAGCCTCCACCAGATAATACACCCTGACAACACTGTCAGGCAAAAAAGGCTGTGTTCCCATTGATTTCATCGCATGAGAGACATATTACCCTGAGCGGTGTGTGTGCGAGGGTGTATATTGTGCACACTGTGGGGATATCAAAGGGGGATGCACACTGATTGAGGCAGAAGCAGGCCTCCAGGAAGAGAATCTCTGAGTGGCCTGCCGGAACCATTGCTGCGTTGGACAACGTGGTGAAGGCGATGCTATGGGAGGTCATTATAATGTGCTTCTCCCTTAGTATCAGCTTCTAACTGCCGGGTTTATTTGAGAGAGTAAACCAGTTCAAATATACCAAGAGAAACATTGAACCTCCCCTTCTTCTTCTTTCTTTTTATAGAAAGGTATCGGATATACCATGTGCGGAGAATACATGCAGGGAACAGGGAGTGTGGAAACTGAACATTCAAATCATCTGTACCTGAATTTGTAGATATAAAGATCTTCAGGAGTTTCTTACTGTATTAACTATCATGTAGCAGCAGCTTTTAAAAAAATAATGTTGGTACATGTCCACCAACATGAATATAAATCAGCATTCATATTTCCATTGACTCATTGGGCAAAATCTAAAAACTTCACATAGTAATGCAAAAACAAAAGAAAATAGAGAGAAGAATTTCCTAATTTATATTTTTTAGTGGTAGAGGTATCTCATAATTTTTAAAAAATAAAGTGTGTTTTATATTGTTTGTGTGTGCCCTGTATAGATCAGAAGGATAAATAAATAAATATATCTTTACATCTTTACAAATATATCTTTATTTCTGAAAAACTCAAAAAATTAAATTCTAAAATTATCCTGGGGCTCAGGCTCAAAAATTATTTTATTAACACTGGAAGTGTTAAATATTCTCTTAGTCCAGTTTCCTACCCATTTTCTTTATATCTTTTAACTTTAAAATCTTCCAAAATACTGTTCTCAGTGTTGTCTGTCTCTCCCATCACTCTGATCATAATTCTTTCCACTTCTGAAATCTGTCATTGATTGGTATAGTTAGAGTTTTGGACTTCTGAGGTTCACTTTTTTGAAACTATAGTAAATTGACATATAGGTAATAATTAAAATCTAAGTTATGGTCAACCTTATCTTTAGTTGGGTTTAGTCCTATCCACCTACAGGCTCTTTCAAACAAAATGACCAATAAAGGAAGTCAATGATTTGCAGTCATCAATGGTTATAAGTAAAGATCCAGAGAAAAAGCACCATAAAACCTGCCCCAGCCTTTCTAAAGGAAGGCCTAAATCATAATCAGGAAGGGTGGCTTGTTATTCAAAAGCCTGTTTTGATGGCATCAACATTTCTTTGCTTAGAATAATAGGCAATTAATGTGGGAAAGGAGAACAAGTGGTGAAGCCAGAGATTCAGGTGCGCTTAAGTCAGTTCATCACTTGCTCCCCCATTATTAAAGGGCTAGAGGCCCAGCACACGAAATTCATGCACAGTCTCTAGGCCTGGCCTGTGATGAAGGCCATCTTCCCCAGCTGCCCACAGCCAGCCCCACCCCCTGCCGTCATCCACCCCCAGTTCCCCATTTGCCATCGGGCGATTGAAGCCTGCAGACCAGAGGGAAGAATCAAAAGATCAGCTGTTCATACCCACTCGAAGGAAGGGAGGCCTAACCTTGAAAGAATTTCTTGCATCGGGCCTCTAAATATTTATAATATGCTTTATATGCTAAAAAATTCCACAAATGATGTATACTGAGGCCTTTTCTATATGATGATGCCAACTGGGTTGGCAATGTGTAATTTGGAATTTAAACCAACAGAACTGCTAAATCCCAACACAGCACAGTGGACTCAGGGGACTGTGCTCTATGATACAATTTCTCAAAACTCAAAGGACCTTTCACTAACTGCCTTATGTAAGAGCCTGGGAGACATAATAGTATTCAGGTTCATTTACCATTGTAAGGCTATGACTCAGCAACAGAAAAACATTAAAAAAAAAAAAAAAGATTAATGAAGAAAAAGCCCAACCAAGAATCTTAGTTACTCTCCAGTCTAAAAATGGGAGACTAGGTTAGATAATTTTGCTAGAACTTCTTTGAATCTGTAAGTCAAACTCTTAGGCCTGGAGAGTGAGGATCCATTCTAAAATGATGCTTACCTGTATTCTTCCTTCCCTGTACTGGGAAGGCACATTCATAGAGGAATAACTTATACAGTGCTGAAACCAAGACAGTGGGGAATATAATGAGGTGACTTTATAGGAGAGCAATTCCAGAATGTCCAAGGCATACCTGTATTCAAAACAAGTTGCATGGTTTAAAAATAACCCAGTGGCAACATAGTACACAAGAACAAGGCCAGAGAGTCAGCTATCTCCTATACTTCATTTCCCTGTCTTTCTCTATGGGGTAGAATGAAATAGGTCACAAATAGGGGAAGAGGTGAATTTGGCTTTCTGCTCCCTCACAAGGCAAAGCCAATGGCAAATCCTATAACTGTGGAATAATCTATTTGTTACTCTTCAGCCTATATCAGCAACACTTCATTTTAAGAATGTCACATAATTTTCAAATATTAAATAATTATAATTTGTTCCCCACTGAAAAATAATTTCCCCTTTTTATTTTAATAAGGAGAAAAGTAGTAGGAGCAAACCCCTCAACCTGTACCATCTATTATATTCAAGTGATTGTTTTTCTTATTTTCCTTCCCCCCCCCCATAGATCAACAGATAAATCTAACTGCCTAGCTAAAAGAAAAAAAAAAAAAAAAAGATGAAAGGGGCTCCACTGTGAACTGAAGTTTCAGTTGAGATGCCTTATGCTGGCTGATGTTTTGAAATTAGCATGAAGCAGCACCAGAGGAAACAGAGGGATTCTTCAGTGTTGCACAAAGGACCCTGTGAACTCTCCAAATGTCTGAGATCTCATTACTGACAACATTCTTTGCCCTCCAAGTTTTCACGTGGTGACCTTATGGCTGCCACTGGGGCGGATGCAGGTTTCCTCTCCAGAGAAATGGTACAACCAGGGGGAAGAACTCAGTCTTTGAGAAGGTAAGCTGTGCACCACCGACGTAATTAGGAAAGCTGCTTGAGAGGAAAGCAGTGGGCATCTAATGAGCTGGTGAGGATAAGGTGAAAAATTAGAGCATGGCTATGTAGTGGAAGCACTGTTTGAGTTTCCCTTTAGGTAGGCTGAAAAACAAAATGCTAAGCCTGCTGAAGCCCTTCTAGAGTTTTCGGATTAACGGCTCTAAAGAAGCTTATGCCACTGCAGAAACGGAAGAGAGAGGAGAGTGTTATTACTCCAGTAGTTGTTTCGGATTATTATTTTTCTAAACCAAACTCATTTCGAAAAGCAGCATCAATGTCAGCAGGAAAGAGTCACAAAAATATGTTTTTAATGATTTCAATACAGAACACGGCATTTTAGGCAGGCCATGTGACATATTTCAATGAAATTTCAAGGAAGAATTTAAAAAACAAATACCTGTTTTTAAGAGTAACCATTTTAAGAGTTATAAGGTCAAAGATTCTAAAGTCATTAGATTTTAGAGCCCTTAAATATGTATACTAGTATATATGAACCCTGTAGTAACTGTGGGAGTTTAGGTATGTTGTCAAAGATCTCTGACTCTCCAATTTCTCATCTATATAAAGACAACAATGGTAGGCCTATTTCAAAGAAATTTTATGTGAGAATTACCAAGATAATGCATGTAAGACACTGAAAGGAGTATCCTACCTAATAAAAGAGTAATAGGCAAATTAACCACCACTCCACTACACCCACAAGCAACGTCACCAGCCACACCCATCAGCCAGTCAGAGTGAGTATGCAATTAATACCAACTAAGATGGCTGCAAACACAGATAGCAGGAGGGAGGCTTGGGTTTCCCCGGCAATGGAGGAAACCAAGCTTTCCACACACCCTGGCTGGCCCATGCCTCCACTCAAGGATACATAGTTTCAATTATAGAAGATAAATCCCAAGAAAAACTGTGGCAGCTATGGAGCTGAAGAAAGCAGGCCAGGGTTTCCCCCAAGAATAGAGGAAGCCAAGCTTTCCACTGCCCTAGTCTGCCTAGGCCTCCTCTCCAGGCTACAAAATTTCAATAACAGAAGGTGAATAAGCCCCTATAGAAATAGCTGCCACTACGCTGCCACCACGGAGCAAGCACAAGGCTTGGCTTTGCTCCAGGCTACAAAGTTTCAATTGTAGAAGATAAACAAATCCCAGATACCAGAGCCTCCACTTGGGTCGCCGGGGGACAAGGCCAGCCTGCAAACCACCACAGGCCCCTTGCCCAAGCTGCCCCATGCCCCAAGGGAACCCCCACCTTAGTTTGGGACAACCTTGAGGGCAAAGCATCTGCATATTACTCTTTTATAATCCTATCTAATAAAAGAGTAATATGCAGATTGACCATTACTCCAACACACAAGATCAAGATAGCTGCCCCCATGTGGTCAAAAATCCTGTCTATATGTGGACACAAGATGGCCAGCAGGGGAAGGCAGTTGGGGGGAACCAGGCCTGCAAGGGAGGGCAGTTGGAGGCAATCAATCCTGCAGGGGAGGACAGTTAGGGGTGACCAGGCCGTCAGAGGAGGGAAGTTGGGGGCAAACAGGCTGGCAGGGGAGCAGTTAGACATCAATCAGGCTGGCAGGGCATGGTTAGGGGGTGATCAGGCTGGCAGGCAGAAGTGGTTAGAGCTAATCAGGAAGGAAGACAGGTGAGCAGTTGGGAGCCAGCATTCCTGGATTGTGAGAGGGATGTCCGACTGACCTAAATGGGCACTAAGACATCCCTCGAGGGGTCCCAAATTGGAGAGGGTGCAGGCTGGGCTGAGGGACACCATTCCTCCCCAGCCCCCATGCACGAATTTCGTGCACCAGGCCTCCAGTTGTTCTATAATTCTGAATGTTAGCTATTTTTGTTGTTATCAAAGATGATGAGGATCTAAACTAAGGCAATGAGTAGTAGTATCAATAGAGGAAATTATGATGACATTTGAGAAATATTTTGGTAGTAAAATTGGGAAAATATGGAGATTCATTTGATATGTGTGTAACAGAGAAATTAAGAATAATTCCCAGAATTTTGAATGAGGAAAATCTTAACAACCTTCAGTTAGGAAATCCTAAAATTTCCATTGATTATTTCAGGGCAGGTAACCAAAGTTCTTGGTCTTAAAAGATAAAGAACCCTTACTGACAATAATAATTAATTGGTACCAGAAACATGTGGGAAATCTGATGAGTTTTGTGAATTGGAAACAAAGGATTAGAAAGGACCAAAGAATGATTAATAGTGTCAAACATGTTAGATAGAAGGAGGAAAAAATATTCAGAAAGAGGGAACAACATACATGAAAGTCTGGAGGAAAAAAAGGAATTTGATGGCTAAAATCAGGGCAAGATAGAGGAAGCAATGTATAATGAGACTAAAGATAAAAGCAGATATAACATAATAAAGAGCATATAATATTTTCAACTTTGCTCAAGGGAATAGTAGCCATTGAATAACCTCAGGAAGGGCTGTTGTCTAATCAAATTTTGTCATAGGGAAGACAATATTTTTACAGAGGAAAAAGCATGGATGCAGAATGACTGTTTAAGAGGCAATTACAGAAAACCAAAGGGGAAAATGATGTTAGTCAGGACAAGGTTGTGGCACTGGAGTAACTCAGTAGAGAGACTCAAGACATTTAAAAGATTAGAAATATAGAGGAAAGGAAGATGAAATCCCAATTTGGGGTTAGGTTTCTGGGTAGGTGGTAATGTACATAAGGAAGTTAGGTAGATTTGTTAGGAAGATAAATAGTTTTATGTTGGATATGGAAACTTTTTTTAGTTTTTTTTTTAATTAAATTTATTGGGGTAACATTGGTTAATAAAATTATATGAGTTTCAAGTATACATTCTATAACACATGATCTGTAATATTGCATTGTGTGCCCACCACCCAAAAGCAAATCTCTTCTTTCACCATATATCCAACTCTCTTTACCCTTCACTATTCCCCCAGCCCACTCCCTTCTGGTAACCACCAGACTGCTGTCTATATATATGAATTGTTGGGTGTGTGAGTCGGTGTGTGTGTGTGTTATTTGTTCATTTGTTGCTTTCAGTTTTATATCTCTGAAGCTAAACAACTAGTGAAAAAAATATAACCAGTATTTATTGCTATTTGTCTTATATTAAAAATAAATCTATCCCCTAGGTTTTGAGTGATAATTTAAATAACAGTGGAATATGTTAATAATCATTAGGAATTGAAGATGCTATTATTATATTTCTAATGTATAAACTATACATTTTATTTTCTGAATAAAATTTCACAACACTGTTCATAAAAGTATAATTTATATCAGTATATTACCATTATCATTGATGTGAATAAAATTTATCTAGCATACTCAGTATAAAAATTCTAGACATTATACTAGTTTTTATACTTTAGAAGAAACTGCATAAAGTTATGAATAAAACTAAAATTTGGAGTTAAATCTGAGATTAAGCTTACTCATATCATTTGTTTACTGCCTCAATATTAAATGGATAATCAACATGAAAGTGACTAGTTCAGTGACAGAAAACTTAGATGCTCAAAGTAATTTTTCTCTTTTCCAATTTCTGTTTTATATCCCACATATGAGTGGAATCATATTGTTCTTGACTTTTTCTGTCTGACTTATTTCACTAAGCATGATAGTCTCAAGATCCACCTATGTTGTCACAAATGGCAGTGTTTTATCTTTTCTTATGGCTGAGTAGTATTCCATTGTAAATATGTACCATATCTTCTTCATCTATTACTTTGGTTGTCTCCATGTCTTTGTCACCATGAATAATACTGCAATGAACATAAGCATGCACACATCTTTATGAATAAATGTTTTCAAAATTTTAGGGTAGATGCCCAGAAGAATTGCTGGGTCATATGGTAACTCTATTCCTTTTTCAAGGAGCCTGCATACTGTTTTTCATAGTTGCTGAACCAGTTGACATTCCCACCAGCATGAGTAAAGTTTCCTTTTTCTCCACAACCTCTCCAACACTTGTTATTACTTGTCTTATTGATAATAGTCATTCTTTTTAACAGGTGTGAAGAGGTATCTCAGAGTTTTGATTTTTATTTCCCTTTAACTAGTGAAGTTGAGCATATTTTCATATTTATTTGTTGGCTATTTGTATGTCTTGTTGGGAGAAGTGTCTGTTTGGTGTTAAGTTGTATGAGTTCTTTATGTATTTTGGATAGTAAGCTTTGCAAATATCTTCTCCCATTTGGCTGGCTGTCTTTTTGATTGTTGGCAGTTTCTTTTGCTTTGTAGAAGCTTTTTAGTTTGATATAGTCCTGTTCATTTTTTTCTTTACATTCCTTGTCATTGGGATCAAGTTTATAAAATCTTCTTTAAGACTAAGGTTCGTAAGTTGAGTACCTATATTTTAGTCTATGTAATTTATTGTTTCAGGTCTTTTATTAACTAAAAATGGGTCAAAGGCCTAAATATAAGACCAGTCTGATGAACTTTTCCTTTCCTTTAGACATTTGATTGGAAATGTCAGACGTGTACACAGATTTTTGTCTCACGAGAGAAAATTGTATTGAAAATACAAATCTGGAAGCCCTTAATTAATCCATATATTATATCTGGAGTCACAGAAGATGGTGAGAAACTATGTAGAGTAGGAAAGAAAATGGAAACAGTTTAAAGAGCAAGAAGAGGAGCCTAAAAAGTAAACTGAATACAGACACACCCCTCAATTTTCCAGTTACGACAGCCAGAAATTTGCCTATTGTAACTTGCAATCAAAAAGTCTTCTGACTAAAACAGATAGAAGTAGTTGAAGTACAGTTAAAATTATTTTCTAAAGACTTTGCTAAGGACCAAAGAGTTACAAAATCAAGACTTTGAGTAAGATACAATCTCAAGTATTTGTGAGCCTCTAATTAGAAATTATAGAATAAAAGTTATCACTAGTGACTTATAAAACTCCCTTAAAAGACACTGGCTATGATAATAACTTAAGAAACATTTTTACTTTTATAGTAATTCCTGACTTGGGAATTGGTATTGAAAAATTACATATGTTTTTAAAAGAAACTACATATGAAAATCATCGAGAGGTTTTTAAAATCTCTCAGTTTGCATCTCATCTTACTTTAGATTTTAATAACATCTATAAAGTTAAACTGTGTTCTATATCAAAACAGCTCAGCCAAACAATGTAGAAAAGAATAAGGTTTCTGGAAGAGCAGGTAATTCTATTGCCTCCAGGGTTTTTTTTTTCCAAATTCCTCACTCTTTAAATCATGTTTAGCCATATAAGCTACTAAACCATTGGACATGTCTCAGTGTCAATTGAGTTAAATAATCATAAATTAAGCCTTAATTATGTACTGAAACAATGCTAGAACTTAGCATTAAGAAACTAACTAAAATGCAGTTCCAAAATGCAAGAATCTAGTCCTCAAACTGGGAATGCAGAAATGCAAAGCAGAATTTACAATCAAGTGATAGTAACTGTATCATGAATATGCACAACAGAAATCAGAAGATAATCAACTCTCTTTAGGGGAAATAGGAACAGATAGCTTTGAGCTGATCTTTAGACTGAGTTCACTAGTATGAGGGTATTCCTGGCAGAAAGAAAAGTATGACAAAGGCATAATGTCATGAAGATATAGCATAGTTTATTTTGAGTTATAAAGAGATTGATATTACCACAAAGTGATACACATCGAGAACTAGCTAGAGACAAGATTGCTAAGAAAGTCAGAGTCCACATCATAAAGAATCCTTATGTTGTGCAGTATTCAGGGACTTTATTCTCAGAGAATGGAGAATGAAACTAACAAAGAAGTTTATAAATATATATAAGGCTGTTGTTTTCAGCATTGATTGTTCTATTGAACAATGGATACATCCAGCCTTTTTCTCAAGATGTCACTGGTTCAAGTTTACAGTTCATCTGTGTAATGATATGATACAGGAAAATTTTACATTCTTTCTATAAATTAAGCATAGATAGATATACATGATAATATATGTTAAAGGAGATGAGTTTCACACTATGTATTAAATCCCAGTTCTATTCCCATTACCCCTTAAAGGTGGTGTGTGTGCGTGCGCGCGCATGCTTGTTTCCTTTTTCTCCACTTTCTTAAATTTTAAAATGAGCAGGCACTATTTTTTAAAGGATAAAAATAATAAAGCCATTGTCATTTTTAGTTCTGCAAAATATTTAGAAGTTGGATTCTGTTGTCCAGTACTTTGATCCAGTGGAGAAGGGAGATAAATATTATACTCATTAAAAGGTGCTCAATAAAATATTCATTGATTCATAAGTGGTATCCAAAATATGCTCATTTGATGTCACCACTAATATATACAATTACCAAAGCTAGATATATGAGAATTATTCTTGACTCTTTTAATCATTCTCCCTCCCATATTAAACATCTACTACTGTAAGCATATCCAATGTTATATCTATAAAATATTTATTACAGTCATTCATTTCTCTTTATCACCATTTCTACAGCTATAACTTAAGCATTCACTATCTCATTACTAAAATAATTCCTAACTAGTCTCCCTTTCAACAATCTTATCTTTATCAAAAGTACCTCTCACACAGTTGCTAAATGGATGGCAAAGAACACAAAACTGAACATTTCACTCCCCTGTTTAAAGCCCTTTTGTGTCACACTATTCATAGCATAGAGTCTGAATTTGTTAGCATGACAAACAAGATTGTTCATGCCTAAGTCTGAATTCTCTAGCTTCATTGTGCACCAATCTCTACCTGATAATTCATGTGTCAATAGATCATTTCTGCTAGTAACTACCCATCACAGGAGGCTATAATATTTCTTACATCTATGCCTTTGCTTAAGAGCCTGACCTCCATTTCTAGAAGTTCCTGCCCCCAATCTCATCTAGCCTACTCATCATTTACTAGTAAAACTCCATTCAATGACCACCTCTTCTTAATCATACACCCATACCAGCCTAAGTTGGAGGTTTGTGCCTTGGCTTGTTGTTTTAAATATCCTGTCCACACTCTGTTACTGTAGCAACACAATATATATTATTTGTAGCTGTCCTTATGTCCAACATTTGGGTTGGACAAATATACATAATTTTTTTTTAATCTGAGAAAAATATCCCTTATTAAACCTTATAGCTCATTCTTTATTATATCATCTCAACAGTAGAAGGTCACATTTTTTTTAAGGATTATAATTCCTGATAAAAGAGTCTTTAAAATTCAAAAATCAACACAAAATCCTGTCATAAAGTTGGCCCTAAATAAATAGAAATTGACATTATTTTTTTCTAATAAATCTTTATTGTTCAGATTATTACACTTGATCCTCTTCCCCCCCCCCCCGCCATTGCTCCCCTCCAACCAGTTCCCATTCCACTCTTTGCCTTTACCTCTCCTCATTGTACTCATCCATAGGTATATGATTTTTGTCCAGTCTCTTCCCACAACCCCTACACCCTTTTCCCTCAAGAACTCTCAGTCTACTCCCTTTCTATGCCCTTGATTATATTATATTCACCAATTTATTCTGTTAAACAGACTTTTTTATTCATTTGATTTTTAGATTCACTTGTTGATAGATATGTATTTGTTGTTCATAATTTTTATCTTTGCCTTCTTTTCTTCTTCCTCTTCTTAAAGAATGCCCTTCATATAATACTGGTTTGATGGTGATGAATTCCTTTAGTTTTTTTTCTTTTCTTATCTATGAAGATCTTTATCTGACCTTCAATTTTAAATGATAGCTTTGCTGGGTAGAGTAATCTTGCTTGTAGGTTCTTGCTGTTCATCACTTTGAATATTTCTTGCCACTCCCTTCTGGCCTGCATAATTTCTGTTGAGAAATCAGTTGACAGTCATATGGGTACTCCCTTGTAGGTAACTGTTTTTCTCTTGCTGCTTTTAATATTCTCTCTTTGTCTTTTGCCCTTGGCATTTTAATTATTATGTGTCTTGGTGTGGTCCTCTTTGGATTCCTTTTCTTTGGTGTTCTCTGAACTTTGGACTTCCAGGTCTATTTCTTCACCAGATGCAAGAAGTTTTCTGACATTATTTCTTCAAATAGATTTTCAACATCTTGTGCTCTCTCTTCTTCTGGCACCCCCATAATTCAGATGTTGGTACTTCTGAACTTGTCCCAGAGGCTCCTTACACTATATTCATATTTTTTTATTCTTTTTTCTTTTTGTTTTTCCAGTTGGGTGTTTTTTGCTTCTTCGTATTTCAAATCTTTGACTTGATTCTTGGGATCTTCTAGTCTGCCGTTAGATCTCAGTATATTATTCTTTATTTCAGTCAGTGTATGCTTAATTTCTAGTGGGCCTTTTTTCATACCCAAGGGTCTCACTAAATTTATCAGTGGTTTCTAGAATATTCTTGAGTAATTTTATAACCATGATTTTGAACTCTATATCCAGTAGTTTGCTTTCCTCCATTTCTTTCATTTGTGACCTGTTTCTTTGTCTCCACATTTTGGCTGCTTCATTGTATTAATAGATGGATAGCTTTGTATGCTAGGTGTCCTATAGGGCCCAGTGGCTCAGCATCCCCAGTTGCCTGAGGTGGACACTCTTGGTGCACCCCTTTGTGTGCTGTGTGCACAGTATTGTTGTTTTATAGTTATTATAGTTATTATAGTTATTATAGTATTATAGTTAAGCTTTGATTGTTGTTGGTATCACTGTGAGGAATTGACCTCCAGGCCCATTGGCTGTGAGGATCAGTTGAATTTTTGATGGGAGAACTTCTATGCTGGAGACACTCTAATGGGGCAAGACTTGCTTCAGTGGGGCTGTGGTGCTCACTGAGTTTGCCCCCTAAGTGTGCCTCTTATGGGTCTTAAGAGTTGTAGTCTGGATGGTCTCTCTCTGACCACTGGGTAAAATGGCTCTTGGATCTCCAAGGAGAGAGGCCACCCAGTAAGAGCTACAGAGAGATCTGCAGATTCCTTCTCTTTGTTTGGGGTTTGGAGGTGCCAAGATGAGGCCTAGCTGTGAAGCAATACAAGCTGCTGTTGAGCCTTGGGTCTTCTTTTGGAGGCTCTGGGGCTCTGTGACCCAGCTGCAGTACGCTAGGTTGCAGATTGCAAAGGGCTGGGCCATTCATATGCAAAAGCCTCTGTGCACATATTGGGTGGGATGGGGTCTCAGGGAATCACTCCTATTGAGCATCTGCCCCCTAGTGGTCAGTGTGGGTCATAGCAACTGGTCATTCTGCTGTTCAGTTGATTTGCATATTAGCCTCTTATTATTTAGGATATGTGTTTATAAGCATTATATCTCAGTCTGTCATGTTTGCAACCTTGCTAATAAACTGGAAAAAAGTTACACCTAAGAGACATTGTGTTTGCAGATTACTCTTAAACATTTTAGGAAGAAGAAAGTGTGTGTGTGTGTGTGTGTGTGTGTGTGTATAGGAAGAAAAAAAATTATAAAGCAAATGTCATAAAATCTTTATACTTAGGGATTCTCAGTAAAACATATATAGAAATTCTTTGCTATTTTTTGCAAATCTAAAAATATGTTTTAAAATGACCCTCTATGTACCTATTGTATTAAACTAGATGTTTCATATTTTACCTTTTCTAAAAGAAAAGTCTGTCGCACTGACTGACCTCTTTTCTCTTAGATTGTCAAATAAAAAATTGACAATAGCCAACACAACAAGAGTCATCTGGTGTAAGAGAATCAAAATTATGCCTATTGTTTTTGTCAGATCAAAATTATAGTTATTTTTTGTTAGAGACTGTCTAGTAGAGAATTGTGCTCCAGAATTGTAGTAATTAATTTATGTGTGCCATGAAATTTAAAAAAAGGAAAAAAAAAAAGGGTTGAAAATTGGTATATAAATCACTTTTGCTCAATTTTGAAGGTAAGGGCTTGTGGAACCTAGAGTTGGGGGGGGGGGGAAGCAGAAGGAGAATAAAGAGTCTTTCCTCTATGAAGGGAGGAAAAATTCACTGGCTTAATCTCTAGTTACCAAAAGAACATGATTCTCTCCTCTCTCTGTGGACCTACCACTCAGATTTATGGGGACAATATTTCCTGGGTCTCTAGATTTATGCCTGATACTGAAGTTGCACAGACAGCCATTTACATTTCCTTAGAAGACTTTTTAACTCTGTAGCTCTAAAACTGCTTTTGAGCAAAGGCAAATTAGGTAACTTTGAAGATCTAAGTGTTGCATTTTGTGCTTCTTCCTTACCAGTGCTATACCATGTGTAGCTGACACAGCCTGAAGTTACAACATGATATACCATATGTGTTTAAGGGTGGAGAACAAAACCAACCTAGAGGAACTGACAGTCACCTTCAACATACCAATTTGTGGCAACTGTTGACTTTCCTCAAGAGCCGGAAGGTGGTACCTGATTACTAATTTTAATATTTGAGTTTATGCCATTAAAACATATTATGCTTAGATTGAGCATAATTAAACTTTTTATTATTAAGTATAAGACTAGCTACAGCAAATGAACCCTCTGGAGAATTAAAAAAATGATCCAAAGCAAGAAATATGGGAAGGCAATAAGGCCATCCATCTTCACATTCACAGAGCAGATCAGGACTATCTTCCAGGGATTATGAGGTAAATACTTTTATAAAGATTTTTATGGATTTGAAATGTTTAAGTAACAGTAAGACTGTTAAAATGGGAAGATAATAAAATATACATTATATTTTAAATGACTATGACTTGAGCTTAAATTTTAGTGATCTAATTGAATGGGAAGAAATGCAAGGAAATGATCCCTTAACCTAAGAGGCCCTTAATCTTTCCTTTATGGCTGAGAGAGCCTACGATTTTGTTCACTGTGACTTACTGATCAGAGCAATAGTAAAATTGTGGAAGAATAAATAGGAAAACATAGACAAAATGTTTTAAATATGTTCCTTTTTTATAATGTCATCAAACTTCTAAATATTCATTCATTAGAAAAATAGTTTTTGTTGCCATACTGTACAAGGTCTCCGTTCTCAGCATGCTGGCTATAAAGAACAAGCCATGATCTTTGTCCTTAAGTTACCCATAAGTAGAATAGAAGGCTGTCACAGAGATCATCAAAATGTAATGCAGTGTGGCCTTGCTGGCATGGCTTGGTGGTTGAGAATCAACCTATGAACCAGAAGGTCACTGTTCAATTCCTGGTCAGAGCACATACCTGGGTTGTGGGCTCCATTCGCATTGTGAGGCCTGCAGGAGGCAGCCAATCTATGATTCTCTCTCATCATTGATGTTTCTCCCCTCCCACCCCACCCCTACGACCACTTTCTCTCAGAAATCAACATTATATGTGTGTGTGTGTGTGTGTGTGTGTGTGTGTGTGTGTAATGCAGTGAGGACAATGACCGGCAAATGCAAACCTATGAGGAAAGCTCAGAGCTAGGCTTCCCCCTGAGGAATACAATGAGAGCCTGAACTGAATCTCAAAACATTAGCAGGGATTCTGCAAAAGCAAGTAGGTTAAGAAGGCAGAGGGCATTGTAGGTAAAGGTACTTCAGCAGTGTGTGTGGGTGTGATGAGAAGGGGTTGAGGGAGGGAAAGTTCCTTATGTGTTACATTAAAGAGTTTGATATTCACCCTATAAGAGTTAGGACTCCTTTGAGAGGTTACACACTAATAGGAAACATGATTAAATTTGAGTAATAAAAGATCGCTCTGGTGGCAGAATGGAGAGCTCATCAAGCAGGAGAAGGCTGGAGATAGGAATCTACAGCATGACATGAGAACAGTTAAACCACAGCAGTATTATAAAGACAAAGAGAAGGGAAGCTCTCCAGAACAACTGGGGGCAGGAAATTGGCAACATTTTATAATATATATATATTAATAGTACAATGTATAGTAAGTTAATGTCTATAACAATTTATTGTAGAGCTGCTGGATGGAAAGAAATAGCATCCAATTAGAGAAAATATAAGAGAAAGAAAAATTTATAAGAGGAAACAAATGTGCTCACATTCAGGAATATTGAGATTGACGTTCTTATAGGCAGTCAGGGAGGACTTTCTGGTTGGCAGATGAACATGAGACTAAACTGGAGGTTAGAGGCATTGATTTGGAAGTCTTTAGTGAAGGTTAGAGATGACATGAGAATGGTCAGGTTCTCTCAGACAGAATACGATCAGGAAATTAGGGGCTCAAGAAAAATCCCTGGCCACTTCCATCCTTCAGGAAGTGGGAAGAAGTTCAAGGACAGAAACTGAGAAGCTAAGGTCCATTTTTCAAAATCATCCACTAGATTTAATGAGTGTGCTTACTGATAATCCTAATGGCTTGCATTTTTCTTGTTTAAAAATACTGCAACGAGGATTGCAGATATTTAAATGTGTACATTCCACTAATTGAATGTTTCTCTGCCTAAATTTTTATTTCTAAGCATAAATTCTAATGAAGTTATTAAGATTTGATTTGGAGTGGTGAACACACAATACAATAAACAGATGATATATTGTAGATTGTACACCTGAAAAAAATAAAAATTTAAATACTGTTCTTGCCAAAACCGGTTTGGCTCAGTGGATAGAGCGTCGGTCTGTGGACTGAAGGGTCCCAGGTTAGATTCCAGTCAAGGGCATGTACATTGGTTGCTGGCACATCCCTGGATCCCTGGTAGGGGGTGTGCAGGAGGCAGCTGGTCAATGATTCTCTCTCATCGATGTTCCTAGCGTTCTATCCCTCTCCCTTCCTCTCTGTAAAATATCAATAAAATATATTTTTAAAAAATATTCTTTTTACAAATAAGTCTCCTCTATAAACACTTATACATTTTTGTTGTTGTTGTTAGGAAACACTAAAAAGATGATTTTAAAGAGTAGCAGTGAAGAATTGGAAGGAGAAGAACTTCCAACTGGAACAAATTACAACAGGTTTATTACCAGATGACGAAAAATAATAAACCAGTTGCTCCCTGCTTTATTAGTCAGGGGTTCGTTCTCTATAAAAGACCATATTGCAAAATTCTCTGCATAAAGACAGGTTGAAGTTTTCCTTTGGAAAATCAGTTATATGTTGCTAGTACTTACTATTTTTACTCAGTTAAAACTCTGTTCCTGTCCTTGTCATTTCACATCTGGTACTCCAAAACCCATTCCTCACCACCTGTCTTAGCCTTCTCTTCAATCTGTCCAAAATCTTATAGCTAAAACTATCATTAAAATATCTTTTTTTAAAAATTATAGTTAGGGTTACTTTTCAGTTTAATCATTAAGTATTAAATCAACATTTTCTCTGAGCTCCCAGGGACATTCTGGTAACATTTCCTTAGTCTACCATGAGACTAATAACAAATATATATTTTAATTGTAACAAATGATAATTTATTCTGCTATGCACAATTAAAACAGATGCAAAAATAGTTACATCTTTTATGTATAGAGTTGGTAAACTTTTTCAAAAGTCTTTCATCTTATTCATTTTATTACCTTCTCTCTTTGATAGATGTTATGCTTATTTTAAGATGGAAGAAACTGAGACCCAGAGAGGTTACGGGCCTTATTTAAACTCACTTAAGATCTGCCGGGACCGGTTTGGCTCAGCGGATAGAGCCTCGGCCTACGGACTGAAAGGTTCCGGGTTCAATTCCAGGCAAGGGCATGTACCTTGGTTGCGGGCACATCCCCAGTAGCTGGTGTGCAAGAGGCAACTGATCGATTATTCTCTCTCATTGATGTTTCTAACTCTCTATCCCTTTCTCTTCCTCTTTGTGAAAAATCAATAAAATATATTAAAAATAAATAAATAAATAAACTCACTTAAGATCAAAATAAATAACAGAGCAGTTTTCTCAACTATTTGTCCAATGCTTTCTCTGTTCTAGTAAAATGATATGCTTATCACTCCCTGGTCTTTTCACAACTTTTTTTTTTAATATATATTTTATTGATTTTTTTTTTTACAGAGAGGAAGAGAGAGGGATAGAAAGTAAGAAACATCGATGAGAGAGAATCATCTATCAGCTGCCTCTTGCACACCCCCCACTGGGGATGTGCCCACAACCAAGGTTCATTCCCTTGACCGGAATCAAACCTGGGACCTTTCAGTCTGTAGACCGATGCTCTATTCACTGAGCCAAACCGGTTTCGGCCACCTTGGTCTTAATGCCAGGAAGGACAGGGGCCAGCAGTACTGTTTGTCACTGAACTAAATAAATGTTTAGACAATAATTTCTCTTAATCTTAACAACTTATCATTTTTTTAGAAGGACTAGGACACAGAGAGTATAAGAGCCAGTAATATTAGTCATTATAGAAGTAATAAAGTAAGTAATATTATTCATTTCATAAGTAATAGAGGAATAATTTGAAACTTTGCTTCTTAAACCAAAGTCTGAGCTATTTCCACCTAAATACACTACCTCACACAATACAAGCCTTCAAGTCCAACTCCATCTGTTACATTTGCACAATAGACTTTTTATTGAGTGGCTATTGTGTCACGTGTTTCAGATGGGGTGACTGTGTCACAGAAGAAAAATGTCATGAGCCCTGACCTTGAGAGGCTCCTACTCTGGCAGGAAACAGAGACAAGTAAACCCAGCAGAAAATACAGCTTTTCCTTTGGTAGCAATGGGGTAGGGGTATAAGTGAAAGAAGTTCTGTTAAAAAGAATTATAAGGAATGTAAATGTTGGTGATTGCCCAGTAACAAGACTCTCAAACCAGTGACTCACAAATATTTTTCTATACCTTAGAAAATCTATAATAATAAAAGCATAATTGTGCTAATTAGACCGGAAGTCCTTCCAGCAGTCCTTCCAGATGACCTTTCAGACAAAGCCAGGGCTGCAAGAGAAGCTCAGGTCCCAGATGCCAGAGGGAAGCCAGTGCTGGCAGCCAGGGGAAGGAAGGCCTACTCTTGCACAAATTTTGTTCATCAGGCCTCTAGTGTTATTATAAGCATAGGTAATCTATATCTCTCAAAGAAACTAAGGACAAATTCTAAACCATACAACAAACCATGAGTGGAATTGGAAGACTAATCATGAAATTAAACAAATAATATCATCTCACTTGTAGCACAGTCAGGAAACATTGTCCTTCAAGGGGTAAAATATACTAGGTTTGGTGCAAATTTTGAATGCACACCTGATAAAGTAATTTGCATGTATGCCTGTTCAGTGAGTGCTCATTAATTATGGCAGTGAGAGGGAAGTGTTGTGCTCTTGAAAATGAATACTGAAATCTTTAGGAAGCAGAATCCTGCTCTGTCTAAAACACTGTTAACCATCATTTAACTAGTATAATAAAATTATACAGTTCAAATGTCATTTTCTACTGCTATTGACCCTTCTGCTACTAAATTATTTCCATCTTTCTAAAGTAGATAAATTTTACAGTATCAAATAAAAGTCATCCTATTATTCTCATGGAATTTAGTTATCAATAGATATTTTAGGGACCTAGTATAAGCCAGGCACTTAATGAAAGTTTCCTTGACAAATGGACAAAAGTTTGGCAAGATTGGCCTCACTGAATACAGAAACTAGGTCCTATTCATTCTGCATTACTTTCATACACATTAAGAAAAGTCACATTTATAACAGATTTAGATGGGTATTTATTACGTGTGGATTTCAGGAGTCTTATTCTTAATAAATTCAAAACCTATTTGAAACATATGGGTTCATTATTTCAATCCAAGTTCATCTTTTCAAGTTTAAATGAATTGGTTTTGAAACATGAATTTAGAAAGGCAAAAAGACTAATCAAAGAGGCTCCTAAGACTTCTCGCCCCTGGAGAAGCATATGGATGTTATTTAAAATCAATTCAGAAAAAAAGACAGGTTGAAATTTCTTATTTAAATCAAAGCTTGTCTTTGCAGTATTATACCCTGCATGATGATTAGAGGATGGGCATCAGATGGAGTTCACTTTAGCAATCGATACAGACTGACTCTGGCTTATGTAAGCAAATAAAAAGAGTTTTTAAAAAGATGTTGGCGGCTCCCAGATTTGAATAATTAGGAAAACTGGAGAGGACAAAGAATCAAGTAACAGCAACATAGCCAGAATTAGAGGCAAAATCCAGTCATAGACCTTCTGTAAAGAGAAACCCTATTGCTGCCACCACTAATTTCTCAATCTCGTATCTCAGCTTCCCAGCTAATTGGCACTGGACACTGGATGACACCACTTTCCACTTGTACATCCAATGAGTTTCTACTGTGCTCTCTACTTGACATCATTTGGTTTTAAGATCTAGGGTGAGTCGTCTGATAGGCTGAGCCTAAATCACAATATATGGCAATATATGCTGCATGGGAAGTTTCAAAGGTAAGTATTAATAACAAGATGATATTAATGTTTGACACTGTGATAGAATTGCTGTACGTTCTTTGCCTCTTATTTTCTGGTTGTGCCCAATTCTTCCATTTCTATTTTATTTCAAAAGTCTATAAAGGGCAGACTCTCACAGAATTTAAAGTCACATCTCTCACCCTGGCCAGTGTAGCTCAATTTGTTAGAACATCATCCACGCACAAAAGAGTAACGAGCTCGATTCTGAGTCAGGGCACATACCCAGGTTACAAATTCAATCCCAGTCAGGGACTTGAATATATCCGCATTAGATATGATTGAGTTCCTTTGTATTGAACAGAAAACCTCCAAAACAGAACTGGTTTAAACAATAAAGTTTTTCTACTCCTCCCAAAAGGATTTTGGAAATCAACTGTCCAGAATGGGCATGATGGTTCCATAATTATAAGATCAAGACTTTCCTCTTCCATTATACCACCCACAGCACATCATGGTCCAGAATGGCTGCCGAGGCTCCAACAATCACATCTATGTTGCAGGCCAGCAAGTGAAAAAGTGGAAGGCCCAAAATGATGTTTACCTCTTCCTGTGCAAGGAACTCTCCGGGAAGTCACACACAAAAAATGTCTGCTCACAACTCATTGGTCTTAACTTAGTCACCTGTTTGTACCTAGCTGCTAAAGAGTTAGGAAATGTATCTTTAACTTGGGCAGTGACATGTTCAGGCTAAAAACTGAGTCTGATGATAATGAAGATAAGGGTGAGTGTCTCAATTCCTTTTTACTTATCCCTCAATATTCCATAAGCAGCCTTTCAGTCTCACAAGGTGAATTGGCTGAATAAATGAGCATCTTCTGGAATGCACACAGTTCTTTAAAAGTAAGCCTCTCTACTATATGTTGATTGTTTGCCTCCCCAGGTACTGTTTCCTGCTCTCCAAACACAGCATCTGTTTCAGGGAACCTTTCCTCCTTTAGTCTCAGCCGTATGGTTCCCTATGCTCTTGCCTTTAATTTTGGGGACGATTAACTGGTTCTAACATGTGAGTCAGTATCTGGTATCCTCTTGAGACTAATTTCATTCAATAAAAGATTGAAAATTTGGGGGTAGAGGTTTCTGGGGTATGGCAGAGAAATCAGCCAACTAACATAATTTTCGTATATGCACAATATACCAACTACTGTTCTAAGTGCTTAGAATATACCAGAGCATTGACTCAAGTGCAGACAACAGAAACGCTTCTAGATTGTTCAAGCAGAAAGGCATTTAGTACAGTGGACTTACAAAATCATCGGAGCAGCTAAAGGATCCAGACCAAGTTCTCAGCTTTTAAATATGATTCAAAGAACAGCATAAAACAACCGACCTACTCAGGCAGCTGCTTTCTTGCCGTTTCCCAAAATTTGGATGATAAGGAAGCAGCTGGCCAACTGCTGGCTCCTCTATCACACTGTTTCCTCCAAGATCCAGGCATCAGGGAGCCAGCTGTTGGCCCCCAAATAACATGTTGAAGCCCCATGCCCTACTTCTTGACACTCATGAGATAAAGACTGGACACTTAGAACCCTAATAACATTGATGCAGAAAAATGAGCAAGTAAAATCTCCAAAACTGTGCTTACCTGCAGAACTAGCTGAAGTGACAAAGTGGATGGCTTTGTGGCAGAACTTTTCCTTCTGAAAAGGAGTCTAGACATTGTCTTAAGCCTTCTGGTCTCGAAAGCGAAGTAAACTACATTACACAGGAAAGGAAAGGAAGCTTTTGCATCCCGTCTGCAATACCTGTCGCAAGCAGTCAGCAAGATAGATGGACTCGCAATGATGTTTTAGTGAAGAGCTTTAGTCCTCACCAGGAGCTTTCTCTCTTCCTTGGGAATGTTAAAATATAAACTCTATGCGCTGCAAAGCGATGCTTTCATCAACGACAGTCCGCGGACATGACAGTGGTTCCCTAAGATTATAATGGAGTTGAAAACTCGCTATCGTCTACTGAGGACTTTGCGCAGACTTCGCAGCTGTGATAACATCATAGATGCTGTAAAGGTCATAACTGTCGTAAAGGTTATAACTGTCGTAAAGACAGCACAACGCATTACGTGTTTGTAGTAATTCTAGTGTGAACAAACCTACTGTATTAAGAGTTGATAAAAGGAGAGCACATATAATTATGTACAGTTTATAAGACTTGATAATAATAGAAAACGACTTGGTAATAATAATGTGTTTATTATTCTATACTTTTATCATTATTTTATTTTTTAATGATACTGTTATTTTAGAGTATGTTGTTTCTTTTCATTAAAAAATAAATAAAAAGAGTTTGCTATGGTGCAGTATGCCATGATACACCGGCAGCAGCCTCATACCACATTCCTTGATTGCATCATTTTCTCTTGTGCTTGATTTAATCTGGTGTTGTTTTGTATAGTGACATGTTGTGCAGGTTTATAGCCTCAGAGCAACAGGTGGTACCATATGGCCTAGGTATGTAATAAGATATGCCTTCTTTGTGTAAGTGCACTCTACAATGTTCACACAATGACAAATCTCCTAATAGTACATTTCTCAGAAAACAGCCCCATGATTAAGTGCACGACTAAATAGATGGGAGGTGGATCTAATGCTCTGGTGGCCTTTGTAAGTAAGCAATAAAAATATAATCCTGAAAATACCTCTGAGTTACTCAATGAAAACTTTAATGACAGCCGATCACTAACAGCCAAGTAGGCTTTAAGCTATAATAGCTAATCAATAATTTCCTTATATTGGTTCTCCTTTTCTCTATGAAAGTCACTCCCTGAAATTCTATCAGTGGAGTGTCCCTAACAAATTCTGGTTTGGCACTGCCCAATTCAAATTAATTTGTGCTTAAATAAAGTCATAAACTTTTTAATATGCCTCAGTTTACAATTTATTAGTAAACAGGAGCAAACTGATGGCTCTACAATCTGGATAGATTGTTGAGTATAAGTGAGGCCCCAACTTCTCTTAGCCATTTAATTATAATGAAGAAAGAGAGTCTAAAGAAGAGACTAATCAATGGAAAAGCGTAGAGCTCAGGAATTCAGAGAAAAATATACAGCTAGAGCTCTGAGAATATCATGATCCTCTAGATCAAGCAGTTGAACTTCTCAGTTAGTTCAGCCAAAATATCTTCTTTGAGGGTAAGCCACTTTGATTTGGATTTTTCACCTTTTCAACTAAATGATTCTTATTCATATAGAGTTTAGAGCCAGAAAAGGAATACTGAGAGAGATTTAAGTCAACATACAGAATTGGCTAAATTGAAGTAGGGAGAAAGGTAATGAGGACTTAGTTATCTGGAGCTGAGAAACTTGGTTATATGGTATGAAAACTCCTTGATCAACTGGTAGCCATTTTAGAGTTAGCCTCAGAGTTTGTATTTATTGAAGTTGAAGTGTTGAAGAATTTAGTAGAAAATGTTCAAAATACTAACCTTTGTTTGCTTATACGTTAACTATTTACCATATACCAGGCATTATTATAATATAGTTCACTTATATTAGCTTAATTCTCAAAATAACTGAAACAGGCATAATTATCTCATTTTACTGATGAGGAAACTGAAACACTCTTCTATAAGGACCGATTGAAAAAGAGAATAATCTGGGCCAAAGAAGAAAGAATATTCACTTTTTCTCACAGTGATCCTTTTAGTTTGCTCCAAACAACCAGAATTTACTGGAAGTTGACTTTGTACAGTTGGGGGGGAAAAACAAAACTGAATTACTCCATATTAAAGTTATTTGCAAGCAAAATCATGGGGAAGAGATGGATTCTAAGAAGGATTGATTCTAAGATGCCCCTCATACATCAAAACCAGTGGATGTTCATGTCCCTTATATAAAATGTCATAGGGAATTTATACAATTAACTAGCCCTTCTTAACCAAGAAGATTGTTTGAGTCCAGGTGAAAATTTATTGGATACAGAAAGCTGACTATATTAGCAAGTAATAAAAATGAGGCCTGAGACAAGTCTTATTACCAAGGTGCCTCCCAAGTAAACTCTATGTATTCACTACATGAAAAGAGGATCATTCTCTTCTAATTGCAAAGATGTAGATGAGTGACTCCCCACCCCCTTCCCATCATCGCAATACCCTGAATTGCTCCCAAGAAGAGAGCAAGTGAGTCATGAAACCAACACCTATTTTTGGGAAACAAATCTCTCAGGCCAGATTATTAACTCAAAGACCATGATCTAGTAACATCTCTGGATTTGTTTACTATCCCTTGAAGTTTAATAAAAAAGAGCTTAAGGTCTGCTTAAAATTCAATTACAATATTAAGGAAATAGTTCCAGGGCAAAACCCTTCAAATAATTAAGTGAGAAATTAAGAATACTGATAGCTCAACCCCAAGGCATTTCGAAGGCCCCACACCAAGAAAAAGAGTTTGGTGTAGAGCCCAAAGGTAAACTCCATACAAATTCCTGCCCAAGATGTGATTACATTGATAATGGATAAAAGAAATACCTAGGGTGATGGGGGTAGAAGCACCATATAGGCTGATTAAAAATTTATTGTACTCCCAGGTTAAAAAGTCTGTGTTATTCTGATCCAACAGGGAACAAATGTGTTACAGACCACTGATTGAAACAAGAGTCCTGCTTATCTGTCGGGATATGTTCCTTAGACATCAAATTCCCAAGTGGATTATGGAAACTGTGAATAGTTCAGAACCCTATAATATATATATCAGTCTTTTCCTATACATACATACCTATGATAGCATTTAATTTATAAATTAGGCACACTAAGAGATAAACAACTAATATTAAAATGGCACAACAATAACAATATTTTGTGGTAGAGAAAAAATATAAACTGTAATAAAAGTTACATGAATGTGTTCTTTCTCAAAATATCTTAATGTACTGTACTCACCTTCTGATGATGTTAGATAATAAAATGCCTTATTAAATAGAAACCTTTCACTTAAAAGAAGCATGCTGTAGCTTTTCTTTGGCATATTCATATTGTCAGCATCAGTAACTCTTATGATTTGGAGCCATTATTAAGTAAAATAGAGTTCCTTGAGCAGAAGCACTGTGGCACTATGACAATCAATCTGATAACCAAGATGCTACTAAGTGGCTGGTGGGCAGGTAGTGTGGATACACTGGACAAAGGATGATGCAGGACCTTGGTGGGATGGGGCAGGACAGTATGAGATTTAAAACCTGAATTGTTTAGTTCTGGAATTTTGCATTTGATATATTTGGATCAAGACTGACCACAGGTACCCGAATCCTCCGAAAGTCAAAATGCAGATAAGGAAAAGACTGCTGCATATATTTTTATTTGTTACTAGAGGCCTGATGCACAAAGATTTGTGCAAGAATGAGCCTTCTTTCCCCTGGCTGTTGGCACCACCTTTGCTCTAGCCGGAGCTGCCTTTCTGCCTTCACTCCAGCCTGGAGCCACCTTTCCGCCTTCCCATGCTGCCCAGAGGCCCAGAGCAGCGTGGGTGATACAGAATGCCTGTGTTGTCACCATGGTGACTATGCAAGCATCCCGCCTCCAGGCACTCAGTACCTGTATATGCAAATTAACCCACCATCTTTGTTGAGTTAATTTGCATACTTGTTCCTGATTGGCTGATGGGTGTTGTGAATGTATGGTCAATTTGCATATTTTCCTTTTTTTTCTTTTATTAGTTTATATTATTTGTCAGATTATCACCTAATAGGAAGCTAGATCTGGACAGAGCTCAAATAGGCCTCATTACCCAAAGCAAAGGTCAACAAACTACAATGTGTGAACCAAACCTCCTCCCTCCCAACACCAGCATTTGTAAATAACATTGTATGGAAGCACAGCCATGCCCATTTGTCTAGGAACTGCCTGTGTGATGTTTTCACACTGCACCACAGCAGCTAGCAGATAGGTAACTGCCACAGAGACAGTAGAACTCACAAAGCATTAAGTATTTACCATCTGGCACTTAAAAACTTTGTCTATCCCTAAACTAAAGCATCCTAGTTTTGGATATGGACGCAGTGGCATGATTGTTTCGGGGAATAGCACAACCACACACACTATTGATGATTCCCTAAAGACCCGGAAACAGTTATACACAGGCTACTGTTTATCACAGATAAATGATACAGAATAGGATCAGCAAAGAAAAACAATGCAATGAGTGGAATTTGCCAGGAATCAGGCACAGGTTTTCTCAGTTTTCCTACATGGAAGTCACACAGGGCTACTGTTCTTCCAAAAATGAACTGTAGCCCACCTGAGTCTCAGAGTGGAGGACTTTTATTGGAGGCTGGTTATATAGTCACAGGCACCTGCATGGCCAGCCATGATTTCCAAAACTCCAAACCCCTAGAAGGAAACCGTTGTCTACCAGAAATCACACTGTCTGCACAAGCTGTCTTTAACACACTGGTATAGTGTGGTTGGTACCCAGGTGTACAAACATCCTTATTAATTAGTAACAGAGGGAACATTCCAAGGATACGTTCCCAGGAGTTGGCCACTGGTCAGTCACAGAGCAAGCCCTCCTGAAGATACGTTAGAGTTGAACAATCAGGCCTGATGATGTGTTAAATTTTTTTCCTACTTAGGGATGCAGGTTTGAGTGGTCTCCTTGCAAGGGAGATGGGATAAGTACATTTGAAATAAGCCTCAGCTTACCTTTATGAGAAGAAGGTGTAGTCAGTTGGAAACCAACAGATGCTTGCTTCCCTAATGTTTTCCAAAAAAAAACAATGCCTGGATTTCTTTGGAAGAACCACCTCTTAGACAGTAATAATTTGTGGGATAGATTGACCCTCTGTTTCTGGGTTGGATCTTAACAATTATCCCATTTATGTGACCACAGTGATTGTTTCAGAAATGACCATGTGATCAGAAAAGAGCCTTTTAGGGAAGATTCTTGGTAATAAAGTTTCTCATTTTTCTATGGTAGATACCTTCATATAATTGTATATATTTAAATATGCTGGTTTCTCTCTGTTCTGTTTAGTGTGCAATCATGTGGCTATGTGTTTGCCAGTCACTTTTGTTGTCATTAATACCACTTGTATTGTGTCCAAGCTCAAAAGTAAATAACAGCAAAACTGTGAGAAATGCAGAGAAAGAAAGCTGGGGACTCCAAGGCACATCACCCTGACACAGACAGCTCCTCTGATGCTGGTATGCCTCTGGGTTTTCTATCATATGGGTCAACAAAAATTCCTACTTCTGTTGAATCTAATCTGAGCTGAGATCACAGTCACTGACAATAAATATTCCTGACTGATAAAGTATCAATCATTACTCTTTTACAAATAAGGAAAAAATTAGATGAGTTGCCTATAGTCATAATTAGAATGAATAACAGAGCCAGAAGTCTGGAGCAGTTCTCTTTGTGTCCAAAAGTGATACTTTTTTTTTTTCTCCCTAATTCATTCCGCCATTCAATTAGAAGTTTCTTGTTGATTTTAGTCTGCCTCCCCCATCAGGGTCAGCTGTGTCTTTGAGCCCTGCCATACATCCAGATACTACAGGGGAATTTATTGTCGCATCATCAATTTTGTAGCTGTTTCAACCTTATGAGTTGGGAATATAGTATATATAAGACTTAAAGTGAAAACAGAGTGGAGACCAATCTGACTGTTTCTTTGGTTTTGTATCCTCCTCCTTAACCACTTCATTATTACATTTCATTTTCCCTGAACCATATAAGGAGTGAAATAGATTATTATTCTGAGATTCCTAAAGAACTCTGGATTTTAGGTTCAAAGGTTAGATCTGAATACAAACAGCTAGTTACATTTAACTTCTAGTAAAAAAAAAATCATCTCAAATGATTTTACTAGGTTAGTCTATAATTATATTTATCAAATATTCAACCCTATGTATAATCTCATATTCATAAATGGAGGGGGGGGAAAAACTATTACAAATGTCCCCAGAAAGAAAAAGGTGAAGTATAACTGTGGGGGAAAAAATCTTTTCAAATATTCTCCTACTGTGAGCCTATTATAAGTGAAAAAGATTAAAGGTGTGGTATAAAGGTGTATATTTAAATGACTACAAATAGCTATTTAACTGGAGCTGCCTAGGGTACATCAGTAGCTCCTAAGTGATCAAAGACTATTGCTGCAGGCAAGGTCCAAAACCACCTGCTTATATAAAGAACTTTAGATGGCAGGACTGATATTGTGCATTTATATTGATACTTCTTGAAACAACAATTTTTATTTAAAAAAATTAAGTATTTACTCAATACTGACAGAAGGCAAACAGATTGAGAGTTGAGTATGTAGTTCTGCTGCCAACTCATCCTTAGCCTCGTGCAGAAACATGATCATTTCTTGGGCTTTTTCACAAATTTCCTATCCCATTCTCATCATCTACAGGAGGAAAAAAAAAAAGTCAGGTTATATTGGAAATTAAATGGGCATACCACACTCATCCCATTCAATCCCAAGAGAAATTGTGAGATAAGATAGGTTTATTATCTAAATCCACCATAAATCCCACCTTTGTATAAAAGGTATATAGTGAACTAGTTACACTATTGTACATTTTTATGCAACCATAGGAAGAAATACATATTATATCACACTTAATGACATATATACATAAATATGTAGATAACTTGTAACTTTTGTATATATGAATATATATAAGATATATAATTATTTATAGATATGTAGTATAACATAAATATGATATATTTTACTTATTATATGATTGAACCAAAAGTTATACAAAAGAATTCTTATTTGTACATTATGTAATGCACTGTGGTACTTTTTATTCTATTCTGTCCTTTTTCATCTTTGGCTTATCAAATTGATTTCAAACCTGCTAATGGGTTATGGTTCACAAATTAAAAAGCAACAATTTACAGTAAGAAATAAATATCTAAGAATGTCCCAAATTTCTACTTCTGGAATTTATATGGATCAAGGATAAGAATCACTGAAAGACTTAATAGCAGGATATCAGATATCAGTGAGGACACAGGAATACTTACTTAAAAGTTTTCCTTGCATTTGGGAGATTTTTCCACCAAGACATTTTTTTATTAGTGCAAAACTCACAGTCAGACCACAGGTATCCCAGCCTCCTTTGCAGTTAGGTATGGCAAAGATGAAAGTAATGTTTGCCACTTCCCGGCCTGGTTATAAGTCTTCTCATGCATGATCCTCATCCTTCACCCCCTGACATCAGGCAGATCAACAGAGTGGTCTTGAAAGCAGAACCAGAAATGGCAAAACCACAAGATGGAATAAGCCTGGGTACCTCAATCCTTGTTCTCTGTTTTTAAATGAGTGTTTCATCTGTTTCTTATGATTTTTTACTCATTTGGATATATTGAAGGTATATCTCCAGCTAGCTTTCTCTTTTCCCTGACTTTTCTTTGCTTATATTTCCTCCTTCCTGCCTTGGATTAATCTAATGTTTTTTTATTCCCCTCTATTGATTTGGAAAATATATCTAGTTTTTCTGTTCTTAAGTGAGTTGCACTGAAAGTTAAACAGGCATTACTGAGTTGCAGTTAACCAGCATCACTGCCAAGGTCCTGTCTTCTCTATTTGTTTTTTCATGTGGGAGTACATTATTTTTAATACTTATTTCACTGAAATTAAATATGCAGTGGGTTATCTTTGTGTTTTTTGTTATGTCTTTATTTCATTTCCCTCTTACATGACAGCTTTGCGGGGTAAACACTTTCATAGTAACATTACTTTAAATAAACTACTGCTTTATGTTTTCATGGTAATTTGTGTTCTCATGGAAATTTGCATATTCAATCTGAGGTTCTTTTTATAGGTAAGTCATCTGTTCTTTCTATTGGCCTTTATAATTTTCTGTTGTCTTTGGTGTTTTTCAGATTTCCAGTGATAGATGCAATGGTCTTTAAATACATTGCTTTAGATTTGATGTGTTTCTTTATCCTGGGACTCTCACTTTTTTAATAATTCATGGAAATTTTCAGGTATCATCTCAGAGTATTGGTTCTCCTCATTTTCTATACTCTTCTGGAAAACCTGTCAGATATAAGTTGAAATGTATTATTCTACCCACTATGGATTAATCTCTTTCTCATCTTTTCCCTCCCTTAAACACATTTTTGCTGTGATCCTAAGAATGTACTCTGTCTTTCAGCTCACAAATAGAGTAATCTAGTAATCTACTGAAACTACATATTTTATTTCTAGATTTATTTTAATTCTTCCAGATTTTTGGTGATAGTGATTTATGATTTCATAATGATATATGTGTGTGGGCTATATATTCTTATACCATTTAAACACACAATTTATACTTAGGTTCTTACATTCTTCTTTTGCTTCAAGTTCTTAGTCTTGAGAAAATTTTAACTCCTGTTTAGTTTAGTATGCCTGCTCACTCTTTCTCCTGTGGAACATTTCTGAATGCACTTTATAAGTTTTATAAACAATGAGGCTTTTTGTTTTCTTTCATTTCTGCTGTTGTGGTTTTGTTGGGCAGGAAGTACTGTTCCCTCTGAGTTGGGCAAGCATCCCCTATGGAGACATTCTGCTTTGACTTTTACCAAAAGGCCAGGAACATCACAAACAGAAAGCCAGTTCTTATGTTAATTTCTCATCTTATATTTCAATGTCATTGTTTAAGCTTTTGGTTTTTTCACTGTTTTCTTTTAGTTTGTGGGAGATTCCCCTCTCCCCCCATCCCCGCCCTACATCAGACTCCCCAACAGGAACAAGCTTCAGCAAGGCAGAATTTTCTAATCCCCACTTCACATTTTCAAATTTGTACAGTTTGGGCTCATTTCATAATCTTGCATGGTCCCTGGGCCATGTCACCTACTACTTCAATGGCTTCAATGCCCCATTAGCTGTTAAAGCCAATACCTCTTTCTATTACATTCCCAGCCCTAACCTTTTGCTCAGCTGTTACAACATCAATTTGCATTCTTACTGCTCTGCTTTGAGATTTTTGATTGTTATCTTTTACCCTGGGTAGGTAGGAATTTCCCTTCTGTTCTTTTGAATTTTAATGGAGATTAATATTTTGATTGTGCTTTATACAGCATTGCTATTTGTAGCTGTATGTGGCTTTCTATGAATTTATGATGCTAAAAAATAAGTTTATTGTCTTCTTTTTCCAGTTAGTAAAGTATCATAAAACGTTTTTGCTAATAAAGAAAGGTTTCTAGCTGGGTGAATTACACATAATTTGAAATTATATTCTTTTTTTAATATATTTTTATTGATTTCAGCTAGAAAGGGAGAGTGAAGGAGAGAGAGAAACATCAGTGATAAGAGAGAATCATTGACTGGCTGTCTCCTGCACACACTCCCCTCCACCACCACCACCACCCCCCCCCCCCCCCCCCACCCCGGAATGGAGCCCACAACCCGGGCATGTGCCCTGACCAGGAATCAAATACCCTGTTTCCCCGAAAATAAGACAGTGTCTTATATTAATTTTTGCTCCCAAAGATGCACTAGGTCTTATTTTCAGGGGATGTCTTATTTTTTTCATGAAGAAGAATACGGTACACATTTATTGTTAAATGAAAATAAAGGAAATTTATTACTGTATATGGTACGGTAGTACAGTAGTTGTCAACACAAACCAGACAAACTGTGAATCCTACAGTATCAAGAATTTACTCATTTATTCAATGACAATCGTATCATCATCTTCTGGAACATCATTATAACAATCCAATTCCTGAATTTCCTGGTGAATTTCTTGTGACTCCATTTCTTTCAGAATCAGTGGACCAAATCTCTCATGTTTAGCCTAGGGAGGCCTTATTTTGGGGGGAATGCCTTATATTTCAATCAGAAGGAAACCTGTAAGTAGGTCTTATTTTCGGAGGATGTCTTATTTTTGGGGAAACACAGTAGTGACATCCTGGTTCATAGGTTGATGTTCAATCATCAAGCCATGCTGGCTGGGCAGGAATTTTATTCTTATATATAAATAAATAGCAACAGAAACAGTAATGTGAAATATTGAATTCTATAGGTTAATTACTCACAGGAGAAAAAATAGATAAATAGGACTTATAATTTAAAACTTCCATTCACCAAGAGACACTTTAAAAAATTAAAAGCAAACTTTAAGCAATACAAAGAACTTGTATTCGTTGTATATAAAAATCTCTCACAAAATATTATAGTTTATAATAAAAATTACCAAAAGATAAAAATAGACACTTTACAAAAGATATAGGAATGGTTATTAGGTACATCAAAATGAATCAACATAATTAATTATTCCTCAGAGAAATTAAATTCATAACTAGACACTACTTCATACTTACTAGATTAGTAAAATTCAAAAAACTGCCTCCACCACTAAATCTTAGTGCCCATTCAGAGCAATAGAAATCCTCCAAACATTCAAGAGATGGTTTCAGTGTTACAACCACTTGGAAATTGTTTGTTAGTTTTTTATAAATTGATTGTATAACTACATCATGACCCAGTAATTCCACTCTTAAGTATTGACCCAAGAGAAATAAAACATACCCTCCAAAAATATTACAGCTTGATTTCTAATAGTAAAAATATGTAAATAAAGATAAGGTTGAATAAATTGGATTCTACTTATACAAGAAATCACCACTCAGCTCATAAAAACGAGTCAACTATTCACACACAATAACTGTATGACACAAAAATATTATGTTGAATGAAAGAATATATATGAATCATATAAAGTTCAAAAACTGAAACTAATTTATAATGATAGAAAACACAAAAATAGTTGTCTCTGCATGTGGAGATGGGCCAAAGACTGGAAGGAAGCATTTGGAGTGATGAAAATTTTTTATTTCTTGACTGGAAAGTTGAGATTAAGTACATTCATTTAACAAAACACATTAAATTGTTCACTTAAGATACTGTGTGTAAATTGTAGCTAAGGTTAAAAAAACAACATTAAATTCGTGGGTAATAAAAATTCAGGACAGATAGTCAATAATCTTATTGATAATGATGAGCAATAATGTATTGTCCCACTGTGGGTTTCCTGGAGTTCAGCTTGGCCAGAAAACCAGTCTGAACGCTTTCTTGAAGTTTTATCTAGCTTTGAAGTTCTGAATTTTTTCTATGTCTTCTGAAATACAACACAAAACGTTCTATTCTTACAAAGAGTAAAAAAGTAATTCTAAAAGAATTCCATAACTACATAGCTATTTCACTCTTCCAAGTAAATGCCATTAAGTAAAATGCTTACATTGCTAATGCTTCAGGCTTCCCCTTGGTAGCTAAAGCCACGATTTTTTTCACCATCAACTATAAAGATTACGAAGGTGAACTTAGGGGCAATTCTGTTGCTGATGTGTGAGACAGAACCCAACACAGCTTGCCCATCTGTAGCTCTCAAGTTTCTGTACTGCCGTCAGGGAGAACACTGAGGGTTTTGTCAATAAATTCAGCACAGTTGACACAGATATTTAAGACACGCAGGGAGCAGAGATTTACAATATGCTGCCATTTTTACACAGGCAGTTCTCCTATTCCTATAAAGTCAATGGGGAAGTGGTAAGAAGATGCTCCCTGCGGAACTGGTTTTCACACATTCTGTCATAGCAGATGCAGCTGCTGTTTCAACTCCTTCACTCTGGACACCACCGAGTGAGGAGTCTTAGAAAGGCTTTGTGAAGGTGCCACATGCAAGGGAGAGCTACGGACAAGAAAAAGCACCGAGGAAAGACACAGAAGCAACTAAGTCCTAACACTTGGTAATTAGTCCTGGGCTTCAGTTAAATCAAATTTTTTTTTTTAATTTTCTAAAAAACTTCAAAACTGTCTTTGATGCAAAAGAAAAGCAACTGTCTTGTTTCTATTTGATTTGATTTGCTTTTACAGCATTGTTTCTATTTGATTTGATTTGCTTTTACAGCATCTCATTGCATAAAATAAAAGGAAAATAAAGAGAGTGAGGACAATAAGCCATCCCACTATTCTCTTCCCTAATAATAGAGTTTGGCAATCTCTGTCCATCACTAGTTCAAAAATGGCTGCAAAATGAACAGAGCTCTATTCTTGCTCTGTCTTCCTGGGGTTCTACTATCTCTTTTCTAATTTCTTTTATTGCTTTGTTGTAGGTCACCTTACATTCTCATCTGAACTTCTGAAAATGCCTCTATCTTATTTACCACTTTTGTGCCTTCCAAATATTCATCATCTAGCACTCAGAGGCATCTCATTAAAATACACATAAAATTATGTCACTTTCCTTAGGAATGAATAACCCTTAGAAGCTCTGATTGCTCCAGACTCCTTTCTAAGGCCATAAGAATTTAACAGACTTATCTGCTTATCTCCCTTGTAAAAAATAATGGTAAGTCTTGGAGGTACAGTATTAGGTTTAAGTAGTATCACTTGTCTACAGTGTATAGAGGTGGCCAGTTCTGGCCAATAAACATAACATGAAGTCTCCAGGAGGACATCTGGGAAATTTTGTCCTGGAATTGAGCAAGGAGGATAAGGGAGAGGAGGAGGAGGAGGAAGCGGAGAAGAGTAGAAGATGGCAGGAAAGAGGGAAGGAAGGAAAAGAAGTCAAACAGGAAGGAAACATTTTTCTCTGATTGCTTGCTATTTCTTGCTTCTGCTGTAACTTAGATAAATATGTTGTATATAAAGATATTGTAGCCATCATGCAACAATGTAGGTAAGGTAGGAGGAACTGCAAAAGTATATTCTCAGTCTGACATTGACTTGCTGAGGGGATTGGAGGGTGGGGGGGAGGGGGAAATCCTGCTTGACCGTGATTCCTGTCTATCTGTATATCATGTTGAATTGTCTCCAGGATCCATGAGACATTGTTTACTTCCATGCATATTCAGACTTGTTTCCCTCTTCACAGCCTTTGTAAAGCTGTATTATTAAAGTGTATAGGGCATATTTTGAAATTATAAGGGGCTTAGCTCACATTTGTCTTCTTCATATATTTATTTATTACAGTAATTGTCCAGCAATGTCTTTAGAAATGGATCTCATTTTCTACATCATATAAAGCACCATTTGGCCTATAGCTGCCTTTGCACTTCTGTTCCTCTGTTAGAAATATTTTCCCTGATGGGTATCTGACTAATGTTTTTGTTTGTTTGTTTGTTTTTGTTTTTCTTATCCTTCAGCTTTCAATGGATATAACATTTTCTCAAAGAGGTGGTCCTTGGGAATCACAAGTAAAATGAAAGTCCATTATCTTCTCACACAACTTGGTGATGAGTTTCCTCATAACCTTTGTCAACGTTTGAATTTACTTTATTTGTTTAAGAGCACTCTTTTCACTACCCATAGGACTAACAGCAAAGGGCTGTATCTGTCTTTTTTCACTCTTAAATCACCTGTACCTTGCCCAATGTCTGGCATATAGAGGACACTCACTATTTCTTGAATGAATAGATGGAATACAGAAGGAAAACAGCAGGCTGGAAGGTAGGAGGGGAGGGAAGGAAAGAAGGGTTTTCTTGAACTGAGGTACACCGATATTTTGTAATAACAAAATTTGAATTAATTTGAAGTCAGAGAATGAGAAACTTTGGTGGTTATAATTAATATAAACTTTTTTGTGTGTGTACACACCTACATAGATATATAATTTTTTATGTTGTATATAGGTAACCATAAAAATGCACTTCTAAGTATCCATGAAGGGAAACATGAGTAAGAAGTCTGATTATCCAGGGAAGAAAGAAATCATTCAGCTCTGACTAGGAAAATGCCTCTGGCAGTGTCTCATTGGGAAGAAACCATTCAGGAAGGACTCAGAGCACTGACTTAATACCAAGGGTAAGTTAGTGTAAGTTATGTTGTTAAATTTAGCAAAAAGAGGAAAGTCATGCAGGGGTAAATTAGCAGGGTAACAAATTCTTAGAGTTACCTTCACAGAGTAAACAATTTGGATGCAATTGGTGAATTCCAGCAAGAGAATTTATTGCCCAGTGGTATTAACAGGCATCCCTATCTTTCTAACCATACTTCATTTCAGTCTATAAACCTAAATATTTTCTTCTTGTCTCCATAATTTTGACCTCCAGGATTCTGGATCCTGGTTGAACAATACTGCAGTCATCTTTACTTTGTCACCTGACAAGTTTTGTCACTGTCCTTTTGAACATTGATGATGATGAGAAAAGATTTGATGGAGTCTGGATTCTGAACTTTAGTTTCAATTTGACTGCCAATAAGTTGTGTAAGTGGATTGATCTTGGTCCCAGTTTTTCTTATTTGCAAAAGTTACACACAAAAACTTTCTCTCTAAGGATGTCATGTTTGGTGAGCAATTCCAGCAATCAAAAGATTCATTTCCCCTAAAGACATTTATTTATGTGCCACCAGGGGTAAATGGCAGGGCCTGACTTGTATATGCATTTTTAGAATGCCAAGGCAAATTTCCTTTAAAATTCCTCTTTTAATTATCTAGTAAATGAACATTAAATACGTTTATCTGAATTGATGTTGGTAATGATTGAACCTAAATATGCTATTTATTCAAACCACCCAAAAGATTCAGTATGATTGTCTACTCTTCTAAATTAAATTTTTTAAAAAAATGGCCGAAACCGGTTTGGCTCAGTAGATAGAGCATCGGCCTGAGGACTGGAAGGTCCCAGGTTTGATTCTGGTCAAGGGCACGTGCTTGGTTGTGGGCACATCCCTTATAGGGGGTGTGCAGGAGGCAGCTGATCGAAGTTTCTAACTCTTTATCTCTCTCTTCCTCTCTGTAAGAAATCAATGAAAAATATATTTTAAAAATGTATTTTTTTCTTACCTCCACATCTACTCTATAAACTCATTCTGGTGATTCTTTGCACAAAATATATATTGAGCCCATCATCACAGCTGTCACTCTCCAGTGCAGGTCATCAGCTCTCAGCAAGTCCACAGCCACCACTTCCCAACTGCTCACCCTTCTTCCACTTTTGGTTGCATTCTCCACAGAGTAGCAAAAGGAAATTTGTAAATATGTCATCTTCCTGTGCAAAGTAATGGAATGTCAGCATGAACTGGCCCCAAGCCTTCTCTCCAGTTACCTCTTCTCCTCATTCCCCAATCCTTTTTCTCTGACTCTTTGAGAATCACAGCTCTTTCTAAGAACATCATCCTCAAAACCATCTTTTCCCATCTTCCATGACCCAATCCCCTTTATAACTTCTACTAGAGGCCTGGTGCACGAAATTCATGTCTGGGGGGAGGGGGTGGTAGAGTCTCTCAGCCCAGCCTGCACCCTCTCTAATCTTGGACCCCTCAAGAGTTGTCCAACTGCCCATTTAGGCCTGAACCTGGTGAGATCGGGCCTAAATGGGTAGTTGGACATCCCTCTCACAATCTAGGGCTGCTGACTCCCAACTGCTCACCTGCCTGCCTTCCTGATTGCCCCTAACCGCTTCTGCCTGCCAGCCTGATCACCCCCTGACCACTCCCGTGCCAGCCTGATTGATGTCTAACTGCTCCCCTGCCAACCTCTCTGCCCCCAACTTCCTTCCTCTACCAGCATGGTCACCCCTAACTGCCCTCCCCTGCAGGGTTGATCACCCCCAACTGACTTCTCTTGCAGGCCTAGTCCCTCCCAACTGCCCTCCCTTGCAGACCTAGTCCCTCCCAACTGCTGGTCATCTTGTGGTGGCCTCTTGTGTTCACATGGGGGCAGGATCTTTGACCACATGGAGGTAGCCATCTTGTGTGTTGGAGTGATGGTCAATTTGCATATTGCTCTTTTATTAGATAGGATATTTGACAGATTTAAGATTCATCAAGGATTTGAGATCACCTCTAACACATCACTTTATTGTCTACTTTAACATTTTATTTCTTTATTAAATCTCTATATACATCAACTTTTTCATTTGTCAAAAAGGAATCATAGAATATGTCCTTTAGGATTATCATAAAGTTTAAGTGTGTGTATGTGTGTGTGTGTGTACATCAAACATGGGGTGTAGAGCAAAGTAAGCATGCACTGATTGAATATATGTCCTAGGCTGAGGAAGAGATAATGATGAATAAAGACGTTTTCAAAGCAAAGATTTATATTTCTTCTTTTTACTTTTCTATTTTTTGAAATATATGTTTTAGAATATTCTTAAATATTGCTATGTGCTTTACCTTCTTACCTTAGTCTGCTAATCTGCTTTAGCTATTAGCTTTGTTTTGTTTTTCTTTCAACAGAGTATTGAGAAAGTCTTAGGACGATTCTTTGGGGAAAAAAAATTAGCTCTCTTTTTCCTATACATTGCCCAATTTTCAAAATAATTATGAATGCACTTAAATTTATCCCTAGTACAACATCAAAAATGTGTTCAGTGCTCAATTAATCCCTTCAGTCAATATTTATTGTTTATGTATCAATAGGCTTTTTGGTCTTCCAGGAACCAGTACTGCTCACCTGTGCTTTTCTTAGCCTCACACCATTCTTGATATCACCAAGTACAATATGGAGGTCAGTTGAACAAATACTCAATAGAGTTGTGATTTAATACTGTAAGTAGAGCTCTAAAAAATAAATCCAATAAAATCAGCATCTTTTTTCTACTTGTAATATTTTATGACTTAATAGTTTGGATTTGGATTTTGTAGAATATTTTAATGTCTTTTAATTCATATAAATCTACAAATTAAAGTTATTCTTAAAAACATCGATATACTTTAGATTTATTACACTCTAAAATCACTTTTTAAATGAGGCAGAAGCAAAAAGTAATAAATACAATCTTGTGAGTGCATGAATGATTCTTATTCTCAGAGATTTCTTACATAAAAAATAGATGCTAATACTCATATCATAATTACTTATAAAAGTATCTGCCACTCCATTTTCCTTTTGTGTTTAACTTAATTTCTTAGACTTAAATACACATTATGTAATTATTATAACATTTCTCTAAATAAAAAAGAAACAAAAGTATTTCAGGCTAATAGGGTCATCAATAAAACACTGTTCATCTTACAGATGAATCTGAGTTAATAAAGGTAAATTTTCCAGGTACTAATTTTTAGGAATTAGTAAATGTGATTTTTTCCTAATTGTCTGGGCCTAACACACAGGTGTTTTTGCTTAACATGGAGTTCATTTCACAATCCTGAAAAAGAATGTTATATTAATTGTCATCCTTATCCTGACTATTCCCTTACCCTTTAACCAGGTGTTAGTTAAGATCTCCTATATTATTTTCTTCCTCTACTCTGTTGCTTTATTTCCTTGAATTATAATTATGAAATTACCTTGCTGACTTCTTCCCCACCTTCACCCCTATTGTAGCCATGTAAAGGCAGGATTTCTTTTTACAAGACCCTTCAAAGTGTCTTAAATTATGTCCTTAAATTAGTAGATTCTCAGTAACTTTTACTGACTTGAAACTTATGAAAGCTATACACTTTTTTTACTGAACTGCAAAGCTACATTTTTTTTATTAAGTTAGTCATAAAAATTATCTTGTGTTCAATAAAGAAAAATTTTTTGTTAAACCTATTGTCCATTTGATAAGTTGGGAAATTTTCATCCATCATTTATGTCCCTTTTCTTTCAAGAGGCATCTGTATCTACCACCTACCTTTGAGATGGGATTATGTGATACAAAAGGAAATACCTATTGTCAATACCTCAAACTCCAAACACCACCTATGGCGTTTGAGTGACATGACGTACACCTTTCACAAGAGTTGTTTTACAAAGACATCAGGAAAGAGACAGGCAGACAGAATTCAGACAGTGACTTAAAGTGACTGGCATTCTTTTGACAGTTTCATTTTCACTATAGCTCAAGCCTCCTTATCTTTCTACTCCTCATAGATTTCTAATTTACAGGTAACTAGCATCTTAGAAAAAGAGAGGAAAGAAAAGGGAATATTGGTAGGACTTAGGAACGCAGAGCGATGCAGTTTAAGTGGCCCAGTTTTCCCTAGAAACAACACTTAACACTTGTAATTTTCTTTTAAGTCCATTTAAGAAAACTAAAAAATAGAAACAGACGCACAGACACATGGAACAAACTGACAGTTGTCAGAGGGAACAGGCTTTGGGGGGCTGGATGAAAGAAGGTGAAGGGATTAACCAAAAACATGTATATAGACAATGCTGGTGTGGTGATAGACACAGACAACAGTAGTGTGTGACAGCTAGAGGTAAAGAGGTGTGGAGAATAGGTGGAGGGGGGCAATGAAGAGTAAAATGAGGCCTGCTTGGGGCGCTGGGCACATGATACAGTGTGACCATTATGTTTTATTGAGTTGTGCACGGGAAATCTGTATAGTTTTATGAACCAATATCACCCCAATAAATTCAATAAAAAATAAATAATAATAAATCCCTATTCATATTTAAAAAAATAAAAAATAAATTTTATAAGAGTGTATTGATAGCTATATGAGATTGACTTCTGTTATTTTGGTCTAAAATAAATTTCCCATTTTTAAAAAAATAACAGCTTCTTTGTTTTCTTTGGGTAAACAACCCTCCCCCACCCTCAGTCTATGACTCTTCAACCAATAAATACTCTGTGTCTGGAAGAAAGTACTAGCCCCCATCTAGTCTATCAGTTTACTCCATTCTCCATCAGTAAGAGGTAACCAACTAAAAGTGACAAGTCAAGTTATTTTAGAAGCTTCGTAATTTCAAGCTGTTGTATAGATGACCATAAGACTCTCTTGGCTTTTCCATCATAGTTACATGACTGCACCTACAAGCAAGAGGAAAGAGTGCATAATAGGGTGGAATGAAAAACCACACTCTTTGCCTACTCACCTCACCTTTTATCTTGGAAAAAAACAGTTACCAGAAATCCTTCAGCAGATTTTATTTGTATCTCAATAGTCACAACTACATCACGTGGCTATTATTAGTTATAAGGAATAGAAAATCAATTATCTGGTTTATTGTGCTTATACAATATCATGGGAAGCATGAGAAAAAATCAAAGGGTAGAGGTCACTGAAAATCGCTGTTGGGGAATCATGTAATGTCTTCTGCAATATACTCCTTTGGCCACGGGGATTGTCAAGGATGGGCATGTAAGCCAATCCAGGCCAATGGGGCTGTGTGAATTATCTTAACTGATATGTATTTAAACTTTATGTATTTAAATTTTATGCTTTAATTAATACTCTTTATGCTTTCAGTAAAACATAGTGACTGGCAACCATACACACTAAATGTGGTCTGTCTGGTTTAACAATTTTATTATCAAGGGTCATCAATGTTTTTTCTCCAATTTATTGTAATTATAGCATTATATTAAATATTAACCATGCTAATGAAATATGAGTAAAAAAGGAAGGTGTTATTTTTATGAAAAGTTGAGTGCTTGGGATAGAGTAGGCAAAAGAAAGTATTATAGGATTAGATAGGAATGACACATCCTATCTAATAGAGTGAATATGCAAATTGACCATCACACCATGACAAAGATAGTGGAGCCCATAGCCACAAAATGGCAGCACCCAATACCCTCAGCCCAACCAGAGTCCCCCAGTTCTTTCAGCCCAGCTGGGGATGGGCAGCAGGCACAGGTGTGGCTGGACTTTCCCTCAGCTCCCCAGCTGCCCAGTGCTGGCCCAACGCACAGGCAATCCTCAAATGATGGCTGCCCAGCTACCCAGGACCACCCAAGGCTCAGGTAACCAGGGCCAGCCAAGGCAGCACCAGAGGTGTGATGGGGGCATCACCTTCCCCTGATCGCTGGGTCATCTCTCGCCCCTGAGGGCTCCCAGACTATGAGGGGGGCAGGCTGGGCTGAGGGACCCCCCTCCAGTGAATAAATTTTAATATACCAGGCCGTTAATCAATAAATAAGGGTGGAAAATTTAAAAATCCATAAAGTTTATACACAGGTTTATGTTTTACTTTAAATATGCCTATATGGAAATCATAGATGATTCATTATAAGATTTATGCAAGAATGAAAATCTGGAGCCTTAATCAGGAACTTAAACACACATACACACACACACACACTCACTAAATTCAGTCGCACCTGAATCAGATATAAGCAAATAAATACACTATATTAGTTTACTACTTCTGCAAATATTTATCACAATTTAGGTGGCTTAAAACAACACAAATTTATTTATATTTATAATGGTAGAGATCAGAAGTCTAAAATCAAGATGTATTCCTCAATTGACAAGATTATATTTATTTTAAAACCTCCAGGGAGAATCTGTTTCCTTGCCCTTTTCAGTTCTAGAGGTTATCCTTGGTTTGTGTCCCTTTCTTCGCATCACTCAGCTATTTGCTTTCGTCATCACATTTCCTATTTCTGATACTGAGCTTCCTTCTTCAGTTCCTCTGAACTGGCCTGGTAGTGGCATATATCAGTTCTTCCCACATCCCAATCACCAGAACTCAATCACATGGCCCCACTTAGATGCTAAGGGGCTAGGAATGAGGCTGGCAATTTGATCAGGAACAGGAGAGCCTGAGTTTCCATTCCTTTAATTCTCCAAAATGACCAACAATTTCAACAATTGTTATGAATCAGTTCTTGGACACTTAACACTCTGCAAAATGAAAAACAGCAGTCTCCTCTCACAGTACTTTCTGGTTTGGAGAGACTCCTGTTGAGGTTACACTAACCTCACAAGGAAGCAAAGTATTTTCTTCTAAGTTGCTGTTATCTATGCAATCATTTGTGGGGCACAAACCCTTCAAAGTGAGAAGTGTCTTCATGGCGGTCAATCCCCATCCATCCTGAAGAGATATTTCATTTTCTCCTCCTGACCCATATTCTACTCACAAATCCACAAATAAAAATATAAACACTTGCCTGAGAGGAGAGGGGAAATTACCTTTAAATTCTTTTCTTCATTACTAGTAGATTGCTCCTCTTAAAAATCAATGGCAACAAATGTTCATTTCTATGCTAATTTATGAATAAGCTCTACTGCTGTGTGTTCATTCAAGGCACTAGAGTACAATGGTGAACTAGACTATGGAAGACTTGACTTTCACAGAGTTTAAGACCTAGTATGAATGACAGATAAATAAATTAATAAATAAATCTTATCTAATAATAAACATGTAAATTGACTGTACTTTTGCTATGCCCACAGCCAATCAGAGTGAGTATGCAAATTAACCCAACAAAGATGGAGGTTAACTTACATATGTGGCCAGGAGGGCATCACCATGGCCACATATGTAAATTAACCTGGGGGGTCGGGTCTATCTGGTCAAGGAAGGCCCGAGCCAGACACCGCCCACAAGGTACAACTCCATTGGGCAGGGAGGGGAGGAGGTGGGCAGCATCAGACGCCATCTGAGGGGTCCAGGTCCATCGCAGGCTGCAGGAGGAACAGTGGCCTGCCTAGCCACACCTGCGAGGCTCTGGGAACATCACAGGCCCGGGGAAGAGCAGCTGGGCCTGCTTAGCCACTCCCATGGGGCCCCAGGAACATCACATCCCAAGGGAGGCATGATCCACCGGCCTAGTCACTGCCTTGGCGCCTTGAAGAGGTATGACCAGCCGACCTAGCCACTCACGTGACACCCCAGGAACATTGCTGCCCAGGGAGGTGTGGCTGGGCACTGGGAGACTCAGACCGGGCCTATGGCCACAGATTCACAGCTTTCCGGAGACCAAGGGCAAGGATCTGCCTCACTGCAGAGAGAGAGGTTCTGCAGTGGCCTCAAGACGTGGGTGGGCCAGGCCAGGGATCAAGGGGCATGGAAAGAACCTCGGGGGGAGGGGCAAGGACCCACAGCTCTGAGGAGGGGGTTGAGCGGTGGTGCCACCTTAGTGGAAGGGTGCCGCACTGCACGGTACTGGACTGACTGACTTGATTCAGAGAAGCTCCCAGTGCTAACCTGCCTCGGCCTCGCCCAGGCGGCCTTCACACTTCAGATGCAGCGACTCCTGCTCCCACCTTGACCCAAAAGCACGCTCACACCGCCCTGCCCCACCTACAGCAGAGCATGCCTTGGTGGTGAGTGCGAAGCCTTCCACCTGCTCCGGAGACAGGGAGGCGGGGGGGAAGGGAAGGGAGGGTGACAGTAAAGAATGGGGACAGGGGACCAGGGAGAGGAAAGAATGTGGAGCATCTGCAATGAAAAGGTGCTTGAGAAAGAGGCTTAGAAGCCTGACAGGAAGGTTTATTCTGTTTGCCCGGTGGCTGCCTCTAAGGAAGGGCAGAGAATGGCTCTGAGGGTTCCTGTGCACTGAGTCAAGTTCCACAGCCAACTAGAATTGGCCACAGTTTCCTGGCCTGTAAAATGGATTAAGGGTGTCCCAGTGCCTTCACTGAGCTTTGATGGCCAATTGAGATACTATATAAGGAAAGAGATGAAGAAGTTAGAAAGAAAAGGAAAGGCAAACAACACAAAAGAAAGACTGGAAGGAACCTGTAAACCCATTGTCACTTAAATAGGGAACATAGTCAATAGTGTTGTAATGATGGTATGATGCCAGGTGGGTACTGGAAATATAGGGGAACACTTTGTAAAGTATATGTTTATCTAACCATTATTTTGTAACTAATATAAAACCTGAAACCAATACAAAATAATATTGAAAGTAAAGAAATTTAAATTGGAGTGAAATTTTTATAAATTTTAAAGTTTAAATAAATACTGTAAAGGAAGGAAGGGGGAGAATAAAAAAAATAGTGTTTTTCATTTTACCACTTTATTATCTTTTCTAAGTCATTATCTCATTTTAATTTCAGGGCAATTTAAAAGACAAGATAATTATTCCCTCCACTATTCAAATAAAGGAAATCTTGTTGTCTGGTTCCAATGATTCAATTGTCAAGTCCTTATTGGAAAGCAGGGTTAGTAAAATTTTTTGTGAAGGGTCATATCTATACTAATAAAAGCCTTGGGGGTGATCAGTTCAGCAGGGGAGAGGAGTTGGGGGCAATCAGGCCAGCAGAGGAGCAGTTAGGGAGCAATCAGGCAGGTGAGCGGTTAGAAGCCAGTGGTCCCAGATTGTGAGAGGGATGTCTGACTTAAACCTGAAGTCGGACATCCCCCAACGTGTCCCAGATTGGAGAGGGTGTAGGCTGGGCTGAGGGACACCCTCCCAGTGCATGAATTTCGTGCACCAGGCTTCTAGTAAATAAATAAATAACCACTGTAACAAGTTTGACAATTCATATGCTTGCTCCTTGACCTAAGTCATCTCACCCCCTCATTTCCAACTAAAATGAGTAATCAAGTTCATATCTATTTCAACTGATTTCTGAATGCCTACATAGGTACATGCCTCTTCAGCTGATATCTCAGCTATCCAGCACTGATCCAGTCATTTCCCTGGACAAATTGAGTTTTCTTGTGCCATTCCTTTAAACTCAGTTAATCATATTAACTCCCTTCTAAGTCTGTATTGGGTCATGTTAACAGGTAAATTAATAGCTATTGACTCTAAGTTGTTTCTTGCTCTAAGACTCTACTGAGCAGTCACTTCTCAAATGTATTATTCCCTATGAAGACTAAAGAAACTAAACAAAGGTAGTTAATCCCAAATTCACTCCCAAACCTGGAAAATAATTTGAAAATATTTTTCTTGCTAATCAGAGGATTTGTGGTCTCATCTTTGCACATAATGGATAACTAATTAATATTAGTTTACACATATATTCCATGTTGGGACCACTTTGTCTTTTTTGAGTGATTATTTAATACACACACATACACACACTTGCTCATTCCACATTTTACTCAACTATTATCACCTCCTATTCAGGCATCATACCTGAGAATTCTGACCTTATTTCTTAATATTGAAGAACTGAAAAGTAAGAATAAAGGAAACTAAAATCAAGTGGTTGGTATGTGTTTTTTAGTAATTTTATTATTGCTTTCTTAAAGTTGTCAATGTACAATCTTGAACTTAGCAGGCATAGTAGTTATCAGGCAAAGGAGTTGGCATATCTCCCAGTCTTATTCAGATGCTAGTTTGCAATAATTTTCTGATATCCACAGGGGATGTTTTGGAGAGAAGCTGTGAGACAGTAATCAGAAAAAGATATGCTAATGTTTAGTTATACGGCAGTGTAGCAGAGGCTCCTGGGGGATATGGCAGAAGCCCCATTGGTTGATTCATTTTAACAGGGTTGAATAAAGCATAGAAAACAACTATCAGAGGAAATCTCACACTGATAATTCTTCAAATGAGCTCAAACATGTGTTTTCTAATTTCTGTATACATTTTTTCAAGAATTTACTTTTATTTTACTCTCTCATACTTTTATTCTCTTTAGCTTTATATTTCATATCTATCAGCTTCTAAGATTTACTTAAGTTTTACTATGAAATTAAATTATTTAATTTTTACTTTGAAATCTTGACAAAGGGATACAGAGACATTTAAAAAGCACAAGTTTTAAAAAAAACACAATTCCAGATGAATTCCTTAATTATCCCTATTTGCTTTCTAGATGTAAATAGATGACATGTATATAGTAGGCATTGTTTTTGGAACATTAAAAACCAGAATGTTGCCATAGCAACTTCAGCCATCTCCATCAGAAATGAATTCCCAATGGGCATGGAGTCCTTGGCAGTTTACACAGCACTTTCAAGCCGTAAGTGCACTCATTATTTATTATAATCATGTAATTAAGTAAGGCTGTTAAGTGATCCTTGTTTTCAAATGACAAACTTCAGCTTAAAGGGGTTAAAAGACTTGTCCAGGGTCGTGTTAACAGGTAAGTGGCAGATTCAAAACTGAAAGTCATGTCTTCTGAACCTAAGAATTATGCTTTAAAATAGAGTCAGCCTAATTACTAAAAATAAGGATATGTCTCTAGTTGGACTAAATATTTTTAAACTTTGGGAGTTATAAAATGATCTGGCTGAACATTCTCTTGTTCTTTGTTTTGTTACGGTAAAGTTAAGGTCTAAAATCTGTAGGTATGGGGCTTCCAGTCCTTCTTTGATAGCTGTGATCTGAGCAATTAACTGTGGTGACTTCATTAATAGATAATCCTTTCAGAGTCAATGATCTAAACCAGTCACTGAAATATCTGAATTGGGGCTTTCTCTGAGAAAATGAAAATACAGCATCTCTTCCAAGATGGAGACATGAAAAAACAAAATTTTATAAGAAGGATGAACATGTGAGAGAAGATAAGTGGTCTACCTATGAATTAAGAATGGTATCATTAGAATCCACATATGAGATCATGTAATGAGAGGGGCAGGAGCAGGATATGGGGAGTCAACTGGGGGGGGGGGGGGGAAATAGGACATCTGTAATACTTTCAATAATAACAGTAAAATAAAATAAGAGTGGCATCAATGAATGAAGCAGTATCTATAAATCAGTGGTTCTCAATTGCAGGTTTGTTTTGCCATTCAGGGGGCATTGGACAATGTCTGGAGATAGATTTGGTTGTCACAACCAAGGGATGTTATTTGCTTCAGGTGAACTGAGGCCAGGGATGCTGTTAAATATCTCACAATGCACAGCATAGCCCCACAACAAAGAATTATTTTGTACAAAATGTCAATAGTTAAACTGTTGAGCCAAAACCGGTTTGGCTCAGTGGATAGAGCATCGGCCTGCAGACTCAAGGGTCCCAGGTTCGATTCCGGTCAAGGGCATGTATCTTGGTTGCAGACACATCCCCTGTAGGAGGTGTACAGGAGGCAGCTGATTGATGTTTCTCTCTCATTGTTGTTTCTAACTATCCCTCTCCCTTCCTCTCTGTAAAAAGATCAATAACATATATATTTTTTAAAAAAACTGTTGAGAAATCCTGCTAAAAGCAATACAAATATTTTAATTTTTATGCATTTGACTGTCTTATAAATGTAGTTCTTGCAATTGGCTTGTTTAGAGTTTACAATTAAAACATTTTTTAAAAAATTATTAAACATGCTATGGCCATCATAGACACATTTGAAAATACAAAGTGGAATAAAGAGAAAAAAATCAAGTCATCTTAAATCTCACTATATTTTAAAAGGATAATATGCTAAGTGTTCTTCCAGTTGCTATGATGCACACGACCACCATAGGGAAGATGCTCAACACAGGAGCTGCCAAGCTTCAGTGACTTGGCAGTTCTCGGGTGATGCACCCTGAAACCAGAGAGGAGGGAACCAGGTTCCTCCCAGGGCCTCGAGATTCCACCTTTAGCTTTGGGTTATGTTGTTGCTGGGACACTGTCAGGCCCGAATCTGGTTTACTGCACACTCGCATTCTACACCCTGTATGACAACAGCTTTGCAGAGTGCCCTCTCTCACTCCAGGACCCCTCAGGGCATGTTGGAGACCTGGTTTTGGCCTGATCCTTGCAAACCAAGCTGAGGGACCCCACCTGCCTGAGGAACCACGCTCGCTCCCCAGATGCTTTTCGAGCCACAGTGCCACTGCAGGTGTGGCTGGCCTGGGAGAGACTCGGGAGGTTGGCTCCAGGGCATGTCCAGCCCATCTTGCCCAGTCCCACCCCTTCCACCACCTTCTAATTAATTTCCTTTCAATGTGTACAAATTCATGCACTGGGTCATTAGTCTAGTAATAAATACTTTCTAGGGTCTCTTTTTATAGATTCTACCTTACACAAATATTAACATATACACTGACACTCTGGGACAAAAATCAATCATATTATATTTTCCAATAATTTATCAATATATTGTCAATAATCCACTATGTCCAATAAATCAAGATTTACCTAATTTTTAAAATATGTTTTTATGGACTTTAGAGAGCGAGAAAGAGAAAAGGATAGAGGGATAGAGACATTAATTGGCTGCCTCCTACTGGGGATCAAGCCCAAAGCTCAGGCATGCACCCTGATCTAGAATCGAACTGTGACCTCCTGGTTCATTGGTTGATGCTCAATCATTGTGCCATGCCTATTCATGCTACCTAATTGTTTTTAAAGACTGACTAGTATTCAATGTATGAATGTAATGGAGTATATTATCTCTTTTTATTAGCTATTTGGATTAACTTCATTATTTCTTGCTGTTATAGGCAATATTGTCATGAATATTCTAATGCATAAATTTTGGTATATTTGTCTGATTGATTTTAGCATTTCCCAGAAACAATATTTTCAGGTCAAGGGAGATGTGTAGATTTATTTGGTACAGTTTGCTAAATTTCACCATATAAAGATTACATTAACTAACAAATTCATAATTAGTGTCCATTGTAAATACATTTAATGGCATGTTGAAAATAATTTCCTTCAACTTCTATGCTAACATACAAATAGAAAAACCCTCATGATTCATGTATGCATATATGGGTGAATGGTGTGAGTCTATGATCTTCAGCATAATAATAATCCAAAAATAATCCTCAATTTGTGGAGCCAAATAAGAGGTTTTTAAATTGCTCTAATCCCCAATTTGTTTTATCCCAGTCAACAAAGTTTTAAAAATGGCTGAATTCAATGTATATGTCCATTTGGGTACTTTTATAAAAGGAGAAATATGACTTAGATCAGGATTCAGCACAAGCAGAATTCATGGCAAAAATTAAACAAAAAAAAACACCAAAAAAAAATGTTACACCTCAAACATCCCTCCCAAATATTGGGAATTGTGATGATTTTTCTATTGTTGGTGGAATGGGTTGTGAGAACATTTTTAAAAATTTATAACAGGGAAGCCTGTCCCTGTTGTGTTGAAAGATTTGGGAAGACCCAAACCACTGGCATTTGGGTTACTCATAAAAAAAAATATTCAACAGGAGAGAATAAATTTAAAGAAAATGTCAAGGCTTATGCATTATTGTTTGTTTTCCAAAGCCAGAGGGTAAAATGCCACTGTGGTAGCAAGAAAAATGTTTTGCTATTCCCCTCTTCCATTTGCTATAAAAAAAGAAATTTACTTTAAAAATTTAGTACATTTGCTAAAAATTAACACAGAGGTGGGTTTTCAGCTAATTAACCTACTCTCACAAAAAGGCAGTAGGGAAATACTTGTTAATGCTTAAGCCATAAAATATACAAAAATGCAGTCAATATTTCATTGTGACACCCAGGAGACCTGTGTGTGACACAATATAGAGTCTATGTGTATCTCACTCTCCACAGGAATTAATTTTGAAGCACCAGAATGCTGTGAATTGGCTGTAAAACAATGTTGAAGAAACTCAACATAGAACAGAAGGCACACTTTCCTTAGGAAGAATGCTGATAAAATTTTAATGAACTAACATGTTGTCATGGGGATTTGTTGCTATTCATTAATTCATTGTGCAGTTCCTCTATAGTTTTGCTGAAGTTGAGTGACAAATTGTCAAGTAGCTGTTCTGGTGGTTTTACATTGCCTCATTGGTACCCTAAATCTAGGGGGTAAATTCTTTTAGAGATTTACCCCATTGCATGTGGGGGTAACATTTTTCAGCACCATTGTGCACTCAGTTGTATTTCAAATGAAGCTCCATCTCTAGGGTAGGCCTTTGACTCTGCAAAACAGTGGAAATAATCACAAAATGATTGACAGCTCTGGTCACAGATGGGGACTACCATAGGAGCCAGGGCTGGGGAAGTCTCTACCATACAAAATAGTCAACTGACTGCCTACGTGTTAGGGTAACATTTTCAATATAAAAGAATAATTCAATCATAAAAATCAAAGAATGCCAGAGCTTGGAGGGATCTCAAAATTACTCTAATGAATCAGGTGGGTACATTATTCATATGAGCAAAATGAGGAGGCCCTCAGCAATAAAAACTTGTAGAAAATGTGATAGGCAGAGAAAGGATTAGAAACTAAGTATTTTGATTTACATCTATTTTTTTTTTCACCAAAGGGCTTCCCTAGATTTCTTCTCTTGTTCTTTTCACTTCCAATAGCCTTCATGTTTCTCCTTGAAATGAGCCTTAATGGCAAAATAATGTGAAACAATTCCCTGAGTTTTAGGGATATAGCCAGGGGTGGCTTATCATCAGCACTCATATTGTTTGTTTAAATGCATACTAATGTGATGCTATAAAGAACTAAGTTTATAGAATCCCCCAAGTCTTTGAGTAAAATGGATGCTTCATGAAGATTTGGAAAACTTATCTAATACTTTATATTCCCCTTGGCTGCATAGCCAGTCTATGATAACCAGGTGAGGATGATAGACAAGAAGCAGTCAGAGCACAGATTTTTTTTTTAAAAAATTTATTGTTGAGAATATTACAGATGTCTCCTATTTTTCCCTCAAAAACCCTCTCTGCCCTGCTCCTTCCCTCTCCCCAGGCCTTCACCGCACTATTACCTGTACCCATGGGTTATACATATATGCGTATGAATTCTTTGGTTAATCTCTAAGATTCATCAGTCTGTTGCATGCTTCCATGTCTCTGGATCTATTTTGTTAGTCTGTTTATTTTGTTCATTAGATTCCACATATAAGTGAGATCAAGTGATACTTGTCTTTCTCTGACTGGCTTATTTTGCTTAGCATAACACTCTCCAGGTGCTCACCGGGTGTGTCCTTATCTTGGTCACCATTAAACAACATTGAAGGGACTCGATTCCTGCCTCTGTGCCCCGGTGGAGGCCAGCTGAAGGGACAAGCACATACTATTTTGTGGTGAGGGTGGCACTGGGAAACAGCCAGTTGTGAAAAAACCCACCACCTGGCTCCAAACAATCATATTTGCAGAGACAGCCAAAAAATGAGGATAGAGAGGTTTTTGTTTTTGTTTTTGTTTTTAATCCTATCTCCCCCCCACACCTGTGAATTGTTTGAGGGTATTAGTTTTACATAAATTTGTTGACTTCCCACTTCTGCAGAACACTGAGGAGACTCAAATTCATAATATGCAAATGCACTAAATGCCCAAAGCAAACTGCTAGAGAAGAAAAAAATTTTCAAAATATTTAAGAACTTGGTATTAAACTCCATTTTTTATTCTACATATTTGCTACTCAATGTAGCCATTGGACCGCCAGCATCACCTGGGATCTGATAGAAATACAGCATCGCGGGGCCCACCCCAGACTTAACGAAATCAGAATCTGCCTTTTAATAAGATCCCCAGATGATTCATATGCACATTAAAGTTTGAGAAGCTCTGGGCTACATAATACCAATGGAGCATCCTTACATGTAGAGCTAATAACATACATAACATATAACCCAAAAAGTGACACTTACTAGTATCTTACCTCTCAGTTGTTCCCAGCAGGCAAGAATAATTACTATTCTATTGCATTCTACTTTTTAAAAGAAGTTTCTATTGCTACATTTAAAGCTTGTTTAACCGGTATTGTATATATAACGAAAATATTTGCTATTTTTGACTTCCTCACAAGAAATGCAATGCTTGTAAGATACCAATACAACTTTCTTTGCTAATAGCTATATTCAATTAATAGCAACTGCTCACATTCACTAGGGGCTCTTTAAGTGCCAGGCACTGCACAACATAGATTACGTACCTTACCCCAATTCATCTTCTCCACAACCCGAAGATGTGGGCAAAAATATTATCTTCATTTTATAGGAGGAGAATTTAAAGCGCAAAGGTTGAGTAATCTGAGAACACAGCAAGTAAAAGTGAAACATAAACCCACAAAAGTGGGATCTGCCATACATCATACTAGTTTTTGGTTAAACCACTAGAACTGCAAAACAATGCCTAAACCAAAACATAAGTATTTCTTCATCCTAACATCAGTCTTCAACCATGACATGTTTTTATTTTTTAGAAAGCCTAATTACTAATAATTACATGTCTGCTATACCTGTAACAGGTTTTTTTTGTTTGTTTGTTTATTTTGTTTTTATTTTTGTTGTGTTTTTTTTTTAAGTGATTAGTGCCTGGACAAAATGGCTCAGTAGTTGAGTATCAACCTATGAACCAGGAGGGCACGGTTCGATTCCTCTGTCGGGACACAAGCCCAGGTTGCAGGCTCGTGTGAGGCATGCAGGAGACAGCTAATCAATGATTCTCTCTTATCACTGATGTTTCTATTTTCTTCTCCCTTCTTCTCTCTAAAATCAATTTAAAAATATTTTTAAAACTATTAATATATTAAGCAGTTAAGAAGATTTATAATGGTCATAATTAACTTTAAGATTTAAAGTCTTCGAAGATGATAAAAGTTATTGATACCCTTTGGAAATAGTAATTTTATCTGAAGCAAATCCATCCTAGAATAAAAAGTAGAAATAAATCAGAAATAAGAGTTATTTCTCACAGTCATTTATGTCTTTTAAAATTTAACTAATATGAACTCTAACATTAGAGTATTATATAAGTGAATTATGGTGTATTCATATATTAAAATATAAAGTTATATTTGCAAAGAATTTGCTATGATATGGAAATTTAGTTCATTAAATAAAAAAAGGTTGGGTACTACCTATATAAAATGTGATATATTTTTCTTGATATATATTCCAAAAGTAATTACTTATGAATGTTGATGTTAAGTTTATATTGTTCTTTATTCTTTATGGTTTTGTGTATTGCCCAAAATACATAGGCATTATTCTATAAGTAACTATATTTTTTCAAACTAGGGAAATTACGTCTCTATTCATTAAGTGCCAAGAGTCAGTTTGACTGTTTCTTAAAATTTTACAAAATACATTTAAATTTCAAACATTTTGCCCTTTACACAGCAAAGACTTGGGCTCATTCAACATTTTCCTGAGTGAACACATGCAGCAAGTAAAAAGCCTCATCTGGATAGAGCCAGCAAGCACTTATTCGAAGATCCCAGGCTTGCATATTGTTAATTATGGGCTGCCCTTTAGTTTGTGTACATAGTAGATATTTGACTTGATACATAAAACACAGAGAGACTACGAAGCAGAGCAGAATAAAGTCTGCGTAGATTTTAGCTGATGTCACTGGAGAGTTCTATTGGGCCCTATTTGCAAGCAGTTAGAGATGTAAAGCCTCATTATCATGTTCTCATTTTAAGACAGAAATCATTGCCATTAAACGTCCTCTTTATTTCTTCTCTTAAACTATTAATGCTCATGAATGGTTCAAAACAAATTTCCCTTTGAAATTCTCAGTTCTGACTGCATGTTTTGTCATACACAAGGCACAATTTCACTCCCCATATTTAGGTCCATTTCCCTGTCAGTGGGGCTCCTACCCATGTTTCCCTGAAAATAAGACCTAGCACATGGGAAGATAAGACATCCCCTGAAAATAAGACCTATCGCAACTTTGGGAGAAAAAATTAATATAAGACACTGTCTTATTTTCAGGGAAACAGGGTAGTAATTTCCCAAATAATCTCCCAAAAAGCCTCATCTGGATAGAGCCAGCAAGCACTTATCCGTGAGCACACACAAAGTTCCCAGGTGCTTTTTTTTCCCCTAAAGAGATTACTATAAACAGGTGAATAGGGGGGAGGGGGAGACTTAACTAACAATCAAATTAAAGTCAGGTGATCTAGCTATTTTCAGCATATAGCTATGTTCCAGAACCCTATGTTAGCAAAACTTATATGAGCAGTCAAATCCTTGCTTTTTAAATGTAGACACAAAAGAATGTCCAAAGCAATGGATGACATGTCATCATGTGATTCCCAGTAATTAATTTGTTACAAGCCCCACAAATAAAATAAGTGCTGAATAATACACCGACCTCTGTTGTCAGAAGCATCCCCCATCTCGCTCTTGCCTCTCTGACTCCTGACATTATTTTTTGGTTACTGGTTGACAGTTCAGTGCCTTGAATGTAGCTCTCGCTGTAGGGTTAGCAGGATAATTGACAGACCACAGGGATCCGATCCCTGGATTAGGATGACCGGACTGTCAAAACAACCATGACATACTCTCACATCTGCTGCAGCTGCAAGTCAAGGCTGTGAGGAAAGCATTTACCTTGGCAGGGCCAGATGGGAAGTATTCAGTTTAAAATGCTTCCCACTGTAAAGTATATTTCCGCAAGGAACAGGGGCAATGTAATATCATTTTTAAATATAATTCATGAAAAGATGTAATGCATTGAAAAATATAATTCATAGGGGGGGGGGGGAAATCACCATTGTCAAAATGAATTTAAGAATGTCTTATAGCCCTAACTGGTTTGGCTCAGTGGATAGAGCAGCGATCTGCAGACTAAAGGGCCCCAGTTTGATTCGAGTCAAGGGCGCATGCCGGGGTTGTGGGTTTGATCTCTCTTTCCCTCTCTCTTCCTTTCTAAAATCAAGAAAAAAAATATTTTTTTAAAAAGAATGTATTGTAAATAAACATCCTAGAGTCTTATTTTATTTACCAAAACATGTCATTTGAATTTCATAATATATCTTTAACTTTTATTAGGAGAATGACATGTATTTGGGAGAACTCTATCTGTAATGAAAGAATATGTTTATGAGATAATATGTATGTATGTGTATATTATGTATGCACACAATCAAGGAGGAGTGTTAACAATCCATTTTTATGCTGCAAGTATAATTTTGTTTAAAAACTACCTCGTAAACTTTAAATAAAATTGATGCATATATGCAATTCATGTTAATGAGCAGCATGCATAAGTTGTGATGATCAATTAGAGGGGCTATAAACAGTTCCATCTTAAGGAACATAGTTAAAAATGGTTCAAAAACTCTAAATATGCCACTTTAAACATTGTCTCTAGATTTTCAGATTCCTATCATAGATCTTTGAAATGACAGCTCAAGTGACATCTATTTATAATGCAGGCATATTCTCTGTATGAAAACATGGATTGCAAAACCGTTAAAGGGAAATTAAAATGCAAATACAAAAAAGGATTATTTACTTAGTTCTGTGCCAGCTAACACATGGGATGTGGACACCGAGGATTAGAAAGATCCAATTATTTTTAAAATATGAAACTTAAAGAACTTATTCATACACCACTTGGGTCTTGGAATATGATCAAAATAGTTTTGGAATAGTTAATCAGTATTTTTTCCATTAGAGTCAAATTTTTCAAAACATTAAAAAGAAAGAGCAAGAAGCCTGAGTGAATATTACCAGTATTTACTGACAGACATTTCAGTTTAACAAATACTCAAATATTCAAAAACAAGGATTGGAATAAGATGGCTTTAAATTATCAATTTTTATCTTGAAAATGTGCCATTTTTTGAAAGTTTCAATAACATTTTCATTAATAAGAAAAAAAATCACAAAATGTATTAGTCTCAAACAAGTCAGTCTTATTTTTCTAGTATCATGCCTCAAAATATCATTCTGGAATAAACAATAAATATCGTCACATTTTAATACATATTTTGCCTTTTTTTATTAAAGAAGTGGAGTCTAGAGTTGTATTTACAGTGGTCTAAAAGATAGAGTATATGCTGAAACCAGTTTGGCTTAGTGGATAGAACGTCGGCCTGAGGACTGGAAGGTCCCAGGTTCGATTCCAGTCAAGGGCATGTACCTTGGTTGCGGGCACATCCCCAGTGGGGGGAGGTGCAGGAGGCAGCTGATTGATGTTTCTCTCTCATCTATGTTTCTAGCCCTCTATCCCTCTCTCTTCATCTCTGTAAAAAATCAATTTAAAAAATATAAAAATTAATAGGAGAATGACATGTATTTGGGAGAACTCTATCTGTAATGAAAGAATATGTTTATGAGATAATATGTATGTATGTGTATATTATGTATGCACACAATCAAGGAGTGTTAACATTTTTAGAAACTTGTAATTGATAAATACCAATACCAATAAACACCAATCTTTAAAAAAAAAAAAAATACTACAAGCAATCAGAAGCATTGCTTCTATATGGTAGAACAACGCATAGACTCTTATACCTCAAAGTGATTTTATCCAGTGTTAGTTAAAAGAAAAGATACTGCTGGATGCATGGCCAGCATGGCTCAGTGGTTGAGAGTAGACCTATGAACCAGGAGGTCAAGGTTTGATTCTTGGTCAGGGCACATGCCCAGGTTGCTGCTTGATCCTCAGTAGGGGGCATGCAGGCTGCAGCCAATCAATGATTCTCTCTCATCATTGATGTTTCTATCTCTTTCACTCCCTTTCTCTCTGAAATCAATAAAAATATATTTTTTTAAAACACAGAAAAGATACAAAATGTAATTTAATCTTAATTATGTCACCATGAATTAGGCAGGGCAGGTATTAACACTGTTTCTTTGAGGCCAGGAAAAGGAAAGGTTAAATGTCATCTATATGTTGCAGAGCCAGGACTTGAACCCTATGTGAGTAACATAGTTTGCTCCTTTTCCTAGAACATAATTAAGGTGTGTTCCCCACACATGAAAGTGAAATTCTTTCATATTTCATTTTTTCTTTATGCAGTTTATGCATCATATCAGGACATTCACAGTAAATTACCAGACATCCAACAAAAACAGACATGTAGAAACAATGACTAAAAGTATCGCTCATTGGCAGAGCAGAGGGGAATGGAGTAATGGGTGAACAGTGTGAAGGGGAATATAGTCAATAATATTGTGATAATTTTGTACAGTGAGAAATGATTATTAGAATTAGTAGGATGACTGTATTATAAAGTATTAAAATGTTGTATCTCTATATTATATACCTGAATCTAATATAACTAATATTTCATACCAACTATACTTAAATTTAAGAAGGAAAGAGAGAGAAAAGGAAAGAAAGAGAGAAAGGAAGGAAGGAAAGAAGGAAGGAAGGAAGGAAGGAAGGAAGGAAGGAAGGAAGGAAGGAAGGAAGGAAGGAAGGGAGGAAGGGAGGAAAGGAAGAGAAAATAGGCATAAGCCAGATTATTTGGTGACAATAACAATAAATTTTATTTTTTATATATTTTATTGATTTTTTACAGAGAGGAGGAGAGAGGGATAGAGAGCTAGAAACATTGATGAGAGAGAAACATCGACCAGCTGCCTCTTGCACACCCCCTACCAGGGATGCACCCGCAACCAATGTACATGCCCTTGACCGGAATCGAACCCGGGACCCTTCAGTCCGCAGACCGACGCTCTATCCACTGAGCCAAACCGGTTTTGGCAATAACAATAAATTTTTAAGAATATCCCAACACACCTTGGTCGGCATGGCTCAGTTCATTGAGTGTCATCCTATGAAACAAGAGGTCGCCAGTTCAATTCCCAGTCAGGACATATGCCTGGGATTGCTTTTCAATTTTACAGATGAGTAATACAAATTTTAAATTTATTCAAAATGATCCCAAGGTCATCTATAATAATAAAAGTGTAATAGGCTAATTAGACTGGATGTTCTTCCAGCCAGCCTTCCAGACAAAGGCAAGAAGCCCAGGTCCTGAGTGCCAGTGGGAAGCCGATGCCGGCAGCCAGGGGAAGGAAGGCCTACTCTTACACAAATTTGTGCATCAGGCCTCTAGTATTATTATAATGGGGAGTGGGGCAGAAAGAGTCTTCTTTCCATTCGATTACCCTGCTTGACCATGAAATTCAAAACATTATCACATTACCCACACATCACTATTATCATATTACTGACTATGATGCAGTTCTTGTACCATTCTTCTGCATTCTGCATGTCCTTGACAGCCAGCTTCTCCTACTGGGGGCCCATGTCCTTGAGCGCTGCAGAGAGGTCAGTCCTGGAGAACATGTCCATCTCTGCGGAGATCTGAGCTACTGGATCTGCATCTGCAGTTTGGCTATCTCCGCTTCATGCATTTCTTCAGAAAGGCTATTTAGTCCATCAGGCTGTCGATGCACTTTTCAAGCTCAGCGCCAGAAAGAGCGCCTTATCTGCACTTTTTCACACCTCTATCAGCCAGCCCTCTGTGTCATCATGGTTCAGCACCTCTTCCTGGTATCATGCCTTCAGGTTGCTGCCAGTCCATTCCAAACCCCGGTGCCTGCTAACTGCTCATGCCCTCTCCTCCCCAGGGACTGGGTGCGGTGAGCTGGGGCACAGGCATCCCATTTTCATTAAAATGTTCAACCCTAGCCTGCCCAGGGCAGACAGTGATCCTAGAGACCCTGGCCACCCCTGCCTACCTGGGTCCCCTATGGCGGCCTCAACTCAGCGGGCAGCATCAGGCTCAGCCCCCACTGGACTGCCCAGACCCAGATGGCTGCCTGGATCCCTTGGGCAGCATCAGGCGCTTCCCACATGGCCTGCCTCGTACCTGATGGAGGCCTGGACCCCGCAGGTGGTCCACCACGCCTACCCAACCCCGATGGCTGCATGGACCCCACAGGCAGTGACAGGCACTGCCCACTAGGCCTGCCCGACCCCAATGGCAGGCTGAAATCCGTGGCGGCAGCTGGCGGCATCAGATGCTGCCTGCCATGCCTGCTCTGCCCTGGATAGCAGCCTGGACCCCGCTGGTGGTGACAGGGGCTTTCAGGCAGCTTGAGGTGCTGCCCTCCAGGACTTCCCTGTCCGTGATGGCTGTCTGGACCCCACGGGCAGCATCTACCAGGTCTGCCTGGTCCCCGATGGCGACCTGGACCCCACAGTGGCATCAGGTGCAGCCCGCCATGCCTATCCTGTTATGGATGGCAGGCTGGACCCATGGGCAGCATCAGGCACTGTCTTCCAGGCCTAGCCCAGTCCTGGATGGTGACCTGGACCCCGCAAGTAGCATCAGGAGCAGCCCACCTTGCCTACCCCACCCTGATGGCGGCCTGGACCCCACATGTGGCATGACCTGTCAGTCCCAATGGTGGCCTGGACACTGCAGGTGCAGTCAGGCACTGCCCACCTGGCCTGCCCGGTCCTCCATGGTGGACTGGACCTTGCAGCAGTGTCAGACACAGCCTGCCCCTCCTTCGTATGCAAATTCACCCTCCATCTTTGTTGGCTTCATTTGCATATCACTCTTGATTGGCTGTGAGTGTAGTGAAGGTATGGTCAATTAGCATTTTCCTCTTTTATTAGTGCAGCTCTATATATTATAAAATGCATGCATATGCGTAACACATATATGCCCTTTAGGAATTTTATCATATATATATATGTGTGTGTGTGTATATATATATATATGTGTGTGTGTGTGTGTGTGTGTGTATATATATATATATATATGTATATATATATATATATATAAAACATGTATTTGTATTTAAACACACACATATTTTTTTAAAGAAAATAACTATTCAAAGATTACTATTATCATTTATGAGTATTATCCCTTGGTGTGAACCAAAGGGTTATGTTACCAAAGCAGGTGCACATACCAAACAGTTTGAATTTCTTACATTGGTTTTTGTGTGTATTTTTAAAAGCATCATAAGCAAAAAATTCAAATAAGCTTTAACTTTTACAGCCTGAGAACCAATATAGTCAGAAAGTTAGCTCTAAGATGCCTGAGGGGGCAAACAGTTATTTAATGAGGACAAATGGAATAAAATTAAAATGCAGCCTAATAAAATAACTTCTAAATATAATGTTAGCTAAGTCATGTGCCTTAAATAATACTTTTTCTCAAAGGTGCATACATGTAATCGGAGCAAAATAAAAATATAAATGAAAGAGAAGAAGGAAAATACTGAAGAATTCTTAGCCATTATATTATAGTAATAAGGAAGAGGTAGAAAAATATAAATAAGATTATGAGATTTTTAATATGATATATCTCCATCCCGCCCCAATAAAATTTTCTCATGCAAAATCAGGATGCTTAAGATATCAAAGAGATTTGGGCATAAGCCTTAGACATAAAAAAAAAAAAAAATCAACTCTCATTTGTAAAGAGAACTTCAACACAATTTTTACAAATAGTTCATTAGCTTTAATTCTGATTAAAATTCTATAAACCAAAGCCCTATAATTCTTGTTTGATTTTAATTTGTTGAGATATATATTCAAGCCAGGCCTCAGCAGTCTTTAAATGTCACTGTATTTCCTAAAAGACCAGGAGTATCTCAGCATCTTATAGTTCAGTCCAAAATGGCCTCCAGGCAATCAAGAAAGAGCCCAATAAAATAAAAGAATTCACAGTAATTGGCATTTAGGTTTGTTAAATATATTTGTAACTCCTACTTCCCAAACACCCTTCAGCAAGTACATGTCAATAGTTTCATAAAGGAGTTATCACAGTTTGGGACATTTGGACTGGGGGCTAAGCTCTGCCTTCCCTGAAACAGTCAATTGGTGAGATCACCTAATGGGGAAATCCTGTGCCTTCCTCCAACCCTTAGTAGATACGTTTTCAGGGACTTCAATTTTTTATATATATATTAAAGTATGTTTTTATTTCATAGAAGAAAGGAGGGGGAGAGAGAGATAGAAACATCAATGATGAGAGAGAATCATTGATCGGCTGCCTCATGCATGCCACTAATGGGGACCAAGCCCTCAACCCGGTCATGTTTGACCCTCAAACACTGAGCAACACTGGCTGAGCTTGCAGGGCTTTAAACCCACACATAGAAGACTTCATGAGGCCAGGGAAGATGTGCTGATTGTTCTACCTGCCCAAGCCATAGCCCAGTGGTAGCGCTGCTGTGGGGCTGCTTGACAATGCAGTCCTGGGACATGACGCAGGCCTCACTCCAAGACCTACCAGGCAAAGCTTCTCCTTCTCTCAGCACTGCCTGCTCATTAACATCAAAGCCATTTCCTAACCACAAAAGAAGGCACATTCATAACCCACTTCGCTGGTGTGCCTGCGTCAACTCCGCATGGAACAATTTCCTATTGTGCCACCCAAACACCAAGCAGCCACCAATCTGAATGAACTTAGACTCTGTGTATTAACAGATAGATTTCAAGAAATATTTTTGAGCAAATAAACCAAGTTAAAAAAATTGCCACAGTATAAGTACATGTACAAAAATACATAGATAAATAAAAGGTGAAGACCAGTGAAAGAGAGGGGAATGGGACCAGGGAGGATTCATAGAAAGATTTCAAATGTCAATGTTTACTTTCTTTAAAAAAAAAAAAAAAAAAAAAAAAAAGACAAGGTTTTCTTTATACCTTATACAGACATTCATTTTCATTAGCTGTTAGAGAAATACAAATTTAAAACATATGAAACATCACTACACACCTATCAGATTGGCTAAAATAAAAAATAGTGCCATCAAATGCTGGTGAGAATACAAATAAACCAGATCTACCATAAATTGCTGGTGAGAATTGAAATGATACAGCTTCTCGGGAAAACAGTTTGACAGTTATTTGGAAAAGCATAGAATTAAACGCGTAGCTACCACACAACCTATCAATTGCACTCCTGGGCATTTACTCTGGTTTGATGGCTAAAAAACTGTGAAATATTCCATATCATGGAATATTATGCTGCAATGAAAAACAAATTAGTGAAATGTGAAACAACTTATGCTGAGGAAAACAAAACAGTCTCTAATGGTTGCATATTGTATAATTCCATTTATATAAGATTTATGAAATTACAAAATTATAGACAAGTTGACAGATTAGTGTTTGCCCGGGGGCTAAGGATGAGGAGTGGGTTGGTTGGGGGACACCAGGTCTAACCATAAAAGAATAATATGGTGGATTAATTTATTCCCTATAACTACTACAGTCATCTTTGAATACTAGTATACTATCCCCCTCCTACTCTAACTCCTAAATACATTCTCATTGATCTTGGCTCACATCTAGCTCTTTGTCATTGCCTTTGAGACTGTTAGTGTTCAAGTCATACCTGCCTCTTTACCTTGTCTTGGTCCACTCTTGCCCTCACCTAATTTGCTCAGCTATGCTGACCTTCTTTACGTCCTTCAGTGGTCCAAAAGCTGTCCCTCTCAGAGCCTCTGTGTAGGAGCTGCTCTTTACCTACAGAAGTCTTTATCAATCTCCATGTTCCAATTGTAACTCCCCTTTATAAAGAGGACTTTTTCTGGCCCTCCATTCTAAGTTAAGTTGCTCATTTTACTCTCCTAACACTCTACTATATTTCTTTTATAGCAAGCACTAGAGGCCCAGTCCATAGATTTATGCACTGATGGGGTCCCTCAGCCTGGCCTGCAGGGATGAGCTGAAACCGGCCTGGTGCACGAATTTGTCCAGGGGGTGTCCAGCCTATCTCGCCCAGCCCCAATAAGGGCTGATTGGGGCCAGCTGGGGAGGGACTACAGGAGGTTGGCTGGCCAGGGAGTGACTATGGGAGGGCTCCAGGATGTGTCCAGCCCATTTCTCATCCAGTCCCAATTGGCTGGACCCCAGCAGCAAGCTAACCTACCAGTTGGAGTGTCTGCCCCCTGGTGGTCAGTGCACATCATAGAAATTGGTCGAAAAGTGGAACAAAAGGTCAAACAAATGGTCGGACTCTTAGCATATTAGGCTTTTATTATATAGGATTCCTCAACATGTAATTACTTGCTTATTTGTCTGCTTATTTAAGTCGAACTAGCTGTAAGTTCTATAAGAGTATAAGAGTAGAGACACTATTTTGTGCATTATTGCAATTCCAGAATCTGACACACACAAAAAATGTTTCTCAATAAGTGTCTAATGAGTAAATGAATGAATTAATAATGAATCAATGAATTGTTTATCACTTGATAGATGAATAGCAGCATTAAATTAAAAGAATAAATTAAATAAATAAACGGACAATGAAAGTATCTTACCTGTTGAAGGTCATCAAGAAGACATGATCATCAGTGGACCCCAGCAATCTGGATCATCATGATCATCAGTGGACCTCACCCCCTTCCTTTCTTGGAATGTGAATTTTACTTGCTTCCCTGCCCTAGAAGCTACCTCAGGGATACAGATTTGAGATCATAATATGTTGCTGAGATCATTTGGACTGTCAATATATCTGACTCTATAAACTTTAAGATTTGGAGGCTGGGTGTGGAGAACTACGCCTCATGCAACTATCAAAGATAAGCTTCCTGTCTCCCTCCATTCTGGAGCAATATGACTCTCCTTTGTTTCTCTCCTGGTCTCCTGGGCAGCACCAATTTTCAAACCAACACTAGACTGCAAATAGGAACACCAACATATACAGAGCTTCTCTAAAACCTAATGAAACCCAGTCAGTGAATATTTGATTAGTGAATAAGTTATCACTGATACATTTACAAGATGTCTAGATATATGCATATATCTGAGACTCTAACTTCCACAATCAACACAAAATTAGTTAATGTGGTGACTCATACTAACATATTGGTAGTCAAATATTTTATATGGCAATGTTGAATGTACGTACTGAGGTGTGTTTTTGGGTTTTTTTTACAATTTTTAAACATATATATATATAAAAGATAAATTTCAAATCAATCTTTCATAAAGTCCATAGAAGGAGTTCCAAGAATAAAAGGTGGAATCCATCCTCAGATATGAAGATGTTTCTCTACAAGAAAAAAACAAAACAAAAAACAGTTGATAATATTTCCTCACATAAATGAGAGGCAGTACTTGATGAGAGAGAAGAGTTAAAACACAGGTGAGTACAGTAAAATCTTAGGGCAGCATTTATATGTCACAGTTGTTGACCCTGATACTAAATCTGTACTAAGAGGATAAAATAACTTACAAAATAACCTAGTCACAAAGCAAGAGAACATTTAATTAAAAAAGAAAAGTGAGTTCTTAGAGAATTATTTGCATTAGTAGAAAAAGAATTAACATTTTAGTGCACAAAATGATGATAATTTTGCCTTAATCCCACTATTTAGCCCATTTAAATCTCCTCTGATTAAAGATAATTCCAGCATTTTAAAGATCAAAGCCTCTCTGCTAGTTGATGAGTTTCTAGGCCCTAATTTTACAATCTTAGTCAAACCATACAGTCTTAAAAAAAAATTTCAATTTGAAAAAGCAGGAGTATTACCTCTCCCAACAGAGATACATAACAATTGTCTGTAAATAAATCACTTTTCCAGTAAGTGATACATGCTAGTCAAATTGAAAATTAATTATTCCACCCCATGCCCTGTGGCCGGAACTCCCTGTTTTTATTAACTTGCCAGGAGCAGTTTCATTGGACACAGCCTGTAAATGTGCCACTATTTCTCCAGAACATGTAACGGATATCTCCCCTTCTATCACCCTCTCTTTAAAAATATATAATCATCACCCAGGAGGGATTATTTCAAAACAGTCCTTCAAAACCCTTACATTCTACAAATGAGAAACCAGATTCTTCATGTAAATCACACAGTTTATCTTATTCTGGACAAAGATACAGAAACTGAGGGCCAGGGTTGTATTTGGCTCCAAAATGCATGCTTTATTTTTCTCCCCTTCTTTTCCCAGGTCCAAGGACCCAGTTTCTTCTAACTGTCCACAGGGAACCCACAGACCTCCTTTAACTGGTTTAATTTCTTAGCTAGACTCTCTCCAACTCTTCCATAGAACTAGTTATGTAGCTAACATTTAGATACAAATAGTTGGCTGAGGTCAGTGGCATCTGTTCACTAAGGGCAAATCCGTGTCTTTAACTTAGTACAGAATTCAGGACAAATAGGTTGGCACTTATCAGACATTTTTTGATGTGATTGAGGATTCTAACACCACCTAGAAGATTGAAGACTCAGCATTTGTTTCTTCCGCAAATTCTGACACATGAGGGGATTCAGAGGGAATTCTGAAACTCCATGGTACCAATTCAATTTCTTGCGATGTGAATATTCTCAAGTTTCCTTCTTTTTTTTCTTTGCGGTGAAAGTTTTAGGAAGTTCATATGAATTAATAAAAATCCTGAGCTCTATGAAGCCAATCTAGCTTTGAACATGCTTTTATTGATCTTTCAGGTAAATCTACTGTGAATGTGATGAGCCAAGCCCAGATCACCAACTTCAAACAGAATTAGAGGTACCTGTAGAGAGTTATGCTGGCAGACGGGCTTTTACTAAAGCCAGCAGAGCAGAGGTGAGGATTAAAAAAAAAAAAAAAAAAAAAAAATTGCTTAATTAACATTTTAGCTGTGTTGTAGGTTGAGTGATTTAAGGCAGCTTATTAAATTCTCCCTGCTGCATCCTGGAGGGTGCAGTTTCCTTTCTTTTCTGTTTTACAGATGTAATCAATGTGTTTCTCATATCCAAGCACATTAGCATAGGGAAGATTTTTAACATGCTGGGATTCTTTTTATATTCATTCTTATGAGCCAGTTATATGGCTTGAAGATATCAAACAATTTTACTACAGCCAATGGAGGGGGAAGATATTTTCTCAGTCCTCACTTCTTAGAAACAGAGAGCATTCCTCAACTACTATAGAAAGTATTTGCATTCCCTATTTTGCATATGGATGAAGGGAACAATAACATGATTACCCATCCCTTTCATCTGCAAACTTTAGTCTTCTGTCCACGTGGAAGAACGGTGATCATTCCTGAATGTTTCCATTTGCCCAAGCAGTTTCAACTCACACATAATGGGAATCTAGAGGCATAAACCATTGGTGTTACTGCCATTTTTTTTTTTCTTTGCCGAGACCTAATTTGAATCTGCACACATCAAATAAGCCATGAAGTTTCTTGTAAATTCCATATGAATAAAACTTTGCTAATCATGCTAGATCACAACACCTTGGTGGAAAACTCAGCCCAGGGATAAATGTCATGGTGGCTAAGCACAGGGCCTTGAATCCAGAGTACCAGAAGTGGAACTTTATCTTGACCTCAAGCCATAGTGTATGACCTTGGGCTACTCACTTTATCCCCACCTTCTGAATTTCCTTATCTGTAAAATGCAGATAATGATAGTAACAACTTCCTCTTCCCCCCACCCCCCCATAGAGCAATTCCTACAGCATATCCTTGGGGGGAAAAATTGCCTCTAGTTAACATTGCAGCTAGCTTAATCTGTGCCTGTTATCTTGGCCAACCCAATGGCAGGAAGATTTTTACTTTCTCATTCCAAGGTAAATCTTAATTGCTCAAAATAAAAAATAGACAGGATATCAATAAAAATTATATTTTAAAAAGAAAATTTGTGCATCACCTAGATTCAAATACTTATGGTGAGTCTTGTTTCATCTATTTTTACTCCCTCTCCCTATTAGCATGGCCACTACATTACTTAATCTGTAGTTATTTCAATATGGCCTAAAAGATAAAAACTCTGCTCAATTTTAAAATAACCACAAATATTATAATACCTAAAAATAATAATGTCTTAATACTTTCAAATATCCAGTTAATGCTCAATGTCCCATCATGTTATATTTGTTTGGATCAGGATTCAAATATGGCCCACAAATAGCAATTAAGCAACAAAAATCTCCTTTAATGTACAGTTTTCTTTCTTCATCTCATTTACTTTTCACTAGAGGCCTGATGCACGAAATCCATGCACTCTGGAAGGAAGGTCCCCTCAGCCTAGCCTGTGCCCTCTTGCAGTCCAGGAACTCTTGGAGGATGTCCAATTGATGGCTTTGGCCTGCTCCACATGGCAGTCAGACATCCTTAGCACTGCTACGGAGGCAGGAGAGACTCCCACCACCACCACTGCACTCTCCAGCCAGCCATGAGCCCAGCTTCTGGCTGAGCAGCACTCCCTCTGTGGAAGTGCACTGACCACCAGTGGGCAGTTTCTGTGTTGAATGAGATCAGGCCAAAACTGGCTCTCAGACATCCCCCGAGGGGTCCCAGATTGTGAGAGGGTGTACACCAGGCCAAAGGACCCCACGGGTGCACAATTAGAGCAGGGAAGGGAAATGGGAGGCTGGCCAGCCAGGGAGGGATGGACATGGGAGGGCTCCAGGGAGTGTCCAGCCCATCTCGCTCAGTTCTGATCTGCCAGACTCCAGCAGCAAGCTAACCTACTGGTTGGAGCATCTGCCCCTGATGGTCAGTGCACTTCATAGTGAGTGGTTGAGTGACCTTAGCATATCATTAGCATATTACACTTTGATTGGTTGAATGGATGACTGGACAACTAGACAGCGTATTAGACTTTTATTATATACGATTATATTTATTAACAAAAATTGGTACTTATTCTATAGATTTTCTAAATCTGGATTTTTCTGATTGCATCCAGTGAAACTTTTATTTTTTTTTAAATGTGTTCCCCTGATTTCTACATTTCTTATAATCTTTAGTTAGACCTAAGAGTTTGATGATATTTAAGAATGTTATCTTTGATAAGGATATTACCTCCATTAGGGGGCTTGTAATATCTATTTGTCTCTTTTTTTATGATGTTAGCAACTATTAATGTGCAATATTTAGATGCATTAATTCATTAGGAGTTACAAAATATTGATATTTAAATTTTATCATTTATTCCTCATTTTTATTCCTCATTTTTAGCTAATATACTTCCATAAAGAGAAATGGCCCCTATCTACCATCTACCATTTACTTGTATAGAAAAAGCAAAATAACTGCTCAATTCTACATCTGTTTATCAACTTTCAAAACTCTCCACCTTCTAATGATGATCAATTATTTTTTAATGTGTATTAGGAACTCATGGATTTAAACATACTTGACGTGTTTAAATCTATGAAAGATTTTATCTTTATTGATGCTCAAATTGCCCTATGCTTGGCCAGTGGAATCCTTCTAAGGCATCTCCTCAGTCTTTTTTCTGAAAAAGACTTTAAATAGTTTTCTTGATATCTGCCACAATAAATATTGAGGATTATCTTGTAAATTTCCATCCCAGATGTAGAATCACCCATATCTCTAAAGAATTATTTTTCCTCTCAGTAGGAAGCAGTATCGTTGATAGAGTACTTCACCATAATTTCTCTTCCTATTCTTATACTGTACCATTTGAAAGTTGCAACATCATCGCACTTTATTATTAAATATTTTAGTACACATCTTCTAAAAACAAGAAAAAGCATAAAACTACTATCACCTAAGAATCAGTAATTGTTACATAATAACATTTAATATTTAGTCCATATTTAAATTTCTCCAATTCTCCAAAAATTTTTTTATAACTGCTTTATTTTTACCAGAACCAGAATCCAACCTATATTAGAATAATGTAAGTCATTCTATCTGTTTAGTCTCTCATAGTCTACAATAGTCTCGCTTTTTTTTTTTTGCTTATTTTTATGTTACTAACTCTCTCAAGAGCCCATTGTTCCATCTTTGGGGATTTTGGATTGCTTAATGATGATATTCTGTTTCAAATTTTGACTCAAAAAAAAAAAAAAAAATTCTCAACTTGAGCTATTGTGGTTAGCCATATATCTAAAACCTGAAGCAATACTGATTTTTTTTTTCTATGTAGAAAGTACATTTGAATTACAGGAATATTTCAAGTTATTGACATAAGGTTATTTGTTTTTTATGAGGTGCAGAATATTTTAAAATCCATAATTCCTCATTTTTATATAATAACTTATTTTACAGAATATCATGGGGGGAAAAGAATATTCTACTTGACAATTTAAACAACAGTTTAACCCCATGAATATCCATATATAAAACACCCCTGCTCAGTGGATAGAGCGTTGGCCTGCAGACTGAAAGGTCCCAGATTTGATTCTGATCAAGGGAATGTACCTTGGTTGAGAAAACCTTTCCAGAAGGGGGTGTGCAGGAGGCAGCTGATCGATGTTTCTCTCTTATCAATGTTTCTAACTCTCTATCTCTCTCCCTTCCTCTATGTAAAAAATCAATAAAATATATTTTAAAAAAGAAAAGAGAAGAGATGAAATAGTATTTTCAACAAATGAGAAATATAGCTTTCTAGTAAACACATGATTACAGGAAATTGTCGAATATTCATGTGAGTTTTTTTTATATAAATTGATTTTATGGATTGCATAGTATTTTATCATATTAAATAAACTATAATTTAAAAGCCTTTCCATGTTAAATATTTAGTGTGGTTCTAAATTTTTGTTAGTACACCTAACACTATAACAAATGTCTTCACATAAAATAAATCTTGGTGCTTATATCGGGTCATTTTTGTTAGGTAAATTTATCTAAAAGTTGAATTATTGGGTTAAAAGTATTGACATTGAAGGATTTTGATGTTGCCAGATAGTTTTTCAGTAAAGGGATTAGCATTTCCACTTTTCTGAGAGGTTTCAACAATATGTGGCCAACACCACCAGCATCAAGTACAGTGACTTCAATAAGAATTTGTCAACTTGACATCAAAGGGTATATGTGTTTGTTTCTTTGGTGATTGCTTGAGCTTTCTTTCTTTCTTTCTTTCTTTCTTTTTTTCTTTCTTTCTTTCTTCCTTTCTTTCTTTCTTTCTTTCTTTTTTTATTTTTACATGTATTTGCTGATTGAAAATAATTTATCAGTCCTTTTACACATTTAAGAAATTATCACCTGTTGGTATGTGTGAGGAAGTTTTCTAGACTGTCGTTTGCCTTTCATTTGTTCATGATATCTTTTGACACATAGAAATTCTAAAATCATAGGTAATTATAAACCCATCGATCTTTTTCATTGTAATTTCTTCCATTGCTTCTATACTTTTATACTATTATAGTAAATTATACACCTGTTGATTTTTTTTATTGTGTTATATTTACATTGCCTTCATACTTTCTGCTCTGAGCATCTGCACTGGTGGGGTCCCTCAGCCTGACCTGCAAGGATCAGGCTGAAACTAGCTCTCTCAACATCCCCTAAGGGGTCCCAGATTGCAAGAGGGTACAGGCCAGGCTGAGGGACACCATCAGTGCATGAATCCATGCACCAGGCTTCTAGTATGCATATAAGATCTTTGGTTAATCTCTTCCTATCTTCCCCCATAACTATTCTCTCTGAGATTCATCAGTCTGTTCCATGTTTCTATCCCTGTGGTTTCCACTCCTGCATTGAGCATCTGCCCCCTGATGGTTAGTGTGTATCATAGCTACCAGTTGGATGGTCGGACAGTCAGATGGTCAGACAGTGAGATGATCAGACAATCTGATGGTCGAAAGGTTGGCCAGTTGACCAGTCACTTAGGCTTTTATATATATAGATAACCTTTATCCCTAGAAGCAGGACTGCTAGTCTATAGAGAATGTAAACAGCATATGAAATCAGGCACCATTGGTATACATGATACATTCTTGATCTTAAAAGGCAATAGTAAGCATGTTTAAAAACCTTAAATGGCTCTAACCAGTTTATTTCAGTGGATAGAGCATTGGCCTGTAGACTAAAGGGTCCCAGGTTCTATTCTGGTCAAGGGTTTGTACCTTGGTTGTGGGCACATCCCCAGTAGGGTGTATACAGGAGGCAGCTGATCGATGATTCTCTCTCATCGATATTTCTAACTCTCTATCCCTCTCCCTTCCTCTCTGTAAAAAAATCAATAAAATATATTTTTAAAATAAATAAATACAAATAAATAAAATTAAAACCTTGAATGGATTCCCACTGCTATAAATTTAAGACATAAAATCCTTCCTCTCATTCTCTACAGCCCAATAGTAATAGATTTCCATTTCTCCATGGATGACAAATGATCAGTTTGGAGTTTACATAGCACTGACCTTCTGGTGGGCAAAATGTTCTTTCCAAAAACAAAGGAGTAGTGAGGAGCCTTAGGTTGCTCAGGGCCAGCTCCTGGGTCAACCACAGACACATCCTGTTAGTGACCTTCTCCAAATGGATCCCATCTGCTTTTTGAATGCATAATGAGTTTTATCAACTCAAAACTAGAAAGAGTAGCTTCTCTTCTCTGTTGTATATTCCACTTAGGATCCAAGAGAGGTCCTGACCACCAAATCCTTTTCTCTCATAAAAATCCACTTTATTTGCACTGATGAACAGCATATAGTAAAAAGATAGCAGAAGCTCTGAATAAGGGTTGACCTAATGGTTCACCTCCCAATCTTTTGAGATATGCTTAAGTATATAGATTTACTTTGCCTTTGTGTCAGAGGAAATTCTGAAGACCACTTATACCCACTGATGCAGAGAGACATTTTTTGCATAAAATACTCTTTAACATTTCTATGGACTTTTCTGAAATATTTAGAGATGTTAATTTCTGGTCAACCCTAATTGGAATCATATAGTCAGGAATGAAAAGCCAGTGCCTCCCTAAGCTCTCCTTGAATGGCTTTTAGGGCATATGTTCCTTTAAGTTCTGCAGGTAACACAGCTTTAAGTAAAAGTGATTCTCCCTTGTCACAACTTTGGATTTAATTTCATCACCTACTTCAAATTATAGACTTTTTGTTAAAATAGATTTGGCTTTAAATAATGCAGTATTCTAAGTATGCCATAAGAGTGTGACTTATCTACACATTCTTATATATATTTTATAAGGACACTCAACCAGCAGACATCTACCCTGATAGAGTAGTGACCCTTCTTTAGCATGTTTAATTACTGAATAAATTGGACTAAAGCCAAACTACTGACACATTTCCTAAAATAACAAGACTTTAAGAACTAATAGTAACTGAGCCAGAGATTTACTCTTAGCTGTAAAGTTCAGTTCTAACAGTAAAAACAAAAAGCAGCCCAACTCTTCATACCTCAGTGCTTACAAGAAGATTCCTCCTGAGGTAGAATGTAGATAGTCCAAGTTACCATGATGAATGTACAGACCAGGATTGGGCCCACAACCTGGGTATGTGCTCTGACTAGGAATGGAATGGGCAACCTTTTTGTGCAGGGGATGATACTCAACTAATTAAGCCCTATGGGCCAAGGCTAAATTGATTCTTTTTATGATGACTGTTTAACTTCTCATGGGTCAGCGTCAATAGTTTTTTTGAAGCCAATGATGAGGAAAATAAGACATTTCTTGGAGGGGAAATCAGCAGCCTTACTCTGTACCTAGTTAATCAGTATATTCCTGTTAGCATATAGTCTAGATCAGGCGTCTTCAAACTACGGCCCGAGGGCCACATGCAGCCCGCAGAGGAGTCTGATCCGGCCCGCCAGGTTTTTTGGGCAGTGAGCACAGCTGAGGTGTTACAGTAGGAATTAGTAGTTCATATAGTCCGGCCCTCCAGCTCTCTGAGGGACCGTGATCTGGCCCCCACTGTAAAAAGTTTGAGGACGCCTGGTAGTCACTTGCCCCTTCCTTAATTATCTGGTCTTACAAGACCTATTTATCTAAATGCTCACATTTTACAGAGGCCATAAGCCATGAATAATGCACAACCCCACGGAGGGGGGTATCCGGGCTGGCGCCAGGCCAGGCCTTTAGGTGTGGTCTCATGTCCCAACACACAAGGATTTTTGCAAAGCCTGAGGAAGATCCGGAAGTCTGTTCTGTAGGTGGAGGACAAAGAAACCAAAGGGTATAAACAGAAAGCTTCCTCCATATTGGCTTACTCAGGATTTGGAGAACCTACCCCCTGGGTCACTGTACTAGTACAGGTGACACATCTGGAAATAAATGGGTTTTTCCTTATCTCCAGGTACTCCTGTGTATTTTTCAGTTGCCTGGTAAATTCTGTAACACCACAATTTTATTGTCGTTTTTTCCAGTCAAACCAAGGTTATTAAGTAGTTAATTTAAATTCATTTTTATTCGCAACTTTCAGTAAAACAACTTTAAAACTGGAGTAAGTGTTTTATATTCTATTAATAAAAGTAAATTTTGACACACAAAAAAAGAAGAAGAATTAGTAAACATGCCATATATTAACTATATTTGAATATTTGGTCACTGGGTGATATATTATTTTTTTCTTCTTTCTATCTTTTTGTATTCTCAAATTTACTGTTACACACATGAATTACCATAAAATCAGGGGGAAATACATTATTAAAGGAAAGAGAAGATAGTTCTCATTGTGCTGTGCTACAGGCTTGTTTACTTCTTCCTTTAAGCCCACATGCAGTAATTCAATCTAATTGTGCTTTTTTTCAGCACCTAGTACACCTTGGAATCTAATTAAATGTTAATTCATTTGAAAAACAAAAACTTTGTTCTTTCATGCCCTCTTTTCTTTGCTTTGCACTAAGAAACTAGTCTTCTATAGTTATGTACAAACATACCTAAGATAGATAAACTCAAACATCCCTTCAAATGGTCTATGACATGAAATCATCACAACAGAAATATGAAGTAGTATCATTTTATATCATGTACCAAAAATATAAATTATTGATCTTTTCTTTTTTTTGCATTGCTGAGTAAAACCCTACTAAAACTTCTAATTTACATTAAACCATGATCTTTGTTGGTAGCACATGCATGTGTGCTGGGGGGGAGGCATTTTGATCACACATTTTATCCTCATAAATCCACTAGTGGCTTACAACTTTTAAAACCCCCTCAGTGGATAGAGGGCATGATTATTATTTTATGGCATGAGAGAAAAGTTTTTAGAGGACTATGTTTTTAAGAGAATACTTTTTACAGGAGGTAATTTTAAACCAAATTGTATTTTAAATAACTTTTTAAATAATATTTTTTAAATAAAACAAACTGTTTTTACTTTTAGCTGATTAATTAATTCATTTCTTCAGCAATAAATGGGAATAACAGAAATAGTCCTACCTACTATTTTGATATCTGTGAAGGTAAATTAAGACCATAAAAAATAGATATAAAAGCTTTTGGGGGGAAAATAGTATGTATTACCATCATCATTTATACAACTAGAAGGAAACTTAGAGCTTTTTCCAGTCCCCAATTTTAGATAAGAAAATTGAAAAACTATGGTGAAGTGGCTTGCTTAATTTCTGATGACTCCCAGGAAAATCTAGGCCAACTTCAGAAAGAACTCATGGAAATCAAGTTTTACTTTTTTTTTTTTCAATAAAATCATTTGTGAAATATACTAAGGGGATGTGCTACATACTATTAGCAAAGCAAACCAGAAATTGGCCTTAGACTTAGTCAATGTCAAATTTAAAAACTAAGTGGTAATGTTTTCATAATTCTAAAAAGTTTTAATTATTTGAATTCTATAGAAGCCAACTGATCAATATGAGAAATTAATACAGAGTTTTAGATACACAAAGACCCAGAAAATGTACTTTTCAATCGATGTTGTTAAGAAAGCATACTTTGAAAAAATTGAAATGTGGAAACTAAACTGAAACGCGTGGTTTTCCTCTCAGTAGGATGCAAAGGTAGCTTCCTTCTCAGGTCCTTGTCTAGGTGGATTCGAAGAATGAAGCCATGGACAAAAGGTGGTATAGGAAAAGGTGAAAATTTCTTGGGAAATAAGCACAGACTCCCATGTGGGGAAGGGGAGAGACCCACTATAAACCTCTTTCTAAAGTTTATAAACCTTTTCCTAAGGTTTATAAGGGTTTCGGTTGTTTGTGTCCTGATATCCCCTCTGATTGGTCACTATAGCAGCTTCAAAACTCAAACCCCACGTAAGTTCTCTTTTTCTCCCCCACTTGTGGTAGAATTAGACTGTCTTCCTCTCTCCTTATTCTGTGAATGTATGGCTTTTGGGAGCTCCTCACCCCCCCAGCTTTGCTGATCTCCTCCATGGACCCCCTACTTGCTAAAACTCCCTAAACCTGCCTATTTTATCTCTAAAAACTCCTTTCAAAATGAGGTAAGATGAAAATATGATATTTTAAAATATAATATAATAATATATTTTAAAAGCAGGCGAATGGAAACTTTAAGGGGAAAAGGCTCAATAAAAAAGAAAATTAATTCACAGCACACTTTTTGCATTAGCAATGATCAACAAAAAATAGATGAGAATAAGCATCATTAGATTGTCAAATCAAACGCTTAAGAAACAGAAACCATGCCTAATATCAAACTTTCATATTAACTGAAAGAATATCAATAACTGTGAGATACAGAGGTACATGGAGAAGTCTGGGACCACCCAAAAAGCTCCCCAGTTCCTTCCCTACAACATTAGAACACACTCTGGCCAAAAGGGAAACAAAGGGGAAAAAGTAAACAAGCGGAACTACACCAAACTAAAAAGTTTTTGCACAGCAAGGGAAACAATCGACAAAATGAAGAGACAACCTGTGAGATTCTCCCTCCTCCCAACTAGGGGGTGGAGTTATGACATTACTAGCATCTGCCACAAAGACATTCCCAAGACACTGAACCACCAATCAGCATGTGCTGAAGTGCCCTGGGGCCCACCCCTTCCTGTTCCGTCCTGGGTCCAATCCTTTCCGGTTCCTCCCCTCAAAAGTCTCTCCCAACCCTCCACGTGCTGCTCTCTTCATCTCCATCTGTGGAGGCAGCCCGGCTGGGTCCTTTCTCCTCTCCCCATTCCTTTAATTCTGATTTCTCTACCTCCATATTGAGTCCTGCTCGTTACTGGGGAATAAACTTTTCTTTAATATGTCTTGGTGGTTTCTGACTTAGTTTCTTGTGCCTCAAACCTTCCACAACCCACTGAATGGAAGGACATATTTGGCAATGATACATCTGATAAGGTGTAAATATCCAAAATTTATAAAAAACTCAACCAACTCAATACCAAAAATTCAAAAAAAATTCTATTAAAAAAAAAAAAATGGGCAGAGAACCTGAATAGACACTTTTCCAAAGAGGACATACAGACATCTGAAAAAACACTCAGCATGACTAATCATCAGAGAAATGCAAATTAAAACAACAATGATATATCACCTCACACCTATCAGAATGGCTGTCATCAATAAATCCACAAATGACAGGTGTTGCTGAGGACATGAAGAAAAGGAACCTTTGCCCACTGTTGGGGATGAGGACTGGTACAGCCACTGTGAAAAACAGTATGGAGTTTCCTTAAAAAATTAAAAATGGAACTGCCTATGATCCAGTGATTCCACTTCTGGGAATATACCAAATAAACCTGAAACACTGACTTGAGAATATATTTGCCCCTATGTTCATTGCAGCATTGCTTACAATAGAAAAGATTTGGAAGCAGCCTAAGTGCCCATCAGTATGAGTGGATAAAAAAAGCTGTGGTACATTTACACAATATAATACAATCCAATCATTTTTAAAAAATAAGAAAATCTTACCTTTCACAATAGCATGCATGGACTTAGAGGGTATTATGCTAAGTGAAATAAGCCAGTCAGAGAAAGACAAATACCATATTTTACGTACATGTGGAATATAATGAACAAAATAAACAAAATAGAAACAAACTCATAGATACAGAAACTGACAGCTATCAGAGGGGAGAGGGCTGGGGGGCTGGGTAAAATAGGTGAAGGGATTTATTTGTTGTTTCTTACAAGTAGTGTTATGTAGGTTCTTAGTTCAGTTTTGGTCAATTGCTTTTCCTGATTGCTTTATTCATATCAAAAGCATCACACCTTTGATAAAACACATTTTTAATTGGAAATTGAATGTACTATAAACTTGTTCTGATAAAGAAAAAATTTTAACATTTTAAAACATTTCCAAACTGAATTGCATTGCACATCAATGTAATATATGAAGTTTCCCTTCTTTTTACCTGGTTTTCTTCTTTCATTCCAAAACCCTAGAAAAAAATTTATTGGAGACTGAAATAGTTTCCTAGTTGGGTTCACAGGCCTCAATTCAGATTTTCCATTAAGGGACTCACTTGCCACCCACTTGATCTTTAATATTGTGAGATTCTGGCTTTTGTGACTATAAGTATTTATTTACACAGTGGCAAACAGCCACTTGATGTGATACTTATTTTAATTTGATTGTTATCGATTTCTTCCTTATTTTTTCAATTTTTGCCCTTGATTGCAGAATTGCCACTTATCAACTGAGATTTTCTTCTAAGATTCTCTAGTTTTAGTACTAATAAATTAAACTAGAGGATTTCCACATCATGAATCTTCTCAAATATACCTCCGTTATAATTCTTATAGCATTTGCCAAGTTATCAGTTCAGATACTTTTGATTGAAAGCCATAGAATACTTAACTGAAAATCACTCAGGTATTTCATAACTACTTCACATAACAGAAACATTGAGGCACACAGTTCCAGGGTGGAATCTGTAAATCCATTGTCATCAAACACCCAGGATCTCCCTATCCTTCTGCTCTGCCATGCTCAAGAAGTTGGTGCTAGCTCTTCACTGTTACACAATTGATGCAGCAGCTCCAAGTGTTACATCTTTTCACAAAGCAGGTGCCACATCAATAAAGGAGGCAGGAGCTTCCATTTGTCCACCTTACCTTTCTCCGTTTATCCAGAAGAAATATTTTTCCAGAAGCCCCAGCATGATTCCCTTCATGTGTCACTGGCCAGTTCTAGTTCACATGGTGTCCCTTGGTTGGAAAGAAATCAGAAAAGTACATACCTGGTATTTTCATCCTCTCTCCTAGTTGTATTGCAATATTTTGCCAATGGAGGAGTCAGGAAAGGATGATTTGCCAGCTAGAATAAAGGAATAAAGGTTGCAAGGCGATTCAGGAGGGTTGTAAATAACAGGTGCTTTTTTACACGCCTCTTTCCAACTGGTCTCAGGACCTTCACTACAGGAATTGAAGGAATGGATTTTCCCTAACTAATAGAAATACAAAACAGAACATACAGTTTCAGTGTATGATTTTCTGTAACTATTGTACCATTTTATTTTATGTAACTAATTGGAGAAAATTCCTAAAGCAACCTGAATGCGTGATTTAATTTTTTGACAATACTGTGTTATAACTTCACATAGGTTAAGAAAATGATTATTTGGGGTGTTAACTATAGGACTATTTTGTTTTTCATTTTTTGCTATATGCCACAACTCCTCTGGTACTCAAAATCCTACTAAATTACAATTTTCTCTACAGATTTTTTAGAATCTCATGAACCGTGTTAAAGGTAATCTACATATCACAATTCCATTCAAATTCAAAGGAAATAAATCATATATTACTTAAGCATGCTCTTTTTTTCTTTCCTTCTGCCTTGCATTAAGATAAAGCAAGTAGTGCATAGCTTTTTCAGCCATTAGTATAATAATCCAAGAAGAAAACAGATAGTTAATAGAGAAAACATATTAGTCAATTCAACTGCAAATGCCAGCTTAGAACAGTGCCTAAAAGTTCTGTTACATTTACTTGCAATCGTATCTATTTTGTAATAGAAAGAGGTGTAAAATAAAGGGGAAAGACAGTGTCTCATAAAACAAAAATTATGAAAAGAAGCTGTAGCTTATAAAGTGTTACACCATCATCTGGAACTCAATGCGCTGCGGTAAAGCTGTTGTCAGACTCAGGGGTCACCAGATTACAGAATGAGGCAAAGTGCAAGGCCAGAGACGAAAGAGAATGCAGCCCTTTCCCTAATTGCAGTCACAGGAGCGGGAATGGCTGCTCTTGAGAGCAACATGTCCACGAGGAAACAGCCCTAGCAAACCTCCATCCCAACGGCAGCTGGCAGGCAGCAGGGCTTTATTCCTGGAAGAGCACAAAAAGCTCTGATCCTTGTGGAAAATGCCGAGAAGCATTCTAATTTGACTCAGGGAGCTTAAATTTTAAGCATTTTTCCCCCCTCTGAGCAGCAAGAACAGATGAACTCTCAAGAAATAAAGATCTCATTTTCATGGAAATCATCTCCCAGGAACAAGAGAGAGAGGGAAATAAAGAAAATGTATGGGGTAGACTTGGGATTGCTGTAAAAGACAACAGGTGTCAGGGTTTTTCCAGGAGGGCTTAACTATTCCTTGAGGTATATTTAAATGACTTTCTAACAGTTGACACAGTTTATCTTCCCTTTGGAGGAAATGGGATTTTAGTAACCAAGTGCAATATAATCAGCTCTGAAAAACAAAGCCTGGTTATAAAACTGCCATAAACCCAAGGCTGCTCCAAATCTGAAGCTAACACGTTACGACATGCAGGACACTGAGTAAGGACAAAGGTGTGTGGTTCCCAGTAACTAGGCTGGTGTTCTATCAATAAATAGTAATATGACGCACTCATATTTCTGATCAAATAATAAACACTTAATAGAACTTCACAGGGTCTCAATCTATAACACATCAGAAGCACAATGGAGCTCTCCACAGTACACTCACCAGGACCCCACACCCAGGACTATATTGATTCACTAGGTCTGAATGCAGCCCCAGGCAACTGCTTATTGAAAATGCTGCAAGATGGTCTGGTGGGCACCAATGTTTGCAAATCACTGAAATACCCACTGGTTGAACAGAGATGTCAGAAGTGTTTACATCCCTATCTCAAACATGGGGTTGGTATGAAATAAAACAGTAGACACTCATGAGGTCTTTTAATTTATTTGCTTATTTCTCTGTTTCTTCCAACCCCTGACCCCATGAATCCATGAGTTCCACAAAGACAAAGATCACGTCCTTTCATTTTTGTTTGTCCAACAACAAAGTCAGTTGCTAGTGCATTCTAAGCATTCTGCCAATGCATTCATATATATATATATATATATATATATATATATATATATATATATATATATATATATATATATATAATTCTGGGCCTGACCAGTGTGGCTCAGTGGTTTGATTCCTGGTCAGGGCACATGCCCAGGCCTCAGGCTTGATCCCAGTGGGGGTGTGCAGGAGGCAACCAATCAATGATTCTCTCTCATCACTGATGTTTCTATCTCTCTCCCCTTCCTCTCTGAAATCAGTAAAAACATATTTTGAAAAAATGAATGATTCCCAAACACATTGAATCCCCATATATTCTTCTTAGTATTTTCAAGGAAATGATTGAAATGTGAGTTTGAGGTACCAAATACTCAATCCTAGCTTTTATTGACAAAAGCCAGAAAGGCAACAAAGATAAAAGGCTTACCATGCAAACAACAATGTCTTAGCCTTTTAAGATCCCACAGATTTGGGGGTAGCTTAATGAAGGATTTCTATAGAAGATGTTTCCAGAACAGGAAGCCCTTGATGAAACTGCCACAAAGGTAAATATGTTCAATATATTCAAGTATACTCTGTTAATGTGGAGCATTTGTAGTTTAGAAAAGTGGGTGGATTCACCTGCATCTTGGACAATAAGGAGCATCAGCTTTGCTTTATCTAATCCGAAAGTGCGATAAGCCTGGCTTTGGAGCCTTCCTCAAGGCTTCAGCCTGTTTCTTCCAACACCTGCCATAACTGTGCACTCTGAAGGCTTCTTAAACTTTTCCAAAGAGTTTGCCAGCACATATGGTACCCTGAATAGCTGTGGCGGTGAACAAATTATACTATATACACCTGCTACATTTATCGTTTTGAGAATCTAGTGAATGCTGTGAGCTCTGTGATGGGGGCAAGTGAACTTACAAGCAGAACCTGCCATTCAATTCCAGAAAGTTCACAGTCATCCTAAAGTCCACCTATCTTCTAAGGATTCTTAAAACCTCAGTTGAGAAACCATGAAGAAGTATAACTGAGTAAAATTTGCAGCCTATCTCTACCAAATGCTACACAAAACACAGGTATTTTAAATATATACATATAGACAGCTCACTGCCACCATTAATTCTAAATCATCTTTCCACTTACCCATCACAAAATGCTTGATAAATTTCCATGATTAGAACTTCAAATTGTGGCCCCATCTATTTCTTCTAACTTCTTCCTTCCCACATGACCTAAACCAAGGGAGAGCTTGGTGCCTGATTCACTAAGCTGCCAAATCCACATGCATTTAATACTAAGGTCTCCAACATGATTGTCAAAGTCTCAATCACAGTGTTAATTCATCACAGCCACCATTCTTAGAGATGAATTACAGCCAGTGACATGCACATTTGCTCAGCACTTGTAGACAGCCCTAGGTGGTTCGTTGTATAATGGAGGGGGGGGGGGGGGGAGGGAATCCTTCAGGTTTAAATTTTCTTCCATCTGCAGTTCATTTTCAATATTTGCGTTTATGTGGTTGAAAACATTTTACATTAGCAGCATCATTCAGCTTTTCCACATTTCCTGTTCTCTTTCAGCCAGTGATCTTAGTGCCCACGCAGTGAGTGGGGTGCACTGTTGTGGGGAGTCATTTGAGAACTGCACCTCCAATGTGGCAGATAGCAGGCACTGAGGCAGCAGCTACCACCATTTAATCTCAGTGTGAGCCCATTAAACTCATTCCGTTTATGAGGTTCATTCCTGCAGTGACTAAAAAATTAAATATTCTTTTTTTGTTTTGTTTTTTGAAGGATAATAAACTTTTCCAAGTTCCCAGGGGAACATTTATTGCACAAAAACAGCCATTTTATAAAATAGCACTTCAATGGTCCCAAAGGTTCCACATATGGGAAACTTTTACCCATTTTCTCCTTATGGTCTAAAATGAAACCTAATTTCGGTGAAAACCAGTGGATGAGTTCCACTGCTGTATAGGTGACTAAGAGTTAGGGCTAGATGACAGATGGCTTTATGAGACAGTTAAGCAAAGTTTAATTAGCCATCACTAACTTCACCATGATATACATTAACATCACACAAACACACACACAGATTCTCAAATATTTCTGAATACTGTATTTAAAAGTATATTTTAAATACACAGAACTAATAAGGAATAGGAAGAGGCATTTAATTTTAAGTGATATTTATTGATTCATTTTATTTCAAAATTAACTAGTTCATTTTAGGACTTATGCAAGACCTTCATTTCTTAATGGCTTCATAGCATTCCATATATGGGCATTTCAGAATATACTCAACTAGTCTTCTCCAACTGATGGACCATTTGGTTAGTTTCAGTATTTGGCTATCACAAACAATATTACATAAACTTTTCTTGATTATCCTTGAACATGTATTTTTACACACAGGAGCAGGCATATCCATTAGATAAATTCCTAGATATGAAATTGTTAGCTCAAAGGGCAAGTGATTTTAATTTTTATTTTTTAAGATTTATTTCAAAATTGTCCTTGGAACAGGATTCAACAATAATGTGGGAGAGTGTCTATTTCTTCACTTTTATACTCAGTGTATTATCAAACTGATTTTGGTGTGTGTTAGTATGTCAGGTGGATAAATAAATTTTTGACAGAACTTTAATTAACCATATATATATAAAGAGCCAGGGTCCGTAATGTCCAAAATGACTGAATGGATTACCAAAAACCAGAAGTCAGTCCTGCAGTCAGTGCTGGGTCACTATGGTGACCCAGCACTGACTGCCATCACTGCAGGTGTGGTGACCCAGCACTGACTGCCGAGGGGCCTATGGATCAGGTCTGGAGAGAGGCCTGGAGAGAGAAGCAGGGTCTGATCTGCAGCCTCTGTGGCAGGTGTTGATCAGCCCTTGCATCTCTTTCTCTCTGGGCCTCACCAGCAGCTGCAGTAGCTGCTAATTAGCCCCACCTCTTTGATCAGGCCTGGAGATAGGCCCAGAGATGCTGACTGGAAATAGAAATGAACCAATCAGAACCAAATCTGGGTAAACTGTGAGGAGCCAATGGCTGCCTAGGAAACATTGCTTTTGGTGTAGAAACCAACCAATCAGAACCTAATCTGGGTGAACTGTGTAGGCAGAACCTAAGGTAGGGGCTGAGGAGGGGTTTTAAGGGCAATAGCTGTTTGGTATAAGGTGTAAGAAAGTGGTTCAATTTTTTAATGACCAGTTTGGCAGTATAATGCATTTAGTGCATCAGTCCAGATATAGGGTTTATGTATTTTTGTCTGCCAAGAGCATGGCCTCTTGCTGAAAAATATTCCCTGACCCCCATTTAAGCAATCCTATCCTATATTATCTATCTATACTAATAAAAGAATAATATGCTAATTAGACCAGGTTGATAGGCCATCTTCTGGATGTCTGACTTTCTTCCAGACAAAGCCATGGTGGTGGAGGCCAAGGCAGAGACAATTCGGGGCAATCAGGCTGGCAGAGGAGGGCAGTTGGGAATGAGATCAGGCTGGCAGGGGATGACTGTTGGGGGTGAGATCAGGCTGGCAGGGGAGGGCCATTGGGATGAGATCAGGCTGGCATGGGAGGGCAGTTGGGGGTGAGATTAGCCCAGCAGGGGAGGAAAGTTAGGGACAACCAGGCAGGCAGGCAGGTGAGCAGTTAGGAGCCAGCAGTCTCAGATTGTGAGAGGGATGTCTGATTGGAGACGGTGCAGGCTGGGCAGAGGGGACCTTTTCTCTCTCCCCGTATGCATGAATTCTGTGCACCGGGCCACTAGTTAAATATAAGCTAGAGCACTTTAGCTGTATATATACTTTTTTTAAATTGATTTAGGGGCTTTTATATATTAAAGAAATTGGCCCTCTCAAATATGATGTAACTTTTTTCTACTTTACAATTTGTATTTTTACTTAATTTACATTTTGTTGTTTTTCTTTTTTAACTCAAAAGATGTTACTATTTCTTTATTTCAATATAAATTATTTTCTTATATGGTCTCTGGGATTTTGGTCTTCCTTAGAAAGGTATTTAAATGTAATGAATATTAAAACCAAAACCAAAAATAAAAATTTTCTCCAGTGAGTTCTTCTGGAAGGTGAAGATGTCTTTATATCTAGATAAATAGTGGTGTTATAACAAAGTATTTCATTTACTGCAGTCATTAGTATTCAGTGAGTTCTCTTCATAAAGGTAGTAGAGCTTGATAAAAACAAATGATAACTTTGTAACATATTTCTTCATAAGACTAAGTGAGCTCATTTTTAAATTTTACAATAGAACAATAGATTTATTGCCCTAGGCCCCACTGACAAAACTTGCATTTATTTCCCATTATTGATGGGAAGTTTTTGGAGAGGTTTTAAGAACTAAAACTAAAAGTTTAACTTTTACGTCTAAATCCACACTCACAAAAAAAAAAAAAAAAAAAAAAAAAAAAAGAATCTTTCTGGATTTTTATTAACAGACCCTTCCTCTAATCACTAATTTAATGATAAAAGTACATTCAGGTATCTGAATTAACTTAGTCAACAACATTTTATTGAGCAGCTACCATGGACTTGGCTTTTTTTAGGCACTTGGGATACAGAAATTAATAAAATGCTAAGATTTCTAATCTCAGAGGTACTGATGAAAATCTCTACAAAGCTAAGAAGATCACTTCTATGAAGAAAAATGAAGAGAAGATAATTATATTTTCAAGTAATTAAGAAAGAATTTCTCCTCCCAAAGGAGACTCATATTCCTAAAATTCTAAATTCTGCATAGATTTCTTCAGAGGCCATATCTTTGATGAATCTTAGAAAACAACATATATTTAAAGTATATAACAGATGTTGAGAAAGGTGAATATTTTTAGATCTTTCCTAACTCAAAATTTTGAGAACTGTTCAAAACAATTGAAGCTTGGTAATGGGCATTTCACTCCTGTTTTTTAAATATTAAATCAGCTTGCATGTGAAATAGCAATAAGAAATAAATCTGTGAGCCAAAACCGGTTTAGCTCAGTGGATAGAGCGTCAGCCTGCAGACTGAAAGGTCCTGGGTTCGATTCCAGTCTGGGGCATGTACCTTGGTTGTGGGCACATCCCCAGTGTGGGGTGTACAAGAGGCAGCTGATGGATGATTCTTCCGCATCGATGTTTCTAACTCTCTATCCCTCTCTCTTCCTCTCTGTAAAAAATCAATAAAATATATATTAAAAATAAATCTGTGGTCCTGCACTCAGCACAGTGCTAGGCACACAGAGTGATACTCTGTCTATACATAAAGATCATGTAGCTGAGCATAAGAAATAAAGTCATATTTTCCATTCCGTCTAAGACAGATTTCTTTGATCAAGTGACCCGCATCTCCAGAGAACGACTCCTTACAGCCCTATTTGGGCCCTGGTGTGGATCTGCAAATTAACTGAAAAGACCATTAGAAAAACATTTTGTTTAAAGTGCTAAATGGGCTGCAACTTTCAAAACCAACCGGCCTGCCAAATTGTGATTTAAAGTGAAATTGGCGTGAGCAGACATTTCCACATCAGCCTGTAGCACATCTGGTCCAGACCAAACAAACAGAAGATTTATTCTGTCAGGGAGATCATTTAGCATTCCTTTTCATGCTTCAGAAGGAGCCTGTACCTGTCACTCACCAAAGCGCTCAGCTTTTGGTGGCGAGGCTCTGTTGCTCTCCCTGACTAGCCTTGATCTAACACTTCTAAGGAGGCTCATGTGCACCGCTCCACCTGGGAGCCCAGTGCCCATGCCAAGTTCATTTCCATAGTCTTATAGAAACCTCCTGGAGGATTTCAAACATCTGCTCATAAGTAAAGAAACATTGTCTTGAGCTCTAACAATAATATAAAGGGCAACTGAACCTTCTTTTGCAAATAAAGCAGAGCTGGTAAATGATCTTATTTCACAGGACTGGGGGCAAGTTTCTTTGTGTCTTCCTGAATTCAAATCCTTAAAATGAACATCGTCAATCGTGGGGAAAATGGAATTGTACCCAGGGTTTTACCATTAATGTAAGTGGTATAATAGTCAGGACTAAAAAAAAAAAAAAAAAAAAAAATAGAACTATGTCATCTTGCTGAAATTAAATGAGCATTTTTATAAAGCTGAATTGTTATTCCTCTCTCTGCGTGTTTCTCTCTGTTCCCCTCCCTGACTGTAGCCTCAGAGTCAAGTGTAACACTGAGGACCATAGCTGTGGGAGCCACAAGCAGAGAATGCTAATCTGCTGCTGGTGGAGTCCGGCACCCCTGGAGAATTACTTCCTGGCTGGTCTCTTCAGATATACTATTCTTTCCCTCCCACCTCTGGAGAACTGTGACTCTCAGAAGGAATCGATGTACCACCACTGAGATTCCCCACATTTCCTTAGGATGCTCCTCTGTGTGAATATAAAAGATTCAGTTTCAGCCGAAAGGACAACCAGAAAGGGAATAGACCGATATTTCTGTGTATTGATGTACACATTCTTGCTCATTTCTAGCTAAAATTTACCTCTGCTGCTTCTTTTCAGAAATAAGTGGCTTAGATAGTGTCCTCGTTGTGACCTAATTAATATAAATTCCTGTGGTTCTTTTTTTCCCTGAGGAACTCATTTAATTCATAAACACCATTACTTGGCTTTTCTACTGATGGCTAGGTTTAGGCAGACATAGGGAACGTTGATCACATAAACATAGAAAAGTGTTGCCTTACCTAAAATATAACAAAATCGATCATTTTTTTTTTAAATCTGGAGAAGGTCTATCCTTTGTGCAAATTTTTCATCCTATTGATTCGTGGCAGTAGCAGGATAGTATGAACAGGGAATTACATCTCTACTGGTTTCATCTACACTGTCCCTCCCATTGAGTTATTAATAAACATGATACCACCAGTGATGCATTGTTAATAGCCTGGTCTGTGGGATGCAAAAAACACTCTTCTCAAATTCACAGAGAACCATCTTAAATAGGTTACAGTCTATGTAAGGCATATGCCAATAAAAAATGTATATCTGTATCAAAATCCAGCCTTTTCTGAAGAAACAAAATCATTCTTCCACAACAGATCTAGTTTCAAGCTTGAAATATATCCTGGTGTGAAATATTGGTAACTTCTTAGTATATCTGAACATTTGTCTACCTGGTAAATTTCAAGTGAGTAAAAAAAGTATGTAATAAATATGATATTTAGCACCTAAATGGTTCACTTATGGTTAGATTTGTTTATATTCTTATTCAAAGATATGAAAATAACATTAAAAGTAGCATGTTTGTATACTTTCACCACAATGAATTAGAGTAATAGCATATAGAGAACAAAGGGTTTGTCTTCTAAATCTGGAGAACTTCAAAATAAGAAATAACAATTTTGATTAAGAAAAGTCATTATCAGAAGTAATAAGCATTTAAAGGAATCCCACTTATGAATAAAAGAAATTCTAACTCCAGTTTTTATTCTTTGAAAGTATGCATTTAGAATTTTTTTTTTAAAGGAAGCTTGCCCTAACTGGTTTGGCTCAGTGGATAAAGTGTCAGCCTGCAGACTCAGGGGTCCCAGGTTCGGTTCCAGTAAAGGGGATGTACCTTGGTTGTGGGCACATACCCAATAGGGAGTGTGCAGGAAGCAGCTGTTCAATGTTTCTTTCTTCTAGATGTTCTAACTCTCTATCTCTCTCCCTTCCTCTCTGTAAAAATACAATAAAATATATTTTAGCTCTGACCAGTTTGGCTCAGTGGATAGGGCGTCAGCCTGCAGACTCAAGTATCTCAGGTTGGATTCTGGTCAAGGTCAAGAACTTGGTTGCGGGCACATCCTCACTAGGAGGTGTGCAGGAGGCAGCTGATGGATGTTTCTCTCTCATTGATGTTTCTAACTCTCTATCCCTCTCTCTTCCTCTCTGTTAAAAAAAAAATCAATAAAATATATTTTTAAAAATAAAAAATATTTTTAAATAAATAAATTAAATAAATAAATAAATAAATAAATAAAATAAAATAAAAGGAAGCTCAAAGCAAACAAGAAGTGACTTGGTTTTTAATAGGACATTACACTGGTTAATGAATTAAATGGGAATAAAAAGTAAATATACTTATAAAATAAAGATACCCAAGTCATGTAAGAATGATGGGCAACTTATAAACTGTATATCAATGAGATTATTCAGTATCTTTGGAATGTCAGTATTATCTCTCAAGAACATAACCATAAAGAAAGAAAACATAACCAGAATTGATAATCAAAATAATAAGGGATATTTATAGAAGAAAAAAATAGGAACAAAATATGGTCAGGATATATGAGAAGAAACTATATTTGAAGGCAAATTCAATTTCATTGAACAGGAATTCTCAGAATGGGGTACGTGGAAACTTTTAAGAGCATACTTATAGATTTATTGTGTTATTTTGGGTTTTGATTTCCAAATATTCACTGTATTTTATGCATCAAATTATCTATAAAGCTACTTTTTTTTATCAAAGTAATACACTGTGTAACAATGTAAATAACTTTGTCATAATTTTTTAAATATTCAGTGTAATGCAACTGAGTCATTGATTTATGATATTCTCAGTCTTCTAATAAAATCTATGCCTGCAAGTCAAAATCATAATTTGTATCAAAGTGACTAAAAACTTGTTTAGGATAAGGTTTAATAAATTACAGGGAGTTCAATTGTCTAACAAGACCATATCAAAGTTCATTCAATGTGTAGGAGTTTGACTATAGAGAGCTTGCATATATGAATAACCAATGGACACAGAGAGTAGGAGGGTGAGGGCATGTGCTGAGGAGCATGAACAGCTGGGGAAAGATCAATGGGGGGAAGGAGACATGTAATATTTTCAACAAAAAGGAATTTTTTAGAAAGCTATAAGAGCTACTTTGGATTGAGGAGTAAAATGTTCTATCAATAACTCTGCATGCAGTTTTCTTCCTTTTTTTTTTTTTTTTTTTTTTTTTTTTTTTTTTTTTTTTTTTTAGAATGTTCTGCTAATACAGTCATGGACTAGATGCTTTGGCATAGCCAAAAGTCTGGAGAAAGTATATAATTAATGATGCAATTACAACTATCTGACCAAATGCTAGTTATGCCATGTAACAGATACTAAAAATCTAAAACAAATTAAATAAAATATAATGGTATGACAGTAGTCCTGGTTTATTAAAACCTAAATATATGAGAAAGTAAATGCATGCAGATAAACTATATTTCATTGACTATGAATTCTCAGAATGGGTTCTTTGAAATTTTTAAGTTTGTCCTTGTAGACTTATTGTATTATTTTGGGTTTAGCGTTCTAAATTTTTAACACATTCTATGTCCATCTAATTATTACACAGCTAGTCCTGATTGTTTGCATAGCACATATTTACAAATTTGCCTACTTGCTAAACTTTATTTGGAACCCTCGAATTAGTCAATACTTGCGGCCACTTTCATGGTCATTTATGAACATGTGCACAATGGCAAAAATTTGGAATCTTCCAACTCACACAATCCCAGCCTCTTTTCTTGTTTTAGCTCTCATACTGTAAAGTGACATTATGTTTATTGTGTATTTACTGCCATGTTTTTTGCACTTTTGTGCTTTTTGCTAGAGATTTTACTCTTCAGAATGGTCCTCAGCCATAGTACTGAATAGCTTTTCAGTTAGTGTTCCTTAAAACAAGAAAGCTGCTCTGCCTGTGCCTTATGAAGAAAATATGTGCATTACATCAGCTTCATTCAACATGAGCTACAGTGCTGATAGCCATATCCATGTTAATGAATCAATAATATATGCTTAAATGTACTGTCTTTAAACAAACAAACAAATTTTATTGCTTAGTTAACAAAAATTCCCTCACCTGGCTGCTTCTGGGTGTCTTTTTATTATTGTTGTTAGTGGTGATGGTTTTGCTAGTTTGTTTAGTAATGTTGGAAGTGAAAAGTAATCAGAAGGGTAGATATTTTTTTGAGAAAAGGGGAAATTTCAAAATTTAGCAATGGCAAATGAGTGAGGCAGTGTTTACAAGAACCTATAGAATAAACTTCTCAGGTAGTGTCAAAGGCCCAACTGGTGTTGGAGACTAGTATTCAGAAAAGTTATCTTCAGATTTAGAAGCTGGAGGGTTACTAAGTAGTATCCATCTAGAATTGAATTTTTGGAGTGATAAAGGACAAAAGAAGTTGAGCAATTTGGTAAGGGAACTAGAAACAATGGATCCTAGGCCAGCCAAGAAGAAAAAGGAGGAAGAGGAGGAGGAGGAGGGGGAGGGGAAATAAAAAACTACAGAGAGTTGATCAAACAAACAAACCAAAATATTGAGATATCAGCCACATAAAGTAGTAGGTATGACAAGACTAAAGAATTAAGACTGCCAGAAATGTATGGAATGTAGTCAGAGAATATAAGTGTATATTACATTTTTAGAAATTAAGGTTCTAGAAAGGTCCTTTCCCTGATTTATCTTTGTCAAATTCTATTCTCTATTTTTTCACAAGAACTCAATATTTGTTTGTTTTTTGCTCCCTGAAATCCTCATAGAATCAGATAAATGTTCACCACATTGGGTCTACTTTTTGGATCTTAACCAAACCCTGGGTGCCTCCTTGAAAATCTAAGAGGGAACTTTATTCTCTGAGAAAACATGGACTTCACAGTCAAGAGAAGAGATTGGTTATTGGTTTCTAGCCTTGCATCTAGACCATCATTTCCCCTCTAATGTCTCAAAATTTATCCTCCCTATGCTCCTATTTTGAAAAATATATATATTTTATTGAATTTTTACAGAGAGGAAGAGAGTGATAGAGAGTTAGAAACATCGATGAGAGAAAAGCACCGATCAGCTGCCTCTTGCACACCCCTCTACTGGGGATGTGCCCTCAACAAGGTACATGCCCTTGACCGGAATCAAACCTGGGACCTTTCAGTCTGCAGGTCGACGCTCTATCCACTAAGCCAAACTGGTTTGGCACCGAGGCTCCTATTATTCCACTAAGTAAGTCCCCAATTAATATCATTGATAAGGTCTTAGAAACAACAACTTTAAGTGAAACAATATGTTAAAAAAAAAAAAAAAGCCAATTTTACCACAGAATAATTAATATAAAGAATAGCTTCCTATGGCATATTTCTGGTCTCAGAAACATCACCAAAATTCTAAATAAAGATCCCCAAACCTTCTAATATTAAACAATGAAAAAAATTTTCTCATACATTTAAGAAAGGTGAATAAGAAGTAAGTTCATTCTTTTCCAACCCGCTTATTCCAGTTATTCCAAAATAACTGGTGTCCAGAGCACAACCTGCAGAGCAGGACATCAGGGTGGACAGACCTGAACAGATCTACCTTTCCATTTCAGGATGCAGTCACACACACACACACACGCACACACACACACACACACCCATACTCACTCACACTGGGATAATTTAAACACACCAGTTCATCTTAAATGCACATCTTTAGGACATGGGGGGAATATCCAGAAAAAATACACAAGGACAGTGACCCCAGCTGGAAATTGATATTTTTCCTCATCAATTTTATAACAAAATGATGTTAAATGAAACAATGTTATTTGAAGATCTGCTGTATAGCACCCTCACTCTAGTTACTTTTCTCCCCAATATCATTGAGAACTCTGATGTAAAATTTTCTCTACATTAAAATCTAAAATCTGAACAGCATTATGAGAGTGTTCAGTATCCATGAGGGTGCGTCTACCTGCATATAAGACCCTTACTTATTTGCCTTCTATTTGCTTCAAAGGACCACCAAATCTTGTTGGTCAAACAAAGCTGAGTTCATTAAATACATTGAAGCATGGGAAAACACCACATTAATCTATATAATAGCATAGGAAAACACTACCTTAGTCAAGTCCTAATAGTATCCCAAATGAGAAAAGAAATTGAAGGGTTTTTGTACGATTTGGGGCTTTAGGTTCAGATGATTTAAGTGATCTTTCAAGAGGTCACTAGTTAGGACTGCATATGTTTGTGACATATTAATTTTGTGACGGTGGACACACAACAGGGCAAGTTTTGATGAGCTGATTTTTGTCCTGATGAGTAAGCACTTAGTTGAGGTAAGAAACCTCGTGTCCTGATTCCCAAACAGCTATTTTCCAAGGTAAGCATAATCTTGACCGGGGTAAATTGGTGCACACGAATATCCTGAAGCAAAGAGTGAAGTTATATATTGGTTTGCAGTCTGATCTTCCTGGTAAGAATTTCTAAGCGCAAACAGTTAAAGTATGTTTACACAGATGGTCTCAGTTTTCAGAGTTGACCAGAAGGAGAAAAGATTCTGCTTGTATAATTTTCTCAGGACAAAATGACTCTTCGTGAGGAATAAGGAATTGCAGCATCAACTCAAACCTGTTATTTTGTTCTTAACCATAAGGCAAATGGTGTTTCCATTACTTTGTCATTTGAACTGACAACCAAAGCCAGTTCTTTAGATATAGAAGGAAAACGGACTTGATATAATTTTTCTCCATGGCCCAAGACTCAGCTTTCAGATATTCTGCAATCAATCTCTCCCCTGTGGAAAAAAAAAAAAGCATTTCCAAGGTTAGGCTCTCCTAAGAGTTCTTCCTGTTCATCACAACTCCCTGGCTACTAGCACTCTCCAGCATTCATACACGAAGACTCCTCAGCAAGCCTGCCATTCCTCCTTCCTTCTTTTGATTCAATTTCTTTGAAGGATGATATGAATCAATTCTCCAACCATCCCCCTTCCCTGGAGCCATTTCTTAGTCTTTCTCTTTTCCTTCCTCAATTGGTAGGAAATATTTGCTGCCTACCTTGCAGTCAGTAGCTACATTTCCAAAAGCATTTCTTTTTCTTTCTTTTTTTTTTTTTGGCTTTCGTAATGGAAATGTTAAATTTTCCACAGAGGATGTGCTCTGGAGGGGAGTTTTGCTCACACCCTAGAATGGATGTCAGTTAATATTTAGACACGATTAATTAACAGTAAACCCTAAGGCAAACTTTGCTGTTAGGAAATCAGGCCATTTCCCTCATTAAATGAAGGGCTGCTTCCCTGACCAAGTCAGCAGATGTTCTGTTATCAGCAAAGACTGGCATCACATGCTTGGTGGATAGGAATGTAGATTAATTAAGAATATTTAAAATGTACGGCTGAAACAGCATCAGACTTTTTACACTAAGTTGCCAAAGTTGTCTGACTTTATCTTCATGCAGTTCTTCCCTTCTACCTCATCCCAGATTTCAGTTCATAATGCTATAAAAAGTTTCAAGACTTCTGAAAATCTCTTTGAGTCATGGTGAAGTTTCTCAAACCTTCATTTCATAAGTGCTTTGACATTTTTAATGCTACCATATTCATTGAGAGTTTGTCATACTCATGGTTTTTTTTTAAATATATTTTATTGATTTTACACAGAGAGGAATTGAGGCGGACAGAGAGTTAGAAACGTCAGTGAGAGAGAAACATCGACCAGCCGCCTCTTGCACACCCCCCACCGGGGATATGCCCACAACCAAGGTACATGCCCTTGACCGAAATCGAACCCGAGACCTTTCAGTCTGCAGGCCGACACTCTATCCACTGAGCCAAACTGGTCCCAGCCATACTCATGTTTTTACCTCAGTAAGTACAGGAGACTGAATATGGTTGAAACTAATGCTCAAAGGTTTTACCTTACCATTGTAAATATCATGAAAATGTGCCCAAGATTGAATATACTTTTTACAAGGTGGTAAATCCTGGCATTTATTTAGTCCAAGAATGTTTGTTTCTTCTTTGTTTTTGAAATGAAACCCTGAAATGAGTTTTTCTTCTAATAAATTAATCTAATAAATACTAGTATTTAGTGGATACCTACTGTGTTCTAGCAACACTGCAGGATAAAAAAATTAAAAGTGGACCGACTGGTAAGGAAATAAAGATGTTGAATTGGGAACACTTCTTCCCCCTCCAGATGTGAAGGAAGCACATATCTGATTTCTCATTTTTCTCATGTTCAGCTTGAAAGGATAAACTGGCCATGCACAGTCACCTCTTTGTTGACCCTACTAGTATATCTTAGGACACCAGTGCTCTCCCTTTAAAGTTTTAGGGTTTGCTAGAAGTTCATTCTCATGCTGTTTGCCTTTTACTGTGTAAGTAGCTGCTTATTTTTGGAGTTCATATTAGGAACCCCAATGAATCTACTGTCCATTTTTTAGTATTATCCAAATAAATATGATATTTCATATCCCATTCTCCATACTGATTTATCTCTGTTGATTCAGACCTAAGTTGGAAGAAGCTTACTAGTTACTTGACCAATACCCAACCTTTCATAAAGTGGAGAAATAACTATGATAAAGGTTTAGGGTTCAAAGCATTTACCAGAAATATAGAAAGAAGAGCAAGAATTTCTAATTGGGGCACAAGCATTTGCAACAAGAGAAACTCAAGAAAGATTTCTTTAGATTGTGAACTCAAGGATGACAGGGATATTAACTGTTTGGGCTCATATTCTTTTCACAGCATATAGTCATAGAGCATGAATTAATGGAAAAGAGAGACTTCAGTTGGCAGGATTAAAATGGGAGATAGAGAGAAAGAGAGAGAAGGAAAACTGATAAATGTGCAGAGATAAGAAACACATACTTCTCCTATGAACTGAATAGAGCAAAAATGTTCACTGAATCCAAATTTGCTATCTAAAATAAAAGCATCTATTTAATGCAGAAAATGTACTTACTTTGTTATACTATTTTTTTCCTCATAGTAGCCTGGGACATCTCTATTATTTGCTTATTCAAGTAAAACAGTGGTGATTAAGAACAAGTCTTAATGCTTGCTGTAAAATAAGTCACGTATTTATTCTTTCTATATTTTATGATACATTCTGAATATGACAGAAATTCCTAAACAGCATTCCTGGCACTTAACCCATTGTTTTAATGAACAATAATCTTCTAAACTACAATAATTATCCTATATAATAAGAGACTAATACGCAAATCAACTGAACAGTGAAACTACTGGATGCTAAGACATGCACTGACCACCAAGAGGCAGATGCTCAAAGCAGGAGCACTGCTCAGCCAGAAGCCGGGCTCATGGCTGGCTGGTGACCACACCGGCAGTGGTGGGAGCCTCTCCCACCTTCGTGGCAGCTCTAAAGACGTCTGACTACTGGTTTAGGCCTACTCCCCATGCGGAGTGGGCTTAAGCCATCAGTCGGACATTCCCTAAGGGCTCCCAGACTTCAAGAAGGCAGAAGCCACACTTTGGGACCCCCTACCCCAGTGCAGGAATGTCATGCACCAGGTCTCTAGTACTGATATAACCACTAAGAGTTATAAGATTAGAAGCAAATTTGATGCCAAATTGATAGCTGGGTTTGTTAAAGAAGATATTGGGAAGTATTAAATTAGCATTCTTTACAGATGATTTTATCATCTGTCTTCATTTCAAAGTTCAAGTGGATGTCTCTGCTGTCCCAGTTCTTCCTAATTTTACAGTCAGCACAACACTGGGCCCAGGAGCTTCTGTCCACTGAGAATCCCACAGAGTTAGAGTGTAGTGCGACAGTCCCTGAAACAACAGGCCCCGTTCTGTTCTGCAGACTTGTAAGCAACAAGCCCCTGAAACTATGAAACTATGATCAACAAAACTTTGTTTGTTGCCCTTTAAAAAAAAAAAAAAAAAAGCACAAGAGTGTTGTTGTTTTTAAGAATAAGAAATGAACTCTCCAAAGAACAAAGAAACCAGAGGCTCCAGATATATTTCAAGCCTAAGGAAAGTTAGAAGCGAGAAGAAAATATGAGTGGCAGGACACAGGCAGTCGACCTTTAAAGGTTTGATTTCTGTTTTAAGTCCTGCAAATGCCCCTGGCTTTCCCCCACATAAAATAAAGAAACCTGACTTATGTTCAGATGTGGCCTTCGCCCTTCACCCTAACACCAAACACCATGAGGAAAAAAAATTAGCAAGGGAAGGCGACATGTCTATAAAGATATGAATATCCATCCCCCTGCACCAGCTGAATCAAAGACGAAGCACTGAGCGTTAAGCTTGGTGGAGAATCATGAAGTAGTGGGATGATTCATGAGCCTGGGGGTTGGACTCAGATAGCGCTTTTCTGCAGAGCTGATGAAGTCTCCACCCTTCCTCATCCATCTTCCATCCTTCATGAAGTGCCCACCAAGACCTTACATTTGACCCTGGATGGATATGAGTCCATATAAGACAAATTACTTTACTCTGTGATATTACTTCATCTGAAGTTGGGGTCCTCAGATCTGTAATACCCTGGCTATGTCCACACTAGCATTAGTAAGCAATTCAGAATAGAAGACATTACCTGGCAAGTTGAGATATAAGGGGAGAGTCCACGAGATAAACCTAATTTAATCTAAAATATTTGGATAATGAAGAAAAAGTGACCTATTTATTAGTAGCTGAAAAGTATAGATTATTGATTCAACTTCCTATTGTACTTTGGGGTGGGCTACGTTTTGTTCTCTGCTTAGGTTCTGTTTAGTTCATCACCTTCAAAGGAAGACCATTAAGAGGATGGTTCAGACCAATCCCTGCCATGTTCAATACCATATGTTTGCTAATGGTCATTACAGTGAAAACAATTTTTAAAATTAGCAATTATCTTGGATTATCATTCTCCATTCAAAACTCTGATATAGAGGATTTTAAAACACTACTAGAATTGTAGAACGCATACAGTTTTGGTGTTTGTATATTTAATATATACAGTTATTTCCTCTTTTTAAAAAAAATTCTCTCCCAAAGATATGTTTATTGATTTTAGAGAGGAAGGGAGAGGAAAAAAAACAAAAACAAAAAACAAAATAAAAAAAAAAAAACCATCAATGTTAGAGAAAAACATAGAAACATAGATTACCGTATTTTTCGGACCATAAGACGCTCCGGACCATAAGACGCACCAGTTTTTAGAGAAGGGAAATGAAGAAAAAAAGATTCTGAAACAAAGTGTCCTAAAATATTTTATGTGCATTAAAACCCAACATCACAGTCATAAACACATGTAATCAACCCTGTAAAGTAAACAGCAGCATTTAGAACCATTTTAGAGCTGGGCAAGCACACAGAGGCCACACAGAGCCAGGCAAGTAAAAAAACTTTTTTTTTAAAGTATATGTGTAGGCTATATTTGGACCATAAGACGCAGGGACTTTTTCCCCCCACTTCTGGGGGGAAAAAAGTGCGACTTATGGTCCAAAAAAATACGGTAGTTGTCTCTCATTACACACCCCAACTAGGACTACTTGGGCTACAATAAGGACTCTCTCATATGCCCACAACTGCTCATACCTTCTCTGTCTAATACCTGGTGTCCATGATGATCCAGTTCCTGGCAGGGGAACTGAGACCCCACAAAGGATTTATTCCATAGAATATGAAGGATGAATGCAAAGATTTAGCTTCAAGGGTATTATGTCTTTTCTTTACATTATTGCAAAATTTAGGAACAAACTTTATATCTAAAAATGAGAATTGGTTGAGCATCTTTTCTACCCGTGTAATAGAACACTATGCAATGATTTAAAAAAAAATGATGTAGCTGTACTTTTTATGTAAAATTAAATTTATAGATATGGAAAGAAGATATGTATCACACAACATATTGAGGGGAAAACAAGGTCATTTTACAAGAGTGCATAAAAATAATCACTGTTTTTGAAAAGGGCATAAATCACTAAAATGTTAACACAGGTTACTTTGGGTTATAGAATTTTACATATTTTTAGTGTTTGACAATCAAGATGCATGTAATATAATTTATTTTTCATTTGATACATTGAATCATTCAAAAGAAAGGGAAAGCTAAAGTAAAAAGCAGAGAAGTAAAAGTGTGAGCCCCACATCATGAAGGATACCCAAGATATTTAGTTAAAATTGTGTGAACTTGATTCCAAATAACTACAAAAATGCAAAAAGAAGGCATTCTCTGTTGGTTGCATATTTTGTTTTTTTTTAAATTACAATTTAGACAATTTTGCACTTTTTATTGGAATACTTTAGTCAAAATATGACTTATGAAGTTTAGCCCACTTGCTTAGGAATGAGAGCTCAAGCGTCCTTGCCTGCATACTGGATTTTAACACTAGCCTACACTGCACAGCATTTTCAGTAATACTTTATAAACATTAATGGAATTCCCTTTACTTTCCTAAGTAAAAGATGTCCTATAAATTCATAAAGATGATAATGACATGCTGTTACAAAGAAAAACATTGTTATTTACAATTCTCTTTCCCGGTGGTATTTTCTAGGCCCTAAACAGAAGTGGAGGTTTTGCCTCAATTATTAGGATAGAACCAGACTTCCAATCTTCGCTTTGCTAGGAAATACCTGACATATGTGGCTTGCCCAAGGTTGTTTAAAAATGAAGGAAATGCCATGAGGGGAATGCAGACATTCTGACTAATTCAAACGTACCACGCATTATTTATGCATTCCTTCATCCATCCATGCCAACCCAGTTGAGTTTATGAGATTTATTTCTCCCCTGCTAGGATCCCCTCCCTTCCTCTGATAGCTGACTACGCTTCACAAAGCCTGTTTCAATGCATGCACTTGTCCCCCACTCTTCTCCTAACTCAGAATTGATATTTTTTTAATTTCACAATATCTTTAGTCCTATAATAAATAGACCTCAACTCATACACTAACCACATATAGATGGCAGTGGCCACATAATAGGATTTGTTAAGAGGATACTAAGTGGGGGGAAAGAAAAAGGATTCTGACTCTATCCCCATTCATTTGGAAAACCTTCTGTGATTGATTAGTAATGTCTGCTATCCATAACAATGAGGGAAGGAATGGATGGAGATAGCTACATTGAATTTTCATTTTCAGAGTGGGCAGTTCTAGTGTGATCCTTCACTATTTTCAGTCCCTTCCCTATCTTTGAGGGAGAAGCTAGCAACTGATTTTTCTGACTTGAGATTGCCCAATCAGTGCCCAGGACCTGCAACTTCCTCTATTTGAAAGCTGGGAGAGAGCTGTTGCTTAGCCCCAGATTCTTCCTTACTAGGAGAAAACTTTTCCCTTCCTGGGAACACAGTGAATTGTCTTATACAGGGTGTCCCAAAAAAATGTGTACACACTTTGAATGATTTAAAGTCCATGTTTATTAATATACAGTTCATTTCTCACAATTTAAAAGAATCTACATAAATGAGTAATTTTGTGTATGTGTATATCAATGCCTGTTTTCAAATTGATGATCATTCTGGCCCAAGCACTGCTGATAACAAGAAGCAATGGAATTGCAAACATCAAGGATCATTTTGTTCAGTATTTGTGTGCCTCAATTTGTCAGCTGTCGCCAGTTTTGTATCATAAAATTTATCTTTTATGTATCCCCATAAAAAATTCTAGTGGATGCCGGGACCGGTTTGGCTCAATGGATAGAGCATCAGCTTGGGGACTGAAGGGTCCCAGGTTCGATTCCGGTCAAGGGCATGTACCTTGGTTGCAGGCATATCCCCAGTAGGGGGTGTGTAAGAGGCAGCTGATCAATGACTCTCTCTCATCGATATTTCTGACTCTCTATCTCTCTCCCTTCCTCTCTGTATAAAAATCAATAAAATATATTTTTTTTAAATTCTAGTGGAGTTTTAGGCTAAATTTTTTTTGTTCAAAGCTTAGTCTGGCTTCGCCCATTACTTTGCCCTACATGGCACTGTACTTTCAGTAATACTTTATAAACATTAATGGAATTCCCTTTTAAAAATGTCATATAAATTTATAAAGATGATAAAGCCGCCGTAAAAAAAGGAAAGCACACTGTGTTTTATAATTAAACCTGAAAAGGAGTGCAAATTGAGTTATCAGCTGCTAAAGTGCTTATACATTTTTGGGGGACACACTATATTGTGTAAGCCTATGCACCTGACCAGCTTCACCAGTACATCTTCTCTCAGCAGGAAAGGAACTGGATCTTCTCCTGAGCCTTAGGGAGTTGCCTACCATCCACCAGCTGAGCTGGCTATCAGGAGGGACCTTCTGGCCAGGCTACTGTCTTACATACTGTAAACCACACACACACCTATCTTGCTGCTTCTCTTCTCTGTGTGTGTAAAAGTGTTGTTCTGACCAGTATCTTCAATGTTGAGTTCTCCTTGGAAACTCTAAGCCTGTAGGAGATGCAGTGGGCAGAGGTTGGTGGACACCCAACTCCAGGGTTTGGCCATGTTCTGATCCATGCCATCCATCACACAGTTGCAGCCTTCACTTGGGGTTGGTAGCTGGATCTTCTTGCTCACTACTTCCCATAAATGATTACCAAATTTTATTTTTTAAATCTATAACACGACCCACCCTATCCTCTCTCAACAAGTAACATCCTCATTCTCAAAACAACTCCTAGTGCCCAGCACAGTGCTAGGGCTCAAAAAAAAAAAAAAAATCATCACATCCTCTACTGAACAGTGAGAAGCTATAGGCAAGGATTCTCAATGCCCAACACTCCAGGGACCTCCATGTTGGATTACACAGAAGTAACATGTTTCAGGCTAATTGTATCTCTGGTTTGTATTTAGGAGAAAAAGACTTCCTAAACCTTTAATGGGTAATGAATGACATATCCTATATGTGTGCTTTTTTTCTTTCTTTTCCTGTTTCTTTTTCTTTCTCCTTTCCCTATATTTGTATATTTAGCTAGCTAAACTCCTGTCTTAAAGGATGTGAATACAAATGAACACAAAACAGGAGTTAAATGCCACTGAAGACTATTAACCATCTAAATTGAGTAAGATTTTAAGCAATTGCATAATATTGCCTGTAGCAACACACCTTACCTAATCATATTAGTCCACATCACTTCATTGCAAATATAAACAATACAAGAAAAAGCCACATTCAGCCTTGAACCAAAAGCAGTGAGATGCACAAAGAAGCATACCCCTCTAACATGCACTGAAGGAGTTAAACGCACTAACTTCTATGATGAAATTATCTTACCAGAGTTTCCTAGGCAAGTAAAGGAAAACAGAACTAATGTGTTGCAAACAACTTATTTTACTTCCCATGAAAGAAAAAAATCTAAATTTTGCATTTACCATTAGGGAAAATGTGTAAATGTTGATTTGGTTTTAAATATTGACTAAAATATTAAGTATGTTAATTCCTGTTAGACCCTTAGAACAATTCCTTGTATGTGATTGTTACTATCTGATTAAGCTATTATTAGGTTTTTTTATTATCAATATTCCTATTATTGATTCAGAAGTGCCTCTGACTACTCCATCCACTGGATCCACATTTATTTAGGTCATAAAAGCCATACTAGGGGAAGTGCATTAGACCAGGATTCAGGAATCTCAAATTCTTTCCTATTTATAAACATCAGTTTTTGCTGTGACACTGAGCATCCCACTTTGCTTTTCCAGATATCATTTGGACTCAATACTTACAGACGAAGCCTGTGCTACATGATGAAATCACCTACATAGACTGTCCATTCCTTCTGTGGAAAGGGACATACTGGCTTACACTGAAAGATTGTACACACCCATGCTCCAAAGGAAAAGGCATTTGAAGCAGAAGGAAAGAAGGTTTCTCCCCACTTAGTTCAAAAAACTAAAACCCTCCTTAAAACAAAAGGACCCCTCTTCAAGCACCTTAACTCCACATTCCCCACATTGCTCATAACCATCAATTCCTTTGTCCAAAAAGGCTGCCATGCTAAGATCACCAAAACCAGACCTGTTATAAACTGAGTCATGGGAACAAGGAGACAGGCTATATACATTCTCATGGAAAAATCAGTTGAAGTCTGAATCATGGTGAGGTGTCTGCAATCAAGAGCACTTCAACAGCCTGGAAGAGGTGGACACTGAGAGGACATGGGTGGTAGCAAGAAAGGGAATTACTGCCCATTGACAGTTGTATCTACTTAACCATTCTACTCAATTTTAATTCCAGATGCAAGTCCTCAAGGACACATGACCCTATGCCCTGGTTTGCCTGGGGCAGTCTTAGTTTACCCCTTTTGTCTCAGATTGCCAATAGCACCCTTTTTTCTCTCTCAAAAGTACCTGATTTAGATGATGTGATATGGTTACTTTTTTTAATAAGCAGAGTAAAAAAAAAAAAAAAAAAATAGATGATGAGGCTATCTTTCCTTTTCAAAGAAATATCCAGTAATCCAAACTGTAGCTTCCTTATTCACCCCACCATTTCTGATGACTTATTTCCTTACAAATACAGGAGAAAAACAGAAATAACTGAACATGCAAGGTAACGTCTTCCAGAGGTTAGAAAATAGGAATTCAGGGTTGTTTCATCTTTATCAGGACTATGATGTCATATGCCTGTGAAAATCTAAAGTGAACAAAGTGAATGTGTGTGCCACTGAACTTGGATTTGGGGCTTACATGCACACTGTCACTCCACCAGGGAGTCAGAACACCTTCGGAGTAACAATTTCCTCTATGCAGGACCGTGTGCCTGCAGCCCCTGATAGTCTCCTTTCAACAGATAAAATAGTTGTCATCCACTTTGTCACAGTAATTTTTCTTTTTTATCTTCACCTGAGGATATGTTATTTACTGATTTTAGAGAGAAAAGAAAAGAGAAAGAGAGAGAAAGGGAAACATTGATTGGTTGCCTTCCAGATGCACCCTGACCTAGGATCAAACCCCCAATCTATCAAACCTGAAACCTTTTGGTATACTGGATGGCACTCCAACCAACTGACACACTTGGCCAGGGCTGTCAGTCATTCTTAAATTTAAGTTGTAATGAACTATTTAAAATACCTTGAGGAAATTTCTACACAGAACCAAGATCAAGAGGCTTCCCTTTTGATTCTGCAAATATTTGTTTTAATGACTTATATGCATATAAAGACTTCCCAATCATTGATATTTGCTTTTATCTAAGAATAATGTGTTTGTGTCCAAGATGTCAGGTTGTGAAAAATTACTTAAAATTTCCTGTGCCTCTTTTTCCCCCCCAATTTTTTTCAGTCTAACTAGATACTAAAATTCCTCCCACTGGACTTTGTAAGAAAGAGTAAATTAGTAAACTCTTAAAATTGCTTAGATAAAAAGGAATATGAAAGGAAATCCACATTTATTGGACTATCCTATCTACCAGGTACACTGGGATAAATGTTTTTTCTTGTTTATCTTGTTATTCCTCAGGGGAGTCTGGCAGGATAATTCTCTAATCTACAAATGAGGAAACTGAGGTCCAGAGAGAAAACTGTCCAAGATTCCACAAATACTGTAGGGTGAATGGGGGACTCCAACTAGGAACTATTAATACAGAGCCTGTGTTTTGCCACTGCTCTCTGATGCCACACAGACTCCATGCTTCATAAACCATTTCCACAGAAGAGTCATCCTACAGGACAAAATGAGGAGTCCCATGCAGGACTACCTTGTGCTAATATTTTAAAACCTTTGCCTCAATACTATTTTATCTTATAAAAAGGAGATGATGAAGCTTTGAGAATTTTTTGAACTTATACAAATGCAAAAATAGAGTGTCAGCCTGAGGACTGAGGGTCTCAGGTTTGTCCCGTCAAGGGCATGTACCTTGGTTGTAAGCACATACCCAGTAGGGGGTATGCAGGAAGCAGCTGATTAATTTTTCTAATTCTATATCCCTCTCCCTTCTTCTCTGTAAACAATCAATAAAATATATTTAAAAAATAGAAGTAAAAAACAATGGTTCTTCAACTTATTCTCATATATTTCAGGAAGAATATACATGCACACAATATCTACATAAAGAGAAAGAAATATACCCCAAAAGAAAAATAAACAGGAAAAAGGACAAAGAGAATGAGGAAAAAAATACAGTAAAATATTTACCATCTATGGAGAATCTAGGTGAATAGCATCTGGGAAAACTTTGTACTACCATTGAAACTTTTCTGTAGATGTAAAATTGTTTTAAAATAACAAGTTAAAGGCAAAAATTGAAAAAGTCTTCTTGCATGAGACTCACATCTACTGAACAACATTAAATAGCTTGTCTTTCTCTCTACAGCACCTGGCCCTCTATGGGACACATGCAAGATTTTTAATAACCTACTGGCTGGCACAGAGAGAGGTCAACATGCATGTAAATTAATCCAATTTGGAGCCTCTGAACCAGATTCAACTGCTAAACATGTTTTATTTGTTCCCTCCATGTTCTGACATCTGAAAGTTTCAAGTGATATTTAAAAATCTGAATATTTCACTTTTTAAAAAATCCAGACTTGGAGCTTCTCTTTAAACATCAGGAAATCTAGCAACCATGGGCTCAGCCGGCAGTAGTTCACCACAGTGGAGTAACAGCTACCCACTTGAGATTGAGAGGGCAGGGCAGGGCGGGGCTAACTCCTGACTCCATTTTGTACTGTGGGGCAGGGCGGAGCTATCCTCCATTTTGTAACTGGGCCCTAGCCCTCAGCCAACCAATCAGGATCAGCCAAAATAGAGACATCACCACCCCTATAAAACCCCTTGACCTGTTGAAGCTTGTGCTCTTCCGCCACGCTGTTGGCGTGAGTGGGACAGAGCCCATGCTAGCATGGAAGAGGCTCTTTTGTTTATTGCATCGGACTCGGCTCCCTGGTGGTCCTTGGGGATCATGAAATCTGGGCACAAGATCATAGGAAGTCCGTTTTCCACTGGTCCCATGGCTTGTCACCTTCTCCCAAACTGTGCTCTGGTGTGAATGGCAGCTAATCACTGCCCTTGCACAGGCATTTGCCTACAAGTAGAACAATATACATCTGTAGTCACATCTTTATCTAAAAGGAGGAATAAAAGAGGATGTTGGGTGCTTCACTCACTCAGGTTACCTATCTAGCCCCATGGGCATTTGAGTTTGAGACTCTTAACAAACCATGGAGAGGGCCTGGACTTAGTTTTAAGGCAGCAACATACTTTGGCTCCAACTAAGCCCCCTCTCATTGCTGAGAATGCCAGTTAATTCCCTGTTTGAACAAGCTTGAGGGAACCTTCAATACATCGATACCAACTAGTGAAGGAGTCGTGCTAACAAGGAAGACACTACAGGAAAGAATCATTAGATAGATTTCCCTTTTCTTATTTTCTCTGACAGGAGCTAGGAGTCAAATAATAAGGTAATGAGAGAAAAGGCCTGGCAGGAAGTGGAAAGATGGAAGAGGTTTATCACCTTCCTGGAATCATGCAGAATGCTGATCACAACAGTTTCTTCAATTAGCTTCTGTCTTCCGTGAGGAGAGAGAGAAAACAAGTTGCAGAAAGATCTTACTTCCCCAATAATATTAGCAAACCCTTATTTAGCAGTTATCTATGCCAGATTCCATTTTTTTTATAACAATATATGCCAGACTCCATTTTTTTTTTTATAACAGTATATGTGGTCTTTACAACAACTCTGTGTTAACCTAAAAAATAAAAGGCAACACACATTTATTTGAGATTTTTTTTAAATAGCTATTTGGAAAGCATTGATTCTGGCAGAAGCCCAAACAGTGCTCCAATTAGGAGGCTGAATGCAAGGGCTGTTCATGAGAAAGAGAAAGGGAACAATTCCGAGAAGGAATGCATTTCTGTGGAAGCAGATAAGCTAACTTATTGATGGTAATTCTAAAGGATGTTTTCAATTTTCAGTTCAGTAAACATCAGTCCAATAGTTGCAGTATCTGGTTTCTTATTATCTTTGCAAACAATTGCTTGGAATACAATGCTGCTTTAGGCCAGTGCAAAGGTCATCTCGCCCTGTTTTAACATTCCAGTAGTTTGTGGCAGGAGACTAGCTAGGCAGTTCCTCTGGGCTGGAAGCTCCAACTCCATTTCAAAGTGGATATAATCATTAGGTTGCTATCATTATCCCATTGTATGGATAAGGAAATTGATTCAGAAAATCAGATTTGCCCTTAGTCACACCACAATGAAATCATGAAGTCAGGATTCTATCCCAGAGCTATGCTCTTAATTCCCCTGCATCTCCTTCCATACAAATGGGCGGGAGTAGGTGGATGAGTAGGAATAAAACAACCAAAGAACTTGTATGCATATATGCATAATCCGTGGACACAGACAATAAGGTGGTGCTGGCCTGGGGCGGGGGCAGGGGGTACTGAGACTGGATCAATGGGGAACAGGGGGTACTTATGTAATACTTTCAACCATAAAGATTTTTTTAAATGGCTCTAAATAACTATAGTAAATTCTGAAGTGATTCTGTTAAATCTTCTTGAAAAGGAAAATAGGGGAGGGGGATGGGAGGATGGTGGTTGCAACCTAGTTTAGTATCTGGTTGAAACTGCAGTCTTACTTCCCCACTCAGACTGACCTGGCGGAGCTGCAGAGCCTGACCCCAGGGCCCCGCCACAGCTGACTTGGGCGCTGCAGGGACCCTCAGGGGCCCACCACAGGAGGAGATACACAGGGCAGACCCTACCCACAAGTTCAGTTCAGGCTTTGGATCCAGAATTCCCCTGGACTAGCAGATCTGTGAAGTAAAGGTTAAACGTTCCTCCCTCAGAGTGCTGGCTGATCGTTCTCCGTGCATCCTGCAGCAACCTTCTTAATGAACTTGCATATTGCCAGCTGAGCTAAAAGAAAAACAGTTGCTTTCTGTTAAGAATTGAGACCATGACCTAAACATGTGACAGCTGACTTTAAATAACTCTGAGCTGAGGAGACCTTTGACTGGTCGTTGAAGCTCCTTGGAGTATGTCTAGGATTGTGTGTCCTCACTTTGGCTGGCGGCCCTTCATGTGGTTCTCTGAGGCCCAGGCTTCCAGAGAGCAGCCCTCTGGCCATATACCTGCAGTTATAGCAGGTATTTCTGTCTGAATCTGCTTTCAGAAGTGAAAAACAGTTGACTCAAATGCTTTGCAGAATTAGAAGCAATGACCTAGCTAGCAACTTGGACAGACGAGGGCCCTTTCAGAAATGTTAACAATCTTCATTCCAACAGGTACCCAGAGCAGGCTCACCAGAAACTGCATATACCCGTACTTCCTTAGGAATCTCTCTCCCTGGGCCGGGCACTGCTCACAGAGCAAAAGGTCAGGAAATTAAAAGACTGCCCAAGGCCTTAGAGCTCAATCTGCTTCATCCTTCTTTTCTCTGAAACGCAAGCCTCTGGATTCCCAAGCTCTGTTTTACTTTATGCCTTTTGACTACATTGCTGATTTCCTTCAGTGTATTGGGCCGACTTCAAGGTCACCAGGTGTCCTCCGTGCTCCCATCAACGGGCACTTAATGGGCAGATGGTGCAGATGGCCTGGCAGTAGTGTGAGGCCTGAGCAGGTGGCTGAGGAAAGGGGAGAGAAAGCAGCTGCAAGGAAAGGAACAAGCTGGTTTGGTGTTTGTGCCACTTAGAAGCAGTAAATGCAGACAGGTAAGAAGCAACAATTTTTTCTTTAATGTGAAAATAAGATCATTTGTTTAAAAAGGAAGAAATGGATATGAGAATACAGTGTGCTCGTGCTTCTATGCAGAAACAACCGGCATGACTCAAAAAGGAGTTTTCTGAGATTTCAAGGTCCTGTTGGTCAAGATGACTTGTCTTTGAAGTCTGGCTGGGTGAGAATAACTTTCTCTCTATGTGTTTACTCATTCCATAAAGTACTCTATGTGAAATACTGTAGTGTGGCTTGTAGGACCCAAATCAACATCCCTGTGCTCAAAATGAGTCTAACCTGAAAATAAACATGTAAGAGCTTCAAATCCAGGGTTTCCTGGACTGTGACATTCATAGGAATCTCCTAGGACCTATTTCAAATGCGCATTCAGATTCCATAGGTCAAGGTGAGGTATGAGAATCTAAAATTCTAACAGCCTCCAAGTGATGCCAGGGCTGCTGGCCCGTGGCCCACACTTGGAGTAGAGTGGATCTAATCTACTCTGTTCCACAGCTGAGGAAATGAAGCTCCCAATATCCAGAGAGGTGCCCAGAATCACACAGCCCGTTAGTAGCAAAGCCAAGCTTGCGAACCTAGGCTGGACCTCATTCCACAACGATACGCTGCTTTGACATTGAGGAGGGGTTCAAAGTCTTAGTTCTTCGGTCTCCTTCCTCTCATAAAAATGAGTTGCTAATAATTATATTCACCATCTGTCATCGGGGTTAGTGAGGTAAAAGCATTTAGGCCATCTAAACAAAAGATTGTCTTTACCAATTATCTTTTGTAGTCTGAATCCAAACCACAGAACTCATGACAATCTTCCTATTGCCAGATGCTCATCTAGCTGCACATTTTCATTGAAGCACAACTTGTTTGCAAGATGTAAAATTAGAAGTGGCAGACAAATCTATTTTTATAAATATTAGCCTGTCTATTTTGAGTCGCTGCATTTTAAAAGAAGAATTGAGGGCAGCTGTTGAACTTGACTGAAATATCAAATGATGCTATTCTATTTATTTCTAATTTAAAAGATAGCACCATTTTCCCATGATGTTGATATGTACTCTCTTGTAGGGCACCTATGGAACCATTTTGGTCCTATAGGGAACATGTTTTAGTATGAAGTGTGTTGGATATAAGGCCAAGACAGTGAGTGTCATTGAGTAATTTATGATTTCCTAGAAACAGAGTCCCAGCTTAAATTTACTTACCATGTGACCTTAAATAAAACACTAAAATAGAGGCACACCACATTTTATTGCCCTCTGCTTTATTGCATTTCATAGGTGTTGTGTTGTTTTACAGTCTGAAGGTAAGACCCTCCCTGAGCAAAAATTAACAACTCACTTTTTTGCAATAAGCTTTATTTATTTATTTTTTATCTCAACTCCTTTTATTGCAATGCTTTATTCTGGTGGTCTGGAATGGAAGCCACAATATCTCTGAGGTATGTCTGTGCTTTCTAGATTTGACTTTTTTCATCTGTTAAATAGAGATGAAACAGTTTATTTCCTGGCTCACCCAACTATTACATTTGAATAGCTTGTAATTGAAAATAATGCCTTGTACTTAAAACAAAAATGAGCATCACAAGGAAATTTAGTCTCAAAAGAGCAGTTTTTACCATATATGGAATTTCAAGTTTTGTAGGATTAGTCTCCTAATCAACCGATATTATTTAAGGAGTTTCTGCATGCAAGAAAATGTAACCAAATATGTTACTTAATGTGCCATGAGCCTTGGTCTCCAACTAAACAAGCAAGTTCCAGCGAATCTTTATTTAAAACATAAGCAGTCTCTTAGGCAAATGGTGAAAAACTAGGCTAGAGGTCAGAGTCATACCAAGTCGTTTATAATTTCAGTAGGCATAAAATTTCCAATAGAATTCAACAAGAAAGAGGTGTACAGTAAAAGGGAAAATTCTCAAATCCACCATACAGAGCCTATTAATAAATTGGAGAACACTCAAACAAAAATCTTCCCCATCTCCTTGTCTTTTTGTCACAATTAGGAATCTAACATTCCTCCCCTAAAGCTAAACGGCTCTAATTATGGATAATGGCTTTTCTTCTGTTTATTTATTTAAACCCTGCTAATTGATTGCTTCAAAATAGCTCTCCTCTACTGATCATTTATCCCATCCTTTAGCCAACGTAGGCCTCACTAATAGAACCCACCTCACCTTCTTATTGAACCAAATCTCCCTGACATGACCTCCACAAACATATGTAAAATTTAGATAAATTAAAATTTTTGAATTAAAAAATCTAGTTTCCCTCTGGCCTCCCATGTTGGAAGAAAACTAACATTAAATATATATGCTGATTTAAAACTGTTAAAGCCCAGCTTGTGGGCTCAGTGGTTAAGTGTTAACCCATGAACAAAGAAGTCATCAGCTCAATTCCCGGTCAGGGCACATACCCAGGTTTCAGGTTCAATCTCAAGTAGGGGGTATGCAGGAGGCAGCTGATCTATGTATGTTTCTATTTCTCTATCCCTATCCTTTCCCCCTTCACCCTGCTCTAAAATAAATAAAAACGTATGTTTTTAAAACTGTTAAAATGTGTCTTAAGGAAAAATATGGATGTCCTGACCAGTTTGTCACAGTGGATAGAGCATTGACCTGCCAACTCATGAGTCCAAGGTTCAATTCTGGTCCAGGGTATGTACCTTGGTTGCAGGCACATCCCCAGTAGAGAGTGTGCAGGAGGCAGCTGATCAATGTTTCTCTCTCATTGATGTTTCTAACTCTCTATCCCTCTCCCTTACTCTCTGTAAACAATTAATAAAATATGTTTTTTTAATGGTATATTATTTAATTCTTATGGTAACTCATGTTGGAGGCAATAATTCCTCCTCCCATTCTAACATTTGATGCACAATTGGCCTGAGGTCTCATAGTATGAACCTAGGCTTTTTCAAGTGTGCTAACCTTCCTGCTGTATCACACTAGCTGTGGTTCCAAATTCTGTTCTTCCAATATTCATCCTTGTTGTCCTTTTCTTTCTTTTTATCTTCTTTATTATCTTCCTAAGAGTGATAAGAGACTTTTCTCTTCACCTTACCACCTGTCCTAGTAGATCCCAGTTCCAAGGTTTAGATGTGTCTGTGGTTCTTTCTAGATTTAACATCATGGATTCTTGAATCTGTGAGACCAGGTATATTTATTTGAAGATATTTTAGCCTCTGAATAAAGGTGGTCAGAGATGATCCTGGGGAGAAGAGGACAAGTAGTTATTTTCTTTTGAATATCAAATCCTGCTCAACGTTCAGTGCTGTGTTTGGGCGTATTGTAAAACTCTCAGTTTTTTCTTGTCCACATAATGAATTTCAACTCAAAATTGTCTATATTTTGGATGCAGAATTACAAACCACATCATATAGTGACTGGTTTTACTTATCTTCTTAGTATTCTTCCCTCATCCAAGCTAGTAGAGTGCAAAACATATAGTAGGTGACTGGTTAATGTCTAAAGAATGGATGATCATTATACAACACAACAGGATTAAATTATTAGAGTTTATATATACAGTAATATTATTTGTTGTTGTTGTTTTAAATATTTATTTTGAAGGTATTGCATAAGTCCCCTTTTTATCCCCATTGACCCTTTCTTGCCTGCCCCACTATCCAGACCCCAGACATTCACCACTCTGTTGTCTACATCCATGGGTTATGCATATATGCAAACAAGTTCTTTGGTTGACATTTTTTCACCCACCCACCCACCCCTGCCTTCCCTCTGAGATTCAACCATCTATTCCATGTCTATGTCACAGGATCTATTTTGTTCATTAGTTTATTTTAGATTCCACATATGAGTGAGATCATGTGATACTTGACTTTCTCTATACATAAAAGACTCTCAATTATTCACAGATGACAGGATAGTATAGATAGAAAACCCTAAATGCTCCACCAAAAAATTACTAGATTTAATGAATGAATTTGGAATATAGAGGGACACAAACCAGAAACTGATGGCATTTTTATACACTAATAATGAATTCTCAGGAAGGAAAACTAAAAAAAAATATCCCATTTACCATTGCAACAAAAAATTAAGATACTTAGGAATAAATTTAACCAATAATATAAAAGACTTGTTCTTGGACAACTACAGGACATTGAAAAAAAATAATGTTATTTTTAATTCTGTAGCAATTTAACCATTGGATGTAAAGCAGTGGTTCTTAAATGGGGGTGTTTTGTACACACAAAGAATTTATTCAGAGCAAAAAATCAAGAGAGACAATGTTGAAGAACCCTAATATAACAATACTGAAGGTCTAGCCAGTTTGGCTCAGTGGATAGAGTGTCGACCTGCAGATTGAATAGTCCCAGGTTGGAGTCCGGTCAAGGGCACATGCCTGGGTTGCAGCTCGATCCCCAGTAGGGGGCATGCAGGAGGCAGTCAATCAATGATTCTCTCTCATCATTGATGTTTCTATCTCTCCCTTCCTCTCTGAAATTAATAAAAATATATTTAAAACAAAACAATATTGAAGTAAAGTGACCCTATAAAGACTTGAATCAGTTTCACTTCAATCCTGAAACTGTGTGTCCTGTGCTCTGTACTCAAGGAGATTGCATTGAGCCCAGAGTCACTGACTGGTCCTCTCCAGGCAGTACAGATAACCCTCATCCCCTCAATCATCTCAGAATCAGAATGTGACAAGTGCAACAGATTGTGTTAAGAGCCCATGGAATAAAGTGGATAAGGTGCCTACCAGACCTGCCACATCCCCAGGAGCAGTGTAATGCATTCAGAAGTATGTGCTATAAAACAGAGCTGGTTGGAATCCCGGTGCTACCACTTTTTATCTAAGAGACTTGAGCCAATCATTGAAAGTTTCTAAGCAACAGTTTTGATAACCCCAAGTTTCAAAGTTACTATGAAGGTAAATAATACTATATAATAAAGAGAGGTAATATGCAAATTAATCCTCATGCCCTCACAAGATGGCTGCCTATGACCAGGTCGGCAGAGGGGGTTAGTGAGGGACAACCAAACCACTGAACAAGCAGGGTGTGTGGGGTAACTAGGCTGGCAGGAGGGGGTAGTTGGGGGTGACCAGGCAGACGGGGGGCGGGGAGGAGAGTTAAGGGCAATCAGGCCTACACACAGTGGCAGTTAGGGGTGAGCAGGCAAGTAGGTAGGTGAGCAATTAGGAGCCAGCAGTCTAGGATTGTGAGAGGGATCCCAGATTGGAGAGGGTGCAGACTAGGCTGAGGGGACCTCCCCCACCATGCACGAATTTCATGTACCAGGCCTCTAATAAAATTAAAAGTGCCTAATACATAGTGCATATTTGAAAACAAATCAAGGCTTCTATTACTATTTCATGTGACTCTGATTTTAAAACATTTACACTCTTTTTGACAAACTGGTACTCTTATTCACACCATAGTAAGGATTGGCTCTCTAAAAAGGTATATATATTGAGCCTAAATCACTGTTGTTGATCGTATAATTATTCAAAGTCCCCACCTCCCTTCCTCAAGGGAGGATCATGAATCCCACCTCGCTGATGCCACGGGACATTGAGTTGTGTGTAAGTGGATGGGATGAAGACCACTCCCTAGGTCCTGCCATGTCATATTCTCTTTGTAAAAAGACAGGCAATGTCCCAGAGAGTTCTTTTAACTTAAGGTTTGTAATGAAGTCGATACGAAGCCATAGTCAACCCTGAAGACATGAACTGTGAGAGAGAAATAAGTCTTTGTAAGCACCCGAGATTTCTATTTCCTCTATGTATTCCCTCACAACATCCACACATGATGAGAAAAAAATAAGTTTTGTAGATGCCCTTTTTCTCTACTCTGTACCAAAAATAATAATAATAATAATAATTTTCCTCTCTGCCAACTGATTATGCAGCCACGTTGTTTGAAAGCTTGCATAATTTACATTAGCATGCTTAAGATCTGAGGTGACTATGCCTTTGAGGCCAGCATGCTAACCCCAGTGGGCCGATTTGATATTCTTCCCAATATCTGACCCTTTTTTGCTTGTTAATTACAGGCAGACTTCCCTGGTCTGGCCCTGGATCTGCACCTGTTTCCCATCTTTGAGCAGCTGCTAATTAGGTTGAAAATGGTGGGCTGGGCAGTGCAGGCCACACATGCCTCATCAGGCTATTGATCAGGCTGGCATGCCACATGGGCAGCAACGGCCTCTGCATAACCCAATTCCAAAATAAAAGCCACCCCTGGAGTTGCATGTCTGGGTCCACACATACTCCAGGCTCTACATCAAATATTAAATCATGTGAAGAGACACTGCAGTTTTAAAATAGAATTTTTCTTTGAAGTGCTAAGTATGAATCTGAGTACTATTTACTTCTCATTTGATTCTTTTAATTTGGAGTAGGAAAAAAAAACAAACAGTTATGTACATCTAGGGTATCTCCCAAAAATGTATACATGCGCTCTGAATAACTTATAAAGACAGTGTTTATAAAAATACATTTCATTTTTCAAATTGAGCATGAGCTGTTAAAGTGTGTATGCATTTTAGGGAGACGCCTGTATTAATTTGGAAATCATTGAAAAGGTAGGTGGATATACATTATATGTATGCAAACTATTCAAGCAAAATCCTCATTCAAATTCCCATTTGTCTTTATGCATAACACAGTTATATGGCGTTTTATACTTTGCCACAATTTGTGGTTTTAGGTAACTATGAACATTGATTATCAAAGGGTACATTACAGTGACCTATAGGTAGTTTTGGAAATGGGTAAGGGTTTGGGGAGGTCACAAACATTAAGGGGTGCTATAGGCAGTTAGTGAGTAGGTACTATGTGTTCACACAATGATAATTTGTCCAACATGTTAAAAATAACAAATAATGGACCAGCTTAAAAAATCACTTTATAAATGTCTGTATCTAGAACCTAATTCCATTTCACATATAAATACAAAATACCAGTAACCTTGAGCACGAATCCATGCTCCTGTAGCTCTCTGCCCGCTGTCTTGCCCTCCTATATGTCTTCCCATCCCTTTACTCCTCCCCCCACCCCCAGATTGCTGCCCTGTCCCCTCCTGTAGCTCTTCGATGGCCACTTGTAGTTCATTGCCCCACCTTCCTGCAGATCAGTGATCCGGTCGTTACATATTAGGTCATTACACCTCATGGCGTAATGGATAATTAGCATATTCCTCTCTTATTGTATAGAATTTTTACAACTTTAATATACTGAAATTTAGTATCCTGAAATTTCTAAGAATGCAAATCCAGGGAAGGTTAAATTTTGTTTGGCTTTAACATTTTTTTCATTATTACAGTTAGATGATCATATATTTTTAAATTACATGTCTAGTGAGGTTATATCATCTATTATTTTCATTCAAGGATAGTAAAGAAAAGATTACAAAATGTTTATTATGAAAAGGAGAGGTTGGGTTTGATAGTCACTATTCTTAGGGGACAGGCCTGGGCAGTTTTCATTTGTACACACTTTTGAAAATGACTTTGTATCTTTGGTGCCTGGCATACAATAGATAGTCAAAGATTTGTTTCTTAAAATTTTGTTTCTTCTTCACCTGCTGCCATTGTCACACATTCTATTCTTGTCTATGACCCAAGTGCATTGACCAGCAGAGATGCCTCAACATAACCACCCTTAGGAGAGAGAGGAGGCTTCTCTTTCCAAGAAACCTCACTGAACACTTCTTTGCAGTTTGGATTGGATGCCCAAACCTGAACTGATCATAATAGTCAGGAAGATAGACTCTACTGATCGCCTTATTCTAATCAGAGTACGTCCCTAGAGCAAGATGTGCTTTATTTGCATCCAATCTTATTGATGAAAGTAGGAAAGAAGATTGTTTCACCAAGAAAATGTTTACCAAAATAGGTTGAATAATGCTGACTGGCAAAACCAACAGATCTCCATCGCAATGGCTTTTCTCTAATTGGACTGATGATTGTTGTTGTTTCATGTTTTAATAAAACTTGGAAAACATTAAAAAACAAAAGCACATTTCTACCTTTCAAATAAAAACAAGGTATAATTCTTTTTGCAACTTATACACATAGCAAATTCAAAACATTTTTCCATGCTTTACTTTTCATTCGCAGAAGATAAATAATGGTGATTCGTGAAATTATTTTTCTCCAAATACACTGGAATGAATTATCTTTGTGTATCATATCTCACATTTTTTTAAAATATATTTTATTGATTTTATACAGAGAGGAAGGGAGAGGGATAGAGAGTTAGAAACATTGATGAGAGAGAGTCATCAATCAGCTGCCTCTTGCACACCCCCTACTGGGGATATGCCCACAACCAAGGTACATGCCCTTGACCGGAATCGAACCCAGGACCTTTCAGTCCCCAAGCCGACACTCTATCCATTGAGCCAAACTGGTTTCGGCTCATATCTCACATTTTTATCTCTTTTTAAAGTTTCTCTATGCAATCAAATCATATTGAATATTTCAGTCTCTCTTACTTAGAATTTGGATAAAAATTCTTGTTACAGAGCCACATTTGGAAAAGGTAGTTGTTTTTTATATGTAAAAATGAAATAATTAAACATTTGTGCATTCTAACAGTTAACAAACACTTTGAAAAATTCATTCACGCTTATAAAATTCATAAAGACCTATTGCTTATCTTTTTCTATAGGGAAGACTAGGCTTTCATAGTCTATGGCTGAATCTCTTATCACTATTGCTCTTCTAGTTCATCCTGATTTTAACAAGTACAGAGAATGTAATCATTAATACTTGCCATCTCTTCCAGGGTTCTCAGCTTCATGCCATCTCCTCCATTGTCCTTAGCTTCTTACACAATTTGGAAAACACTGCTTCAGATCTCATCTCTCCATCCAGGGAACTCACACCAAATACACTTATTGGGAAAAGGTATCCTGTAATTCCAAAGCTTTATAATCCTGATGTTGTTCAGCTAAATCACCCATTAGACTGCCTACTTGTCTCCCCAATAACCTATAAAAGAAATGACATTTTTTGTATATGTTCTGCTTCCTCATGCTAGATATACTGTATGTTTAGTCTTTACGCCTTTTGCTAACTTTATGTCTTTTACATCTCCATTTCTGCTACCCTATCTGGGTACAAGAGCCTTCATTCTAATCATCCTACAGCCAGGCTTCATCCCTAACATTACCACTACACATTTTGTCTTCACATTTTGTTTACAGTTAAATCTGTAAAATACAAATTTAAATATAATAATACATCATATTATATCCTTCCAGAGACAGAGGATAAACCTCGAACGCCCTTGTCTGTTTTTACCTTTTACTCTTTCTATTCCCCTTACCCTTCCAAGGAGAACAAAAAATAAAGTATAGCATTTTAGAACTAACTACACAGTTCTCTTACAAAGTCATTATCTATTGTGCCTTTTTGTCTTTTTGTTCCTCCTGTCTGAAATGCCCTCTGCCTATCATATTACCCCTCCTCCATTGTAAAGGTCACACATGTATACACATATACATAGAGATGGTAAGTGAAATGATGAACATAGACAGAATTATCCTAGAAGAGTTCAAACCCTGATCATGCACATATTTTACTACTTCAAATTCAATTTTACATGTTTTGCCCGGGGAGGGGGAATGTCACACAGGGAGAGAGATCACAACTTAATAAATGCTATGACTCTACTTGCCCTTCCAAAGGAAATATACTCTCCTTCAGTCTCATTTCCCATATTTCTATCCTATGATAAATATTTTGCCTTATAAATAATGATTCTCTCTTTAAAGCTTTTACTTTTCATGCACTATGGCCAAAAAGCAAGCTATTATATTTCATCTGGGCCTCCATAGTATAATAATTGGAGTTTTGTTGTTGAAGAATTAGACAATTAAGAATTAGCCAAAACTGGTTTGGCTCAGTGGATAGAGCATCGGCCTACAGACTGCAAGGTCCCAGGTTTGATTCCGGTCAAGGGCATGTAACTTGGTTGCAGGCATACCCCCAGTGGGGGGTGTGCAGGAGGCAGCTGACTGCTGTTTCTCTCTCATTGATGTTTCTAGCTCTCTATCCCTCTCTCTTCCTCTCTGCAGAAAATCAATAAAATATATTTTTTACAAAGAATTATTATGATACGCTATGTTGGTCACCCATATGATAACTTCTTAGGAGATTTTCATGGATAATTTTGACTAAGAAACAGTTTTTGTCCAAGAGCTGTCAAAGTGAGAAGCACAGGGCTCCAAGGACAAAACTGTGGGATGCATTGAGAAAGAGAAGAAAGACACCAGAAACTACAGAAAAATAGCCATGGAGTTATGAGAAGAATCAGCAAAGGTCCGTATAAAAAGCCAAAAGCTGGAAAATTTCTAGAAAAAAAATATTAATCAATTTCAAATATATTGATAGCAAGGAGGTTTGGTGAGTATATTAAGATCACCAAATTATACTCAATTCAAAGTTCTGATTAACCTTGTTCATCATAGTGTAAGTAAAACTACAGAGTTGTTGTTTTTTAATTTTTCTTTATTGACAGGAACATGAGACTAATACATATGTGCCAGAAAGAGTATTTCCATAAATACCTACTTTGACAGTTAACAAAGTCTGGTGGGGGGGGGAACATTCTGAGTTTCTCCAAGTAAGAGTCAGATCAGCACAAAGATATATAAGACAGTTTCAGGGATATATGGGACAAACTAGACATGGAGTGAGCTGAGAAATGAGAAGTGGAATTGTAACAAAAAAATAGCAACTCCCCCTACACATAATCTGGTCTTGAGAAAAGGTTTGGAGCATTCATGGAGAAAAGGAACCTAGAAATTAAGGGGGGGGAGGGGGCGGGTGGAAATGAAAATGTCATTTCAAAATTCTGCATAGTGCCCTTGCAAGTTTGGCTCTGCGAACCTGCAGATTGAAGGGTTACAGTTTCAATTCCAGTCAAGGGCCTTGGTTGCAGGCTTGATCCCAGCCTAGTCAGGGCATGTGAGGGAGGCAACCAATTGATGCAACTCTTTCACATAGACGTTTATCTCTATCTGTCTTTTCCCCCTCCCTTTCACTCTAAAAAATATCCTCAGGTGAGGATTAACAACAACAACAAAAATTCTGCATAGTCATTCCTGAAACCTAAACAATGAAGTAAGATGGTGAAAAGTTAGTGCACAGTCAGACCAGGAAGCAACATCCTTATAAAGAGATCCCCCACCATTAGAATGGCTCTTGGATATACTGGACTCACAGGAACAAAGGAAACAAGAAAAAAATAAAGTGAAGGAAAAAGTTGAACTCAAATAGCATTGTTTTCTTATCTTTAGGAAAACTGATGCTTAAACTGAAAGTGCCCTGAAGGCAGCTTTAACTTCCCTGACCGAAGGCCTACCCAGGAATTGCCCTGGGTCCTGCTGACCTAGGCCACCTTTTGAGAGTCAACCTTCCCTGCAACACGTGTGTTCTTGAAGAAGCCCTCCTGTGTATTCAGGGTGGACAACATTGTCTTCCCCTCTCTCGGGTTGTCTTTCTCTCACAGTCATTTGTTCTTTGATGGCTCTGACCCATTCTGTGCTGCTGGCAAAGGTAGCTCCTTGGGAAAGTAAATAGGACAAGACCGTGACATTCAGTAGGTCCCTCCTGAGACTAGGGGGTGTTTCTCTGGTTGTCATTTTCATGGTGGTCCTCTGCCAGAGAAAAGCCTTATAATGTGTAAGTTATAAATTACTGTTACGAAGCGAGTCCCCAAGAGATGGACCACCGGAGCCAATTTGATTAAGCATGCTAGAATTTATTACAGATACGAATCCGGGCTCAAACCTTGGCTGACGCAGCAGCCGGCAAACACCCAGGTGAGAGCCCTGATGGAGGGGCAGTCTCTCCAGAGCGCTCACACAAAAACACAGACAAACACACACCTACCACGGCCAGCCAGGCTCTCCAGACCGGGGTCCCTCATGGTCCTGGCTGGGGATACCAGACGTGATCCCCAAGGACCACCAGGGAGCCGAGTCCGATGCAATAAACAAAAGAGCCATCTCCATGCTAGCATGGGCTGTCCCACTCACGCCGGCAGCATGGCGGAAGAGAGTGAATATCGCCCAGTCCAGGGGTTTTACTCAGGTAGGTGGTGATGTCACTGCCTCAGCTAACCCTGATTGGCCCCTCAGGACAAAGAATTGGCCAATCAGTTATCTGTTCCTAAATCCTAAAGACTAAATTCTAAAGACTGGGGACAGCCCGCAGGGTCGGTTCCCAGTCACACCCTGCTGAACATTGGAATGTGGCCCTATCTTGCCCATAATACAAAAGCAGAACTAAAGGTTACCTATAGTTTCTACCCCTAAAGCTACTGAGTCAGTGGGAGTCAATCTCCTGTAACTACCCTCGAAGTCAATTAGCAAGATTAAAATTCAAACAGCAGTTTTTACCCAAGTATGATTTCCACCATATTTCAATTACATGTTCACTGAAATTAGAAAGCACATCAACAGCACATTTAAAAGATAACACTATTAGAACTATTGGGGTGAGTTAATTTGTTTGGTTGGTTAGTAGGGAACTACAATGGAAAGACAATGAGAAAAAAAGGAGGAGGGAGGCGGTGGATTAGAAGAAAATTTGGGAGAATCTGATTTAGAAATCCCAATTCCTAAACTGCAGGCTGCCTCCTTGCATGTTCCCACAATACTGAGCACTCTGATATAAATTATTTTAGAATATACATTTTTAGGGGATAACATTTAAATGTCTAACACTGTAATAGGCATTCTTGGGGTGAAAGGTATAATAATACAAAAAGTGATATCGTATCTATAAAACCTATAAAATGTAGACATTATGTAAAATGTAAAATTCATGTTACACCCCACCTCTGTTTAGCTGGGAAAACAACACAGACTACTAAAGAAGCTAGGATTCATTCCCTGTGCACACCAGTTACTCATTCCCTGTGCACACCTGTGCTCTGTCCTGAGGGAATTGACCCAACTCCTGACTTCACCCAACATATGTATTCATATACCCTTGCTTAAGAGTTGTGAGATGAATCTATCACTTCTGCTATAAAGGAAAATAGTTAAGTGTATTTCCAAATCAGTGTGAGCCTATAGTGAGGTCTTATGCTCCAATGTGCCTGGCACAGCCTCAGCTTACTCTTGTTGTCCCCACATTATTATAGATAGAGCCCCATTCACGCTCAAATGTGCTGTAGTTTGAACATTAAATTATATTCTCATTTTAAATTACTTATATATCAAACTTTCCAAAATAAAAGCTCAATTTGGGCACCTAATCTTTACTCTCATGACGTATTCTGTGAATACGTCAAGAACTAATTACATCCTCTATCAATTTAAGTGGTTGGGAAGTTTTTGTAGACTTAAATTAAAATCATTTCACTTTTAAGAAAACAGGAAAGACTCTACCATTCAATGTGGAGAAATCAGGAACCTTGTACACTACTGGTTAAAATCTTAAAAAATAGTGAAGCTGCTTTAGAAAATAGTCCAGAAATTGCTCAAATGATTAAGCATAGAGTTACCATATAACCCAGTAATTTCAGGCTTAGATTTCTATCCAAAAAAAATTAAAACATATATAAATTGGGGGGGGGGGGGAGTGTTATTTACAATAGCTAAAAGATGGAAATAATCCATCAATGAAATATTATTCAGCCACAAAAATGTAAAGCACTGATACACACTACCTTGCTAACATGGTGCTAAATATAAGAAACCAAAATTATATATGTCAGTACTAAAATAACATGTGGTCTCACCATGTATTATCTTATTCCATTCATATGAAATGTTCAGAAAATACAAATCTGTAGAAACAGACCAGTGGTTTGCTTAGGGCAAAGGGGAGAGTGGAGGTTTAGATAAAGGTACAGGGTTTCTTTTTTAAAATATATATTTTATTGATTTTTTACAGAGAGGAAGAGACAGGGATAGTTAGAAACATTGATGAGAGAGAAACATCATCAACTGCCTCCTGCACACCCCTCACTGGGGATGTGCCAGCAACCATGGTATATGCCCTTGACCAGAATCGAACCTGGGACCCTTCAGTCCACAGGCTGACGCTCCATCCACTAAGTCAAACCAGTCAGGGCAAGGCTCTTTGTGAGGTGATAAAAAAATTTTCTAAAAATTCACTGTAATGATAATTGCACATATGTGTGAATATACTAAAAAACATTCAATTGTACACTTCAAAGAGGTGAGCTATATGGTATGCAAATGATAATAAAATTCTTTAAAAAGAAAAAGGACAAAAGATGGCAATGATCATTCTCTCTCATTACTGATGTGTCTATCTCTTTTTCTATCTTCTTTTCTCTCTGAAATCAATAAAAAATATATATTTATTTTAAAAATGAGTAGCATTCATAATGATAACCAATGTCACTAATAATATAACCAACATTTATGAAGAATTTTCTCCCAGTTTGCACTGCTTTACATGGCTCATTATCAATGAACCCTCACAAAAGACCTATAGCATTAGTTCTGGAATTACACCCATTTTGAAGACAAAATGTTAAGCAAAATATTTTAAATTAATTTCCCAAAGTCACAAGAGTAGTAAAAAGATGATACCAAATTTCCAAACCCTCATGGACTAATTAAGCCTATGCTTTTAGCAACACCCTAACTCCCCACCATTCAATCAATCTAACTTATATCACAGCCTTTTAGATCCAGCTCACTCTTGACAGAGAGGCATTCAAACCTTAGCTAAGAATAGGCCAATTGGAGATGCATAACGCCAAAGGTAAGCCTGCCATCCACCTACTTACCTAGAGCCAGCCTTGTGATTAAACCCTGTTATACCCTGAACTTTGCCTCTGCTTGAAGCCTGTTCTTCAGCAATGAATAGAGAGAAGCCATACCCTGTCTCCATAGGTCAGAGAGAACTTAATGCAGCAAAGAGTTAGAAACCCAAAGTGAGCTCTTGGACTTCCTTCTCTGCACAAGCATTCTTTCATTCTCAGTTTTATGATAATGCTATTCTTGTTTGATCTCCCTCTCCTCTTCTCTTCTGCTGGCCATCAATTAGTGTTACATAGAAAGCATTTCAATTTAGTCTCAGTTTTAGACTTGGTCTTCATATCAGTGATACATACATATATTTGTGAATGTGGAGGATATTTACTTCTAACAAATAAAAAATGAGTTAATATCTTCAGTCAACTTAAATGAAAATTATCAATGGAACAAAAGATAAAATAAGTAGAATACATAATGGGTGGAATTTTTCCTTAAATGACTAGTAAGAAACTTAATCAAGCCACTTATATTTATATAATATTAAACACTGGTTTTTTGTTATTTTAGAAACAGGAATATATGCACCTGCTAAAAATAAAATGAGGTAAGGAAGATGACTTTTAAACAGTGAAAGCAATGATAATTCAAGTTTGTAAATAGAAATCTGAGAGAAACAACATCATCTAACTTTACACATCAGACTTATCCTAACAGAGACCTCAATCCCTTTAGGAATTTGTTCCCACACAGAGATTCAATAAATGGGATGCTCAGGCACAGATAGAGTGTTTAAAAGCTATTCTTCTACTGCTAATCATAAACCAACTAGAACATTCTGATTTTCACAATCCATAAAGCGTGAATGTGTTTGTATGTGTATGTGTGTGCATGAGAGAGAGAGAGAGAGACAGAGAGAGAAGAAAGAGAAACAGAATACCTCTGATTCATTCCCAAATACTTTCCCACTTAATAGCCACATAAGAGCTTTTAAGTTACTGGTCTAATAGTGCTGTTCAACTGAGCAACCAGTGTTTCCTTTTTCATGAAAAACTAGTTAGCAGTTTCTTAAAAATGTTAAACATAAATTTATCATACCACCAGCAATTTCATTCCTGAGTATCTAGCCAAGAAAAATGAATACATTTGTCCTTATAAATATGTATATAAAAGGTCAGAGCTCCATTGTTTATAATAATCCAAGACTGGAAATCACCCAAATGCCAATCAGCTGCTGAAGGGATAAACAGCATGCCATCTATCCTTACAATGTAATATTATTCCGCAATAAAAATAAAAAATAAAAATGAAGAACTGGTGCATCCTACAATGTGGATGAACCTTGAAAACATGATGCCAAATAAAAGAAACCAGTCACAGAAATATCACATATTATATGATTCATTTATATAAAATGTCCAGAAAGGGCACATCTGCAAAGACAGAAAATAGATTAGTGGTGTCCCAGGACTAAAGGTGGAAATAGGGAATGATAGCAAATAGGCATTAGATTTTTTTTTAGGGAGATGAGAATGTTCTAAAATTAGACTGTGATGGTGGTGGTTGTACAACTCTATAAGTTTATTTAAAAAGTCACTGAATTATAAGATTAAGATAAAAGGATTATATGGTACATAAATAATACTTCAATTAGCTGTTAAAATCAGTCAATGCAGTTTAAATATTAAAAAAATATAAAAGCCTAGCCAGCATGGCTCAATGGTTGAGCATCGACCTATGAACCAGAAAGTCATGGTTTGATTCCTGGTCAGGGCACATGCTGGGTTGTGGGCTTGATCCCCCATGAGGGGCGTGCAGGAGGCAGCCAATCAATGATTCTATCTCATCATTGATGTTTCTATCTCTCTCTCTTCCTCTTCCTTCTTCTCTGAAATAAAAAAAAAAATTTTAATAGAAAACTCAATACCTACAGAAAAGGTAGAAGATACAAATCAGTCTCTAATGAATAACTTTAAAAATAACTTTCAAAACCATCTCCCTATGAGTCAGATTCCAAGTAGTTGGAAACATTGCATATCAGTAGGATGGAGTAAATTATGCTCCGGTAACAGAAAATTCTAAAGTTTCAGTGGATTAACACAACTAACGTTTTTTTCTTTCTACTACTAAATGACCAACAGGTGTCGTGAACAAGGACAGTGACATAGAGAGGACAATATCCATCTTAGCGCTCAAAACAAGTCTGATAGAAGATCCATCTTTGTACATGTCTCTGACACTTCCAGAAAAGGAAAAGACACAATGGACACCATACCCTGCTCCTGCAGCTTCTTCCTGGAAGTGAAACACTTCACCTCTGCTCACATCTTATTGGCCACAGTCATACACATGACCACAGTTCATTTCAGAACACACTGGGGAAATGCAAAACTATCCTGCATGCAGAAAGAGGGGGAAGAAAATGTCTGTAAACTGTTCTCATCACTATTACAATGTAATAAACCTGAACACTTCTATTATCTGGGCTGTACATGGGCAGTGTGCAAGCAAGCCAGAATCAGCAAACAACATGGTAGATTACAAAAAGAAGATATGTTGGGTTTGTATTTATATTTAACAAGTGGATATTTTAAAGGAAAATCTGGAAATGGAAACCATAGGTGAGTTCTAGATATTAAAGATTTAAAGCACTATTTTAAGATAGGCTTACATCATAGGACTTAAAAGGTATCCTTCAGTAGTTGTTAAGACTTTAATGGAAATTTTTTTTTTAATATTAATGAAAAAGATATTGCTCAAGTGAGTAGATGTTGTTTTTGCTCATGCTGAGGCCTGGTCAGATAAAGAAAAAAACAGAACTATAAAAATAGTAGTATAATCCAGAACTTTGATGAAATGTTAAAATCATTCAATAAATGTTGAATTTAATTACACAATTGTTTCTATTTTATGTATCTTGAAAATGTCATATGACTTTCTACCTTTATTTTCTTAACTATTTGATAATGGTGATCTTTCTTTTCCAAGTGCCAGCTTTAAAAAAAAAAAAAAAAAAAGTATATTTGTTTACTTTAGCATTTAGGAAAATAAATATGAACTAAAAAGACAAACAAATTCTATATTAACTTTAAAAAAGCACACACAAAAAACAAAACAAAAATAGAGGAGCCCATTTCCCTATAACAACGATGAAGCGGGGCTGGACTATAAAGGTAAATTTTCTAAAATAATTGGTAAAATGCAAATGGATATAGAGTACAACATGACATCAAACTGTCATCTTTTTTGGAAGTTAGTTGCCAATGGTTTATTCTATTCATTTATGCCAAGCAATATTTTAGACATAGGATGATAGTTTAAAAATTATCAGTCAGAATTTCATAGATGTCTCCAGAACCCTCATTACATTTTGTGACTGGTTAGTGGTCTGACAGGTTTTAATTTTATTTCACACACCCTTTTCCAAAATAACACACTACTTATGTTATTGTTGTATCTTTAAAGTTCTTCAAAGATACCATATAGGTGCCAAAAGTTTCTCTTAGACATTTAAATGAGAGTATATTTAAGGGGGGAAAGGACAAGACAGTGTGATTTTAAAGTCATTTGGCAAACTGGTTCTGTCAAGAAAGCTTAGTTTCATTCTATTTGCTGCAACAGCTTTTTTCCCCCCATAACTCCATTCTTCTTGTTCTTGTAATACATTTGGGAGGCCTGTCAAGGCCTATCCACTCTCTAAATAGCTTTGCAGATTAAATTTTTAACTCTCCTCTCTTCATGCAGATGTATATTTCTGACAAAGAATTGCCCTGAGATGTCAGCTTCCATTTTTTGTCACTGGAGAGAGGGCATATAGGTGCAAGTGCGCATTCTGAAATCTCAACTTCATCAGGAAATGCATGCACGCATGTATGTGCTTCTCTCCAGGACCGTGCATCTGTGTTTGCACTATTCACCCCACCTACATCTCCTACTCTTGCTGTATCAGCTTCATTTCCTTCCGTGGAAGAGACAAAAAGAAAAGGAATAGAATTTTTATTTTTGTAAATTGATAATAGTAATAATTAGCATAAGCCTAGGTGATAAAATAGTACAAAAGGATGGCATATAGTCAAACCTGGAATACAGTATATCAGGCTGGTATTCTTGAACAAGTGACACCCGAGATGAACTTTAAAGAATGAGTTTTCAGGGGGAAAATAGAGAGAAAAGAGTTGCAATGTCATTACAAGCAAAGGAAACAACAAAAAGAAATTCACAGAAACAGCATGGTCTGTATAAAGATCTTAAAAAATAAGGGCAATACTAAATTCCAAACACTGAGGTAGAAGTGAGCATTACCTGCGGTGTCCTCCATAGCTAAACTGCGTCCAGTCCTAAGAAAAGGAATGGCATTCTACCTACTTTGGCATTTGTCCACACTTCTCTGTTTGTGTAGCTTGGTATCCAATTTGTAGAAAGAGTCCATCTGGCCCAAGGATACTTAAGGAAAGCACCACCATACCCACAAGCGAAAAGAGAGCAGTAACTTTTAATGGTCCCCGTCTGACTTTTACTCCAAAATTGACCTAACAACAATAAAAGGGACATATTAGTGCATTAAAATAAGCACTTCATTTATGAAATGACACGTCTTCCTGTGAGCTTAGTCAACAACTTTTCCATTGCACCTGATACCTGTATAATTTTTTTAACCAGTGTCACCCCCAATAAATTCAAAAAGAAAAAAAACAACAACTAGTTATAAGACCTAGAGCAAATTATTCTAATTTCATTGCCCCTCAGTTTCCCTTTCTGTAAAATAATAAATTACATGATTTCTAAAGTCTTCCCTTTCTAAAATCTCATGGTGCCATGCAGCATGTGACTATCTCACTGGTAGTCCTAGGAAGGATATCTAAGCAAAATTAAAATGGAATGTATAGAGTAGGGAAAGAATGCGAAATCAAAGGATTAATATATATATATATATAAATTTATATTAAAAACATTGTGCTAATGATTTTGGATTTATGTGTTTAAAAAGTGTCTTTTCCATTTAGAAATGAATAATGAAGTATAGTTATGGATTAAGTTACATGATAGCTGAGATTGACTTCATAGGAATCTAACTGTTTGGGGAGATGAGTGGTAATGGATAGAAAGATAAATTAAGCAAGAGATCCATTATTTGATAGTTGCTGTGGTTGTGTGATGAGCACTCAGGAGTTCATAGCTCTCTAATTTAGAGCACATATGACATTCTGCATAATAATGTTGTTTAATTATTGCTTCTATATTGATCAAGAAAAAACACCAAAGTATATAATAACATATTTATATTTATTTATATTTTTAAATATATTTTTATTGATTCAGAGAGGAAGGGAGAGGGAAAAATATGTATTACCAATTTAAAAAAGCAAAAATTATGCCACTAAAATAAAATAGGGACAAAATTATATATATATATATATATATATATATATATATATATATATATATATTTTTTTTTTTTTTTTTTTTTTTTTTTTAATTATTGAGATACTAAAGTCTTGGTGCATGAAATTTGTGCATGGGTAGGGAGGAGATTGTCCCTCAGCCCAACCTGCACACTCTCCAATCTGGGACTCCTCGAGGGATGTCCAACTGCCTGTTTACGCCCGATTCCACTGCCGCCTAAATGGGCAGTCTGACATCCCTCTCACAATCCAGGACTGTTGGCTCCCAACCTCTTGCCTGCCTGCCTACCTGATTGCCCCTAACCACTTCTGCCTGCCAGCCTGATCACTCCCTAACCACTCCCCTGCCAGCCTGATTGAGGCCTAACTGCTCCCCTGCCAACCTGATTGCTCTCAACTTCCCTGGTCACCCCTAATTGTCCTTCCCTGCTGGCCTGGTCCCCCCCAACTGCCCTCCCCTGCAGGCCTGTTTCCCTCAAATGCCCTTCCCTGCTGGCCTGGTCCCCCCCAAATGCCCTCCTCTGCAGGCTTGATCCCTCCAACTGCCCTCCCCTGCAGGCCTGATCACTCCCAACTGCCTTCCCTTTCAGGCCTGATTCATTGCAACTGCCCTCCTCTACTGGCCATCTTGTGACAGTCATCTGTGTCCACATGGGTGTGGCCATCTTGTGTGTTGGAGTGATTGTCAATTTGCATATTACCTCTTTATTATATAGGATTTTACATTAGAAAATATTTTTGTTGATTTCAGAGAAGAAGGGAGAGGAAGAGAGAAATAGAAACATCAATGATGAGAGGAAATCATTGATTGGGTGCCTTCTGCATGTCCCCCTACTGGAGACCAGAGCCCACAACCCAAGCATGTGCCCTTGATGGGAATCAAACTCAGGACCCTTTAGTCAGCAGGCCAACACTCTATCCACTGAGACAAACTGGCTAGGGCCAAAATTATCTTTTTAACAAGTAGTGCATTGTTGTTTTGTTTGTTTTCTTTTTTTATATAGTATGTTTTTATTGATCTTTAGAGAGAGAGGCAGAGAGGGATAGAAACATCAATGATGAGAGGGAATAATTGATCAGCTGCCTCCTGCATGCCCTCTTCTGGGAATCAAGCACACAACCTGGGCATGTGCCCTGACCAGCAATTGAACTGGTGATCTCTTGGGTCGATGCTTAATCACTGTGCCACACCAACCAGGCCAGATAGTGCATTGTTAATTACGTATCCACAAGAGAGAACAAATGAACCTTAATCCTTACCTCACACTGCATGTAAAAATCAATAACACATGGATTGTCTATCTAAATTTGAAGGGTAAAACAATAAAGCTTTTTGAGAGAGAGGAAGAGGAAGAGAGTGATAGAAGTATCAATGATGAAAAAGAATCATTAATCAGCTGCCTCTGACATGCACTATACTAGGGATCAAGCCCACAACCTGGCATATTCTCTGACCCAGAATCAAACGGAGACTTCTGATTCATAGGTAAATGCTCAACCACTGAGCCACACCAGGAGAACAGCAATGACTTCTTAAATAGGATGCAAACATTTTATGATAATAAATTGGAGTTCATTAAAATTATGAGCTTCTTAATTCAAAAATATTATTTTAAAAATGAAAAGGCCCAATCTGGCAGAAAATATTTGCAATACCTATAATGCATGCATTGAACCCAGAAATTATATTTACCATATATATTTTTTTAAATATCACAATAGCAATAAAAATGACTGGCACACTAATTTTAAATATAATTGTTTTAACTGTCTACTTTTTAAGGGTAGATGCACACAGTAACTTCCTTTAAATGAATGTAGTTTGGAAGGAGAAGGGGAGGAAGGAGGAACTTTATAGTAGAGAAATTTGACAAGTGCTACCTAAGCCAGGTGATCAAGGCCAACATCAACAGTGATAACTCATGTTGATAATATATACCCTTCATATGTGATAAAAGTGGCTCTTAACTTCTATGATCTTTCTTTCCAAAACCTATCATCCCAATCTAAAAACATCAGACAAATCCCAATTGAAGGACATGTACAGAATATCTCACCAGTAGGTGTCAAAACTGTCAAGATCATAAAAAACAAAGAAAGACTAAGAAATTTTTACAACCAAGAGGAGCCTAAGAAAACATGATAAATACATGTAATGCAGTGTCTTGGATGAGATTCTGGAACAGAAAAAATAAAAGTCATTAGATAAAAACAAGACAATCTGAATGACCTATGGACTTAATCCATTAATACTGGTTCATTAACTGTATGAACCAATAAAAATGTACTATATTAGCATAACATGTTAATAATAGGGATATCTGGTGAGAACTTATGTGGAGACCACACTGAGAAGGAGAGACCCATGAAGTCCCAGCTATTTCCACCCACTAACTGTTCAGGGGTTCCAGCCTGGGCACTAGAATGTGAATAAAACAATCATGAACTTCCATTTTTCTTAGCCTCTGCAGCCTCATGAGAGACCCTGAGCCAGAAAAGCCTAGCTAAGCCATTTTTGTTTTCTTGACCCACAGTAACCATCACTTGTTGTTGTTTCAAGACACTAGGTTTTGGGGTGATTTATAGTACAGCAATGTTAATTTTGAACACATCCCCAGAGAAGAAAGGAGCCAGTTTCAGAAGGAAGTTAGGAGGAGACATTTGCAAGAGCAAAGGTGAGGCTGTGCCCTCACAACCTCTGGGCCATCCCCACATCCTGTGGACGCTTACACATTCCAGTAAAGAGGGCTATCATACAAAAAACAAGCAAACAAAAAGCACTGGGACCCCATGAAGCTAATCAAAAGAAGCCGATGCTGCTTTTCTGCTATCCAGATAGAAGGTGTGCTCCAAGTGAGCAGGTCAGAGAGAGTTGACAACAGCTCAGGCAGGGCAAGAAGAGGACCTGGTTAGGACCGTGAAGTCCCGTTGGAGCAGGTGAAGCCCAGCTTAACCAGTGCAGATCTGCAGTCAGCAGCTCTATACAATGGGGAGAACCTTCCTCCTTTCCCTTCTAGCCAGGGGTCACACTGCAGCTCCAGCTCCTTGCTAATAGAAACTAAGGCCAATAACTTATCTCCTCTTTGACTCAGTTTCTCCATACAAAACAACTAAGTCACTAATAATAACTAACCCATAAAATAGAAAATTATGAGGGTTAAATGAACACTTACATGTGAAATACCTTGATAAGTGACTGGTACATGGCAAGAACTCAATAGATTTAAACTCATTACTATTGCTACCAGAGCTTTGGGGGACAAAATTAGGAGCTAAATCCAGAGAAACAATTAAAGTTTCTGCTAACCAAAGGAATATTGATATTTGAGGTACTGCTGTAATTCTGACCCTTTCATAACATGTGAAATCTGAGATCCATTGGTTAAAGTAGAGGAATGCATATTTGTAGACAAATAGGACATCATTTATTTCCTGTCAAGTAGACCAAGATTTGTTAAAATAACACTCACTGGTGGTGAAGGTGAAATGAGAACCCAAACATGCCTAGTTGATATCCAAAGCAGAATATTTGTTGTAGTACCAACTTAACAATATGTATTAAATTCCATAATAATATTTCAATCCTCTGTTAAATACACAACATCGTAGCTGTCTAATGTAAATAAATAAGAATTTGGGGAAATATTTATTTATGAATACATCATTTGTAATAGAAAAGAAGATTAAACAAACAAAATAGCTGTATTTCTGACAATGGCAGAACCATACCCTTGAATATTACATAGGCATTAAAGATGGTGGTTTCCAAGACTATGTAATGACAAGAGGACATGCTCATTACAAAAAAACCTTGGGTACTGTTGAAACCCATCAAACAAAGACTACCACAAAGTTAGGTTTATTTAGCTGCTGCAGCAAGGAAGAATGTACTGCAGCAAGAAGTTAGGAGCTTCTCTGCAATGAGGCATTGAGAGTGGCTGTTTATTAAATTTGAGCTGGTGCTAGATGATTGTAAAAAAGAGTGACAGAAGCCAAAGTCAGTTGTGAATTCAATGCTGTCAAGTAGTTGAACTATTTAGTGACTGGGTAATCTTAATTTCTATCCAAGAAGTGGGAAGCTAAAGTATATCTAGATGGGTCGCTGGTAAGGAAGTGGTGATCACTCAAGACAGGAATGCTAGTCTTTTTGTGTGTGTGCCCTTGTCTTTGCCTAGTAATAAACATCTGTATCTTATGCAAAACATTTACATTCTGTTGTAAAACTCTGTGTTTTACCAAGGATTTCACCTTCTTTGCTTGTCAGCAGAATCAATTTTTACTTTCTCACTGCAATGTAAATCCTAGTTACATAAAAAAAGAAAATCCATCCAGAAATAGCAAAAATCGTGGAAATAAATAAATCAGCACATTAAAAATAATAAATTATGGATTGTGGAGTTCCACAAATTTTTGTTTTAATCTTTTTTTCTGTAGTGTGGTTTTTGTGGTTTTTTTTTTTTTACACTAAGCATATATTACTTTACAATCAAAAAGTAATAAATAATAATTTTAGAAAATATATGTTGTTCTACAAGAATAAATTCAGTAAATTATTCCATGAAAAGATAATTTTATTCCACTACTATCCTAAGTAATGATAGCTGATAGCAAAGCTTGAATGAGGCTTTTCCCTTGTCACTTGTCAATAGCATTCAGGCTACCTTCCTCATACAAAAAGAGAATTCCTCATACCCAGTCCTAGTTGGGATATGAGCAGGAGGCAACCAGTCAATTTATCTCTCTCACATTGATGTTTCTCTCTGTGTGTCTCTTCCTCTTCCTTCCACTCTAAGAATTAATGAAAAAAAATAAAAAAATATCCTTGGATGAGGATTAACAGAAAAATAAATAAAATCCTCTCATTAAAATAAAATAAAGTTGAATTCATAAAAGCAAAGCAGGATGGCAGTCACCTATGGCTGAGTGGAGAGAGGGTAGAAAAATGGTCAGATGTTGGTCAAAGAGTAAGAAAGAGTAAGGTTGTGGTTATGTAAAATGACTAAGTGTAGAGATCTATTGTACAGCATGGTGACTATAGTGACCTCTATATTGAATATTGAAAATATGCTAAGAGAGTAGATATCAAGGTGCTCTTAACACACACAAAAATGGTAACTATGTGAGGAGATAATGTTAATTATCTTGACTATAGTAATCATTTTATTATGTCTGTGTATATTAAATTATCATTTTGAGAATTGTATGATATATGCTTATAGTTTTTTTAAATGTTATTTTATTTTTTATTATTTTTTATTTGTTTTTAAAATATATTTTATTGATTTTTTACAGAGGAAGGGAGAGAGCTAGAGAGCTAGAAACGTCGATGAGAGAGAAACATCAACCAGCTGCCTCTTGCACACCACCTACTGGGGATGTGCCCACAACCAATCTACATGCCCTTGACCGGAATTGAAACTGGGACCTTTCAGTCCGCAGACCAATGCTCTACCACTGAGCCAAACCGGTTTCGGCTAAATGTTATTTTAAAGTACGGGATACTTGTAAATCAGCCGAAACTGGTTTGGCTCAGTGGATAGAGCGTCGGCCTACGGACTGAAGGGTCCCGGGTTCGATTCCGGTCAAGGGCATGTACCTTGGTTGTGGGCATATTCCCAGTGGGGGGTGTGCAAGAGGCAGCTGATAGATGATTCTCTCTCATCCATGTTTCCAGCTCTCTCTCTCCCTTCTTCTCTACAAAATCAATAAAATATATTTTTATAAATAAATAAATAAAGTATGGGATACATGTAAATCAAAATCCAGAAGTTATAGAAGGATATACAGTGAAAATTCTTCTCAATCTTGTCCTCAAATCACCCAAACACCTTAGAAGCTACTGTTACCAGTTTTTACGCATCCTGTCAGAGATATTTGTACATAAACAAATACATATACATATTTTACTTCATATTTTTACACAAATGGTACCAAACTCTACACTTTAAGTCATGCTGCCCTTTTTTTTACTTTACCAAGTATCAGCATTTAAAGAACTTGCTTATTTTATGGATGGCCATATAGCATTCCATTGTGCCAATATACCACAATGTCCCCATTTATTATCATTTATGTTATTTCTTATCTCCTTTCCTGTGAATTTATAATTTATAATCCTGCTTATAAAAAATATACTTGCACAAAAAGGAATCCAGTCAGTATGGGGTGGTATAAAGAGGAAAATAAATTCTTCCAAAATTCTAGCACCCAGAGTCAACAATTTTTCAATAACTAATCTTACATACATTGTTCAGTACATATCCAATAGAATATATACTAGGGTAAATTTTTCTACTTCCTGGCCTAACACTAGAGAAAGGATACACATCAAAGCAAAACAATTTGGCTTGATTCTATAATAAGGGATGCTTGACATTGTAACCCAAGGCAGAATGACAATAAGCTTCTTTTCCTATAATAATCCAATTTACAAGAAATAGAATCAAAGTGTGTGAACAGAGATACATGAATTTTTCAAATAATCCACATTTGAAAGGGGAAATTTACCTTGCAATTTTGCTTAATTGATGTTAGGGGCCAAACCCACATTTTTCTGTTTTCTATATCCTCCTATTGCTTGGTTTACTCCTGGATTATATTAGAACACACTCACAAGTAGCTACCTTTACCAATAAATGAAAGTAAATTTTCTAATTATTGTGGATCTGGAAATAGCTTATAAATGGTACAATATAGCATTTGTTTGATTTTTTATTTTAAAGTTAAAAATGGTTTTCTTTAGAACTTTTTTAAAATATATTTTATTGATTTTATACAGAGATAAAGGGAGAGAGATACAGAGTTAGAAACATCGATGAGAGAGAGTCATTGATCTGCTGCCTCTTGCACACCTCCTACTGGGGATATGCCTGCAACCAAGGTACATGCCCTTGACCGGAATCAAACCCGGGACCCTTCAGTCCCCAAGCTGACGCTCTATCCATTGAGCCAAACCGGTTTCGGCTCTTTAGAACTTTTAAAAAATATATATTATATTGGCCGAAACTGTTTTGGCTCAGTGGATAGAGCATCGGCCTATGGACTGAAGGGTCCCAGGTTCGATTCTGGTCAAGGGCATGTACCTTGGCTGCGGGCACATTCCCAGTGGGGGTGTGCAGGAGGCAGCTGATCCATCATTCTCTCTCATAGACGTTTCTAGCTCTCTATCCCTCTTCCTTCCTCTCTGTAAAAATCAATAAAATGTATATATATATTTTTTTTTTAATTTTTTTTTAAATATATTTTATTGATTTTTTACAGAGAGGAAGAGAGAGAGATAGAGAGCTAGAAACGTCTATGAGAGAGAATGATGGATCAGCTGCCTCCTGCACACCCACACTGGGGATGTGCCCGCAACCAAGGTACATGCCCTTGACCAGAATCGAACCTGGGACCCTTCAGTCTATAGGCCGATGCTCTATCCACTGAGCCAAACGGTTTCGGCTTTCTTAGAACTTTAAAAGTCATTAACATGTAGCTTCCTATCTTATTTTGGGGAAAAATCTGAGCCTATGTAATTCACGTTTCTGTACTAATAACACATTTTGTTTCTCTAGTGGGTTTATGCATATAACTATCTGCAGCAAATGACTACCTTATTAGACAGCACAGATGCACAGCCTCCTTATCTTCAAATCAGGAAAATTTTCTTCCATTACTTCTTTGATGATTCCTCCCCACCCTCCCCCTAGGTTTCTCTCTTCCCTCCTTTGAGAGATCCTATTTTTCAGGTATTGAACTTTAAAATATAATATTTTATATCTCTTGTTTCTTCTGTATGCTCTCACTGTGTTTTTGTTCCACTAACGAATAGTTTTCTTCTAGCTTATCTTACCACTTGTTTGAATTTTTTTATTTTGGGAATTGTTCTTTGATTTTTTTTTTTCTTTATCACAACTTTCTACTCTTTTTAAATTTCCGAGTCAATACTTTTGCAGATGCCTTTTATTAGGACTTATTATGCCTTACTTCTCCACCATCATTGTTCCCCTCTTTGGGTGCTCCTCTCTCATATTGAAGAATTTTCCCAAATGTTCGATAAGCCTTGATTGAATAGCCATAATTACAATACACTAAGCAGCCAATTAGAAGCTTTCTGTTCCAGAATTATTGACTTTTGCACTTGATTTTAGGTTCATCAGCATACCAGCCAATTTGCTAAGGGAGCAGCACAAAAATAAAGAATGTGGAGTTCTTTCCTCTGAGGACACTTCTTTTCTCCAGAGAATAAACCTCTAATCTCTTGCCTGTAACGTTCAGGGACTGGAGCGACTAAACTTGTGACTGTGTTATCTATTTTGGATGAGGGAAGGGCTGTAGGTTGGTTATCTTATATGTAAATTTTCAACAAGCTGTCCTTTCTTTATCCACATTTCTCACCTTGCGCTCTGGTTTCTCCTAGATCTAAGCCTCTGTAAGATTCTAAGAGGCAAATTGACTCCCTTGCTGATATTCTCCTTTATGCATATCAAAGTTGTGTCTTTCTTTGTCCTACTACATGAATTACCATGCTTGCATCTGCTTTTCATCTTCCAGAATTACTGAGACCTCTTAATGCCTGAAGCACACTCTCTTGTTCTTCAACTTTTATCTACTATTATCTATTTTAATCTATTATCTACTTCTATGGATTTATATGTGTTTATTCCTTTTATAACATTTCAGAGGGGTCTTTAGAGGAGCAGAAATAAACATGTTCTAACTCCCATCTTCAAACAGAGACTTCTGGTTTTCCTTTTCAAACATACAGTTCAGAGCTAATTATCATTAATTTTGTAGATCATTGTTAGTAAAAAAATAACCTAAATAGTTAACCCATATTACCAGGTACCACCCTAAAAAACTATGGTTTGAAATAGCTACCTTAGGTGATACATATATTCAGTTTTTAACTAACACTTCCACTGACTTTTTAGTTTTATTTAAAATCTAATAGATGTGCCTGCTAGTGTTGGTCAATAGTTGAGCATCGACTTATGAACTAGGAAGTCAGGGTTTGACTTGTGGTCAGGGCACATGCCCAGGTTGCGGGTTCAATTCCCATTAGGTGGTGTGTAGGAGGCAGCTGATCAATGATTCTCTCTCATCATTGATATTTCTATCTCCCCCTTTCTTCCTCTCTGAAATATCTTATATCACATATAACATATATGTTATTCTATATATATGTTCTTGGTTTTATATCTGTAATTTTTTAAAAAATATTTTTAAATTTATTTCAGAGAGGAAGAGAGAGGGTGAGAGGGAGAGAGAGAAAGAGAACTATTAATGATGAGAATTATTGATCAGCTTGCTCCTGCACGCCCCCTACTGGGGATCGAGCCTGCAACCCAGGCATGTGCCCTCTACCAGAATCAAAGATGGGACCCTTCAGTCCAGAGGTCAACACTCTATCTACTGAGCCAAATCAGGTAAGGTTATATCTGTAATTTATTTTTATTGTAAATAGTTCGTTTTTCCTACCTTTGGTAGTAGGTCTTTATTCTTTAATTTCTCCTTTAATAATTCAGAAAATATAGCCTATTGTTGTTCATTTGGGACTTTTTTTAAGTAGTTACTTTTTAACTTTCAAATTTTATTTAAGTATTTCTCAATTTAATTAGGAAGTTGAAATAGTGCCTATGAATTTATCAATGTAAAAGTATAAGTGTTAGCTCACATTTTCCATGAGCAATTATCTTTTGATTTGCTTGGACATATATTTAAATGATGCATATAAATCTATATATTAAAATTTCTCTTATAACATGTATTTAAATTGATTTTTTCTGTCCATATAGTTCCTAGGAATCCTTAAGCTTAATTAGCACTATGTATAGCACTATTATAAACAGGATGATAGTAATAATATATATATATGTGTATATATATATATATATATATATATATATATATAGTATATATATAGCCATTAAAAACTTGTTTTAACTTAGTATATATTAATATCTACTTATTCATGTAACAATCTTTTGAAGCAGGTCCAAAATCTTTTCTTATAATTAGAGTTCTTATTTTTACAGTAAAATCCATGCCCATAAAATATTGTCTACTATTTTTAGTTTGGATTTCCTTAGAATTGAGTTCTTAATTAGATCTGCAAAACAATGTGTACAGAGTTGAGACTGTGATTTTTCCTCAAGAAGGTTGGAAATCTATTATTGCAATTTGTTTGATCAAGTCTTCTTAAAGTGTTCAACAGTTTTCACAGACACAAATATTTGGCATATTTTTTATTGGTTGTTATAGCACTTGCACTAGATAATTACAATGAAAAGTACAAAAGTGGGGGAGGGAGATAGAACTAACTTTTGGTAACCATGCAATTCAACTGGTGAGAGCAGAAATACATGGTTATTAGCATGAAGGCCATAAACTGCCAGCACCAGGCACTTTTACAGAAGGAAAGAAGAGCTGATTAAAACAGAGGCCCATAGATTGACTTTTGTGTCACTAAAGTACATCTAAAATCCAGGGGTATAAATAAACCACAGCATTAGGAAGAAGATTGCTCAAAGCTGAAAGTATAGAAAAGCAAAACTGAAGAAACAAAAGCAGACAAAGAAGATATTAACTTGAAAGTTTCATTTGTTTACATCAGCCATGGAATGCATGGATGCATTTTGTCATTGCAGTTTGTTGTTTTTTTCCAGCAGTTTGAGTTGCTATCTATGAGAGTGACAAGATATCACAAAAATGTTATTAAACAATGTTATTTGTGAAGATAAAAGTTTAGTAAAGAAAAAATATTTAATAAAATATTATTCACATGCCCAAAAAATTGTGCTAAAAATCCCAGCAGTTTTGGTAAAGAGGGGAATTTACCAAAAGGCATCACTTAACAATTTTGAGAAAATTTTGAATGAAATTTCAATAATAGGCAAAATTGTCAGATCAAATTTTTAAAGTCTATTTTTAGAGTGAACTCTTTGAGATCAAAACACTTTTATTTAGTAAAGATTTGGTAAATACATGACCAAATTCATCAAAAGACAATATGATATTTATCCATACAAATGAAAATCAAATTTTCTCTAGGTTTCTAAAGTTTCCATATAGCATATATCCTTGTTGACCCATTTTTGGAAGCTAAATAAAAGAACTGACTTATTATCTTAACCAATGGATTATTTCTTGATGTTCACACTGTTAGTAGTAGAAAGTCAATATTAGTATTATCTACATTGGGTTTCAGAGCTGTGGAGATGCACAATAGTCCCCTGTTATCCACAGGGAATACATTCCAAGACTCCTAGTGGATACCTGAACTACAGAAAGTATAAAACTGTGTGTGTATATATATATATATATATATATATATATATATATATATATACACATATACACTGTTTTAACTTACACATCTATATCTATTATAAAGCTCAATTTATAAATTAGGCACAAGAGAAATTAACAGTAACTAATAATAAAATACAGCAATTATAACAGTACTAAAGGCCCAGTGCATGAAATTCATGCACTCGGGGAGGTGGGGGTCCCTCAGCCTGGCCTGCACCCTCTTGTAGTCCAGGACCCCTCGGGGGATGTCCACCTGCCAGCTTAGCCACTCCCCAGGGGATCGAGCCTAAGCTGGCAGTCAGACATCCCTCTGGCAGCCCGGGAGCCCTAAGCCGCAGTCGGACATCCTCAGTGCTGCTGCAGAGGATGGGGACGCTCCCACCACCACTGCTGCATGCTTGCAGCCATCAGCCCAGCTGATGGCTGAGCAAAGCTCCCATTGTGGAAGTGCACTCACCATCAGGGGACAGCTCCTGCATAGAACGTCTGCCACCTGGTGGTCATTGCATGTCATAGTGACTGGTAGCTCCTGGTCGTTTTACCATTAGGGTCAATTTGCATATTACCCTTTTATTATATAGGATAATGTAATTCAAAATATGTGAATATGATCTCTCACAAAACATTTCACTGTATTGTGCATACAGCATGAATACTTATGGATTATTTCTGGCATTTCCTTTAAAATTTTGGACCGCATTTGACAACAGGTGACTGAGACCACAGATAAGGGGTACTACTGTAGAAGTGTCAGGTGGCCACTATCCTGACCACTTAGTAGGGGTGTCAAACTCAATCAGAGAAGGGGCCAAAATCTAAAATCCAGCCTAAATCGCGGGCCAAATGGTTTACTGAACAGTCATAAACTGTCATTGTGATGGAAACACAGCAGAGTGCAGTGATGACAGCATGGTGCGGGCCACATTGCAAGGCCTGGCGGGACGGATTTGGCCCGCGGGCCTTGTGTTTGACACATGTGACTTAGAGTCCAATGAGAACAAAAAGGCAAAGACTCATGAGAAGTTAACAAACACCCCAATATAATATGGGATAAATAGCCAGAATGTGGTCTAGAAATGTAGTCTCAAAGATCTTATCATCTTTACATCCTAATTTATTAAAAGTGTAAAATATAATTATGCCTATAAAACATCAATCCATACCCTGTTAATGATTTGACAACTCAATCAACTTCTTAGTGATTGCAGGGCTTTTATTTGACTTTTTCAGTGTATTACACTTTACCTACATGGCTGCTGAAATCATTTATATCACCTTTGTGTTAGGCACAGACCAGTTTATGAAAATAGCTATGTAAAAACATTGTGCCTGGTAGTTTTAAAATTTATAGCCTTTGTAAACTAAGCATCCAAATGGTATCTTGATAGCCTTTATAATAATAAACCAAACACAGTTACAATTGACATTTTTCCTGGATTAATTTGTATATTCCATGATCTATATCTCACTCTTATCTGTTCCATGTCAGAGCCCTTTGTTCTACAAGATTTCTTTTCTTGCAGTATTGATCCTTATTGATCTTAGCCTGGTACAATAGTGAATAATTAAATATTTTCTCAAAGAAACAAGTCTTTCCCTCTTTTCAATATGACCTTCACCCGATGTTCAAATAGTCCCAGCATTATTGAGGAATCTTTTTGGTGCAAACTTGACCTCTGTTGTCCTACTTTGAAAATGCACTTGATTGCTAACAAGAGCTTTTAGAAATGTAACAGTGCTGATTTGTTAGATAATGAAATCCAAATTGTTCTAGAAAAAGGTGCAATTATACAGCATGTAATACACAAATAAATTGACTTAATGTTACATTATAATGAAAACTGTGCAAAATCCTCTACACAAGCACAATAAAATAATAAAAAGTAATAGAACAGGTAATAGATGTAAAATAAATGCTAAAAAAGTAGTTCAAATCATTTTCATACCAGTCAAAAGATACTGAGGAGGGCGCATCCAATCACAATAAAACACCAGAATGAAACACTTCTAAATAGTAATATAAATTTTTGTGGACACTTCATGTCCCATGATGTGGAATTGACATATAGTTTGATTTTCTTTTTCCTAATGTAAGCCCCAGTTTTACAGTCCTAGTGAAAACATTTTATTGCTGGGGATGTATTAGACATGGTTCATTTCCCTTCTCAGTATGGCTTTAATTTTCCACATCCATGGCTTGACACAGACCCAAACACCAGAAGATGGTTGTCTGCTATAAACTGTTTGGTTTTCTTTGATTGCTTCACAATTTAATCTATAGTTCATTCCATTAACCCTTTCTATTTTAATGCTGCCAAGTCCCCCCAGCTCCTTAATATAAAGATAAACTTCCCCCAAACATTTATGTTGATTCTGGTGTCTCATGCCCAGAGCAATCTGTGCTGGGGTGGGGAGGAGGAGAAAGGAGATGTTTCTTTCCTATTTAACTTTTTCGGGGCCCTGGGTAATTGCAAAATAATTGACATTTTGCAATGAGGGGGTTTCGCTCTCGCTTCATCATACATTCATCATTATTCATTCATTGGGTTCAGTGATATTCAGACTGATCTGCTGAGCCAAGAAAGTGCCACTGTCATTCTAACTTTCTCCTCAAATCCCTGATCTTGGGAGGTGGGGGAGGTGAACTAGGGTGCGGGGAGGGGGGGGGGGGGGGGGGGGGGGGGAATCCTTTCCCCCTGGCTGCGGTGTTGTCACATCCGATATCCTGTTCCTATAGGCAGAGAAAGTGTATCTGGGAGGGTCACCGGATCAGCCTGTGCCTCGGGGCGGCTCGCCTTCAGTACAAAAGACTGAGCTCAACTCACGTTAGTCTTCTAGGTGGCCTATCGGCGGTGACGGACTGCCAGCTCGGCTGTGGGCGAGCCGTGATGACTGCCTTGAAATGCTAAGTGCTTAATTAAGGACCTTTCATATCAGTTATTGAGGCCTCCGTCTCCCATAGCCCTGGGCACTGTACTTTACCAAGGGCTCCCTGGAGCCAGAGCCAACTTTATTGCAGTGACAAGTAGAGAAAGAGAGAGAGAGAGAGAGAGAGAGAAACAAGTGGTTTCAATCCTCACCCAGCCTTCCCCAAATCTAAATACAATCTGACAGCACACGAGTCATAGTTGGCCGACTTCTAAAAATATACCTCTCTCGTGTTCATGGAAATACAGCAAACTGGTGTCTCTCCGCAGCAATGAACAAGCTCATTGTCCTCAGCCAGGTAGCAAGCACACGGCCCAAGCCTTTCCTTCCCCTGGCTCACCCAGAGGGCTGCACCCCCCGGGGGTATTTTAAAAGATGGGAAGATGTTTGGTCCGATGCCTCTGGCCCCCCATTTCCACTAGTCCTGCCGTTACTTTAAAAGTTCGTCTTAAATAGGGTATGATGGTGATCAGTTCTGCCTATAGCTTATAACTAGTTTGCTCTTTTGCAGGGGAAGCTCTAAGTTAATTACCTGAAAGCACTTCTATATAAAATTCCATTGCCAAACAGGTTAAAAGTTACTAAATAATGGAAGACACGTTTTTAAAAGCTGCAGTTGCTGCTGGTATCTGTTATCTTGATTAAAAATAAGTTGACTGATCACTGACAGTATAATGCAACGAATTTTAAAGCAAAGTACAGGAAGAATATGGATTGCCTGCACCTAGCTGACCAGGTAAAAATGCATAGTCCTCATTTGTTGAGGGGGGTGGGAAATAGATTACTCTTGACCACACAGGTGAAAGAATACAAAATGTATATTTTTAAAAACTAAAATAGAAGAATCACTAGTAAATGATTTCTACTGTGATTTGCAATGAACATACCCTGGCAAAGAGAGCATCTGTAAAACAATGTGTGAGACATTGCACTGCAGTGTTGACACATCACAGCTAAGAGAGTGGATTGTGAAAGTTCTCCTCCGCAGGGGAAAAATAAATTGGATCTGTGTGTGCTGATGGGTGTTAACTAAATGGGTGGACGGTAGCCATTTCCGAAAACAGACATATCTATGAGATCATTATGTCCTACATCTAAGACTAATGCCATGCTCTCAATAATTAAAATTAAAAGTTTAGGGTCCTGGAATGTTTGTGGTCCACTTCGTCTGTGTAGAAACTACATGAAAAGACATTTCGTGATATCAAAACATTCCCAACTCAAATGCCAACCACCACTGTCTCTTCCTAATACACTTTGGATTCATTTGCTAATTACATTTCTTATCCTTTCAATGAGAACTTTTTTGTATTTATATGTGCAGGCATTATTGTTATATTTATATACTTAAGTGGATGCATATTAATATCTAAAAGGTAATCACAGATATGCATTGCATTTTTCAGGCAAAGCAAAGTAGGCTGTGAACAGCATCTCATGACATTCAGTCTCTGAAGACAGATGGAATTCACCGCGGACACTGTCTGTTGGTTCTAAATGATCAGGTTAACAGAAGAATTTTGATGGAGGAGCATAACATGACCTTATTTGTTTCCAGGGTGAGCAGGAGAGGGCACCTTGGTGACTTGCCATTGATGAATCAGAAGTGGGCTTTACCCCTTTTGATGTCAAACATCTGCACTGTGCATGCCCATCTGAGAGGAAGCCGTCCACTTTGGAAGGTGCTTTTTTTCTAAAACTGCACCTCACACTTAAATGTGAATCTCTGCTCCTCTAGCTCAATCATAGAGACCTTAAAAGGGGATATTTTATGATTTGAAAATCCACCTTTATTATCTGTCTTACTGTTAGAATTCAGCAGATAATACAGTTCAACTTTCTACATGCTGGTTAAGTTTATATATATATATATATATATATATATATATATATATATATATAAAATTTATATAGGGGTGAATAGTAAATAGTACCTGATTTAGCCATGACTTAGCTTTACAGCAAAGAACCAAAATATTGGTACTGGTGTTCTAGTCAAATGACAATCTGGCTGCATTTGAACCTGGTCATTCAGATATTACCTTAGCCACAGATTTGAAATATCAAATACTTTTTTTTTTTTAACATATATCAAATACTTAAGATTCTACCCCCACCCAGCCCTAATCCTCTCCACCCCCTAGGGAGCTACGGGTTGTACTAATACCACAGGAGGTGGCTATAGACAAGATTTAATTAGAGAAACTAGCAATAGGGTGTGGTAGTGAGGAAACAATAGAACTTTCAAAAGAAAAGAGTAGATTTTACATTGGTTTTAAGAATTCAGCTCTCCTTTTTTTTAGCATTAACATCAGACGTCTGTATGCTTCAATCAGACTTAGGAACATCGGCATTTACCTTTCTATAATATAAAGCTCACACCACAATCCATTATTAGAATTTAATTGTAAGTAAAGATTAATTGCAGCAAATGTTATGTGAGGACTTTTATTTGTATCTTAAAGTCAAGTGGGTGTAAATAAATTAGAGATACGTATGTGATTTTAAAACACTAAATAAATCAAGAATACAAAATTAGTAAAATAATTTGCAAAAACCAAATCATACTGACTTTTCCCATCTTCATTTCACTTGTACTTCAAGTTACTGAATGACACGGCTTGCTTTTTCATAGGCAAATGTCCAAATACTAAATACATAGCTATGTGTTTATTTTATTACATATTACTTTATTTGCATATAGCATGCTTTCCCTTAAATTGTTTGCACAGACTTTAATCTGACCCCCTAAAATAATCTGTGTCTGTCTTATTGGAAGAAAACATATAAAATACTTTGAATCATTATTCATTTGCCTTCATGAGCTTTCTTAATCACATACAGAAATCCAAAAATGTGAAATACTTTTAACTCTACTACTGTGTTTCCCCAAAAATAAGACATCCTCCGAAAATAAGACCTAGCGCATGGAAAGATAAGACATCCCCTGAAAATAAGACCTAGCGCAACTTAGGGAGAAAAAATTAATATAAGACACTGTCTTATTTTCGGGGAAACAGGGTAACAGACTGAATATGCCAGGTGATCTTGTGGGAGCATTTTTCGTGTTTTTCTGTTGTTGGAATGTAGAGAAATGCCAAATCCAGCAAATGAAACAAGGTAAAAAAAAAAAACAAACAACAACAACAACAAAAACACAATAAAACAAAACAGATGGAATAGGACTTTTACTTCAGATCCAATTCTGGCGAGTAAACAATTCTGGGTAACAATTTCATTCCAGAGGAAAAGGGAGCAAGAGAGGAAAAGGGAGAAAGCGCGATCACTGAAGAGATTATTGATAATTCAAAGGCCCGGCGTCTGCACTCACTCAGCGGTGTGATACTGACAATTGTTAACTACAAAACTGTGGTCGCCGCGCAAGGGTAAATAAGCTATCACCAGGCGCTGAGTGGTGGGACGCGCTCCACTGGAATGTATTTTCCGGCAGCAGGCGCTACCTGATGACAGCTACAATCAAGAGTGGCTGCAGGCAGCTGCTTTGCTCCAGGCCACATTCAATTATGTCGGACTGCATTAGTCCCTGGCGAAGCTGTCACCTTGCAGCCTGTGAAGTGATCCCGTGAAGAGGCTCCTGAAGTCTCTCCAGTCCCCTGCTTCAGGTTTCAGGCTGGAGGAAGGGAAGCAATGTGGGGGAGAAGAGACCATTAGTCCTCTGACTGCGGCATTCACTGTGCTCTCAGAGCAGGAAGAAAAAAAATAGCTTAGGTGAGCTGGATTCCAGAAAGCTGGTGCTGGATAATTGCAGGATTCCCCCCCCCCCCCCCCCCCAACAAGTAGCTATTTTTCAGGAGGGAGTGCCACGAGAGTGTCCTATTTTCAGGATTGGAGAGACAGCGTGGTTCACCCTCCTCAGGAGACATCATTGCATTGGAATATATTTTTTCATATATGATCTCCTGGAGGATTCTCTAGCAGTCAAGACATTTTGCAGAGTCTGATCTGCGAGTGTGGAATATTTGACTTCCTTTCTAAGCTTCCCAGAACTTGCAGGAGCATGGATTTTGAGATTTCTCTTCTAAGGGGTCACTTGGCTCTCAGAGCTAAAGAAAAATAAACCCAAGTTATTGTGAGGAGTTACTGGGCACAGCAGGTATTTTGGATGATGGGCGTGCCCAGAACAGTCTGTGACCTTTTCCACACTACAACCTATGATCACTTAAGATTGGAGAGTTTCAAGGATAAGTCAGTATTTTCACTTCTACACAGAGCGTGGGAATTCTCAAATGAGGTTGAGTGGAGTTATAGCAACTCATGATATTTCATTAAAATGTCTAATCAAGTGCCACTACCTGGTGAAATTCACAGAGAGGTGGGAGTTATTTCCTGGAGGCACTAAATAAATTCCAAGTGCTGTGGTATTAAGAAGTGATGTCTATTCTCAAGATGCTATTTGGTTGCAGGAAAAGCATGTAAAATATTGAAGATGAATCCTAGAGCATTTAGGATCCTACCCCCTGACTCACTCTGTAATACTGGACAAGTCACTCAACCCCTCTCTGAGTTTTCATGTTGGAAAATAGATACAAGGATGCCTCACCAAAGAGAATGTATAAGAGAGTAGACAATACATATTTTATAGCACATTCAAAAAAATCTACCCAAAGCACAGAAAGTCTGACATTTCCAGAATATTTTGTTAATTTAAAATTATTTTTTAAAGGATGATCACTTCATATCGGTAACTTTGAACATTTATTATTCAGTGAATGCCCGGGATCACTCTGATCACAAGTGGACAAACTTCCTAACGTTGATATTTACAAATTGTATTCTTTAAACTAGCCATCTGCTGTGTTGCTCAGATGAAACTGAGCAGAGGAGCTGCCCTAGCTTTGTGCAGCTGCAGCAACCTGGCTTCTTAGTCCCTCCACGTAATAAATAAATAAACAGCTGAAGCAGCAGAAGCTCCTGGGTGGAGATGCCATCAATTCCCCCTTGTGAGGTCCTGTGCCAAACGCTCATCTCTCCAGAGATGGAGATTCTGGCTTAACATGTCTTCTTCCTGCCTCTGGTCCTCCACATGAAGAAAGAATCGGCAACGTAGCATCCTTGAGAAGGGAAAGACTTCTTGTCCCACTTCTCAAAGTTTATCAGAAACTTCATTGAATACCTGAAAGTTACTTGGTGACTCTCAAAACCAAATTTCTAACAGTTTAGTTAGAGTCTAACTAAAAGAAAGAAGACTTAGTAGTAGTAGTAGTAGTAGTAGTAGTAATGTATACTAGTAGATCCTTGGAAGAGTTTCTCAAGTTACATATTTCCTAATATGGGCCCCTCTGGGAAATATGTAACTTGCCTTCGGGTATGGCCCTGGATTTTGTTGGTAGGATAGTTATATGCAGTGCCACGCTGACTTCTCAAACTGAAAAGGAAGCATACAGCCTAGCCTATACGTGAAAAGAACAATGTGCTGCTCTCCTGAGAAAAACTATCCCGTGGTTAGAATAAAGCCATATTGATTCTCTGAAATCTTCTCTTAAAGGGTCAAACAGTGAAAATAAACACCTTGGGGGAAAATGTCTTCACCTTTTTGAGACAAATTCCTGTTACTCAAATACAAAGAATTCTGTCCTCTCTTATATCCTGATGGTGGTGATGGTGATGGAGCCTCTCTAGCTAACATTTACCTGGACAAGCTGAGGAGGCCTCAGCTGAAGGTTAAGGCAGTGTCCCATGAGGGCTTAAAAGAGAGCCATGTGGGGGATCCAGTTGTCAAAGTGGTGCATTAAGGCAGAGAGGGGATGGTCCAGAGAAGCGGAAGAACCAGGCTGGGTAAGCTGCAAAAGCTATGGCCAGAAAAGTTAAACCTGAGGAAATTATAAGAGGTGGTGAGGAGAGGGAAGGCAAAATGAGGCTACAGGTGATTAGCAGACACAGCTGGACCCCTATGATCTTTACCGAACACACCTTGCTTTTGGCTTGCTTTACTCATTGTTTATTTTGTATGCATGGAGAGTTATTTGGCCTTGATCAGAAATGTATCAGAAGACTTTTTTTTTTTAAAGAATGAAGTGAGGAAGAATATAATATATATAAATTATTGCACTGGTGGTAATTTTTTAAATAGCATGGTTATATACATATATATAATAACATGCTTATATACTTGCATAATATGTTTATATGATATACTAGCTGTGGATATATCTACAACTATCTAGATATCACACATGTAAACCTTTTTTTATATTAAGATGTTTGGACAAATAAATATTCTTGCTAATACTTTGCTTTCGCATTTTCAAAGTAATTGTTACATTTATGAACATTAAATGAATATTAATTAGAGAATGTGGTATTAAAATACCAAAAAAATACAGACTCTTAAACATGAATAATGTGCAGAACTTTCATGATTAGCAACAATATGCTTTTAAATTAAAAATGTTGCTTTGGAAGTGATACTTCTACATGCAATGACATCTCATCTGCATAAATATGTGGTATTAAGTATTCAAAAGTTCAGGACAGTGATTTTTAGGATCATGAAAACTCTTGTTCTTGTTTTCTTCAGATGTATATGAGCAGAGGTATGGATTAAGTATTGATATGTATCTGCAGGAAAGTATTAAGCTCAGCAGAGCACATGGAGATCAAACCCCCCTTGTTTGCCCTGATGAGTAGCAGTCAAAGGTTTTCAGGATTGGATTTTGTGAGGAGAGGCCCTTGATTAATCATGTGAAGGTTCCTATAGTCTTAGCACATAGCTAAAGAAGTAAGCCAGGATGATCAGAGCACTGTGCACTTCCCAGGGAATTTCAAAGACATGCTTAATAGAAGCTCCTCAAATTAAAAAGAAAATTATGTATATGATATATATATTTTTTTACCTTTGGACAAGAGTAAATACATTGCATATATATAAACACTAGAGGCCCAGTGCATGAATTTGTGCATAGGTAGGGTCTGTTGGCCTGGCCAGCAATTGAGGCCTACTGGGGGGGGCCAGCCAGGGGGAAGGGGCCATGAGAGGTTGCAGAGGGCTGCTCAGGACCCTGATCAGCCTGGTTGGCCCCTGCAATGCACATGATAGCGATCCGTCATTCTGGTCATTTCACCATTCCAGTTGCTGGGCTTTTATATATAGATTAGAGCAGTGGTCGGCAAACTCATTAGTCAACAGAACCAAATATCAACAGTACGATTGAAATTTCTTTTGAGAGCCAAATTTTTTAAACTTAAACTTCTTCCAACACTACTTCTTCAAAATAGACTTGCCCAGGTCGTGGTATTTTGTGGAAGAGCCACACTCAAGGGGCCAAAGAGCCTCATGTAGCTCATGAGCAGCAGTTAGCAGACCAGGGGACTAGAGGCCTGTTGCACAAAGATTCTTGCAAGAATGGGCCTTCCTTCCCTTGGTTACCAGCACCACCTTTGCTCTGGCTTGGAGCCACCTTTTTACCTTCCCATGCTGCCCAGAGGCCCGAAGTGGCTGGAGCAGTGCAGTATGCCTGCATCGTCACAATGGCATCCTGCCCTCAGCCACTCAGTGCCTGTTTATGCAGATTAACCCACCCTCTTTGTTGGGTTAATTTGCATACTCACTCTTGATTGGCTGGTGGGCATTGCAAAGGTATGGTCAATTTGCATATTTCTCTTTTATTAGTATAGGTATAAAAGTATCTATAATAATAAAAACATAATATGATAATTAGACTGGACATCCTTCCGGATGAAGCCTGGGCTATGAGGGAAGCCCAGGTCCTGGGTGCCAGAGGGAAGCCGGTGGTGCAGCAGCCAAGGAAAGGAAGGCCTATTCCTGCATGAATTTCATGCATTAAGCCTCTAGTATTGTATATATTTACCTTGCACAGAAGCAAATACAGAGTGTAGCAAAAGTAAGTTTACACTTGTGAGTACGCTAAACAGAGTTTATTCGTCTATTATCACTTATTCATTATTGTATTATTTTCCATATGAACAACTGTAAACCCACTTTTGTCCCACCCTGTATATTTTTAAAATAGAATTTTTAAAATGAACCAGGCATCAAAATTTCTTATAACGTTTGTTTTGCCTTTTCTTTTTTCTAAGGTGATTTAGAAGGTTATACACTAACGATAATTCATCTAATTTTCAACTTGGCTACAACAATGCTAGAGTGTGCTATCATGTCAAAATGGCTTATTTAGTGTGTATGTATAGCAGGAAAATAAACTCCATTTGTTTGTGTGTTTCTCAGTGACCAACCCACAATTTCCTTTTCCCAATGTGATTTGTTCCCTTTGGATTTCAAATAAGTACTATAATCTACTGTAGAAATATAATCCACATACAAATCCATAATTCTTTATTCCAAATGTGGGGCCAGACAGATTTTATAATTCAAAATTTTGTTAAAATGTAAAAGATTATATACTGTGTATTGTGTAGAACCCTCAATAAGGCCTAAGGCTGGACCATTAATGAATGCATTAACAATTCTGTAGTGAACTATATGAATATTCATAATGACTAAGTTGAATAAAGGCTGACGTAGCCTCCTTCATTCAGGTCAATTTTTTATGACAAACTTTTTTTTTTAAACTTAAGGTTCTCAGAGGTTTCTGGATTTCAGTTTTGAAGATGAAGAAATATGAACATGTATTTAGATTTCTTTTTTTTACTAGTTTTAAGAGTTATTATAAAAGTGGGGGGGGGGGAGAATCCAAAATTCTAGAAGTTGTTCTCAATAAAATACTATTTCATATTTTTAAAAGTATAATTATGAGATTTATTGTTTTAAGACTCACTACATCATGTCTCTATTTACATTTAAAATAAATAAATATTTTCTATATTTCTATAAAAATATTTTAAAATTTTACATATAACCAGAAGCTTCTGATAAATTGTTAAATATTTTTTGTTAGAATAAAATGTGAAGCCAAAAGGGTATGTACATGAACACTAAAAAGTTTGCTAAATATTTAGTTTAAAAAATAAATTTTATTAATATATTTGGTTTCATTTAAAGCATTTTTTCTTAAGGTAGCAAATTTTGTATTCTAGAACTTCCTCAAACTCTGGACCTTACAACTTAGCTAACTTTAGGTACTAGAAAATTGGTTTCAGTAGGATTATATTTTACTTAGAAAAGAAATAGGAAAAGGGGACTTTTATTGGTTAAATTTGTGGGATGATTAGAATCCCCACCCATGATACTACATATACTCAGATAGGTAAGTCCCAAATATTCCATTCTGGAATTTTTAACAGACACATCTGAACTGAAGAGGAAAATAAAGACATTTGAAAAGAGAAGGAAGAGAAGAAGGAAAAGAGGGATAAAGGAAAGAAGAAGGAAGGAGGAAACCAGACAGGCTGATTTCCCTCTGAGAAAGTGGTGCTTTGGCACCTTAACCACAGCTCTTCAGGGGTCATTTTAAAGAACAGGTACTTCAGGACACAACTGGTTTGCAAAACCCAGGAAAACTCAAAAATGGCATCCCGAGAATTGGGATCAGAAACGATTCCCAGACACATAATATGAAATGGGATCTAGAGCAGATATTTACAAAATAAATCACACTCATGAAGCAGGCCAGGTGCCAAAAACACAAAGCCAGGTGCACCATGAGGAAACACAGCTGAGAGGCAGCTGGGGTGACGGGAGAGCCCCTTAGACCTAGCTGGAGACCTGAAAGCCAGGGTCTCAAATAAGAATCAGAGTCGAAATGAGGCCTGAACACTATCCACACAGGCTGACTACTGGATCAGACATGTTGCTTTCTCACAGGGAAAGACACTACCCAGTAGCCCAGGCTCACAGAGCCCCAGACTGGGCAGCAGATTGCTTTGCCTTTACCCAGTGAAAACGCCACATGCATAGCCAGACCTGGCAAGAACCCACACTGAGTGCACAGTTGCATATACATTGATGCCTTGCAGGGTTTTACAGCACATGTACAGCACATCAGGATAATAATAAGTAAATAAGACAACCTGAGATAAGCAACATAATAATAGACCCCACGTATTAATATGTATTAACACACACATTCAGCAGGTAAACACAGCCCAAGGGAGCTTCTTCTCAGGTTTCATAAAAATACTGCCAGTAGGTCTCTACCCCACCAACCCCCATCTTCACACCCCTGTCTTGGGCCCCATAATAACTGCAGGTAAGAAAAGAACAAGAGAGGAATGGGGGGGGGGGGGGGGAGGAACTAAAAAAGAAGAAAGGAAAGAAGCTCCCTCGGAGACAGAGTGGTCATGCATCCAAGCTCTGCCACGGAAGCTGTTCCTAGGGACCCGGTCAATTGCTGTGTGTGCTCTGATTCCGTAATTCCCAATGTCTCTAAAAAGCAAAATAATAATAGTAATCACTACGGTCCTAGTTATTCTTGGTCACGGAGTTAATCAGTTCCTATGGTGCAAGAGTATGATGGGCTGTGGATTGAGGACGTTTTTCATTGGATATTTTCATTTTTTGCCTTTGGCAAAAATGCCACCAGTGGTGATAAATAATTCCATACCCCTAAGTGGGTATTATTTTTTTTTCCAAGCGTAAGCCACAGCTGGCTCCTAGTCTGTCAGCTCGGCCGGAGTCACAGATGCCGTATGCATACCTGTTGACAACCCTGTAGGTGGAAAAAGCTCACCATCCCCACATCCACACTTCTGCTCTTTCATTCTAAGTGTGGCCCTTGAACACACAGCCAGGGAAGGGAAGAGGGACAGACCAAGGCAAAAGTGCAAATAATGTGGATTTTTGTCTTGGAGTTTAGAATAATACTTCTCAGATGTTTTATTTCACAGCCAACTCACTGGTTATACTTGGGGATTGAATGAGAATACAAACTCACTACTATTTTAAAGGACTAGCATAATGTCTTGCACATAGTAGGGACTAGAAGTTGCTGAATAAAGAAAAAAAGTGAATGAGGTTGGTTGATTTTGCTTTTTAAAAAAAATTATGGGCCTTTTCTTTTCCATTTTACTGTCTTCCTAATCCCTTTTGACACTCATATTTCCCCCATCCCATGGTACATACTACCTTCACAGTGCCCCTGAGCTAGTCCCTATGCAATAGTCCACCTGTCCTTAAATATTATTTTCAACTCTTACCTCTTTCCCGCCATCAAAATGTGCTCTTCCAGCCAATCCAAGCTCTGGTAACAACCAGTCTCAATTATTTAATTGGATAATAAATATTTTTTAAATGTGTTACCTACCAATTGGGTTACCCCTTGTCTATATCCACATCCTAGACTCAGCTAAGGAATTATGAAACAATGGGAATTCCCAGCATAAACTGGCTGAAGACTAATTGGACAGGACCGTTTTTTGGAAATGTTACTGGAATTGTATCATGTGCCATCTTTTATTCACAGTTGAATAGAGCTGGCCGTGTTTAAAGGCTCAAAAAATTGAACACACACATTATTTTTTGAAATAAAAAAATCTTTGCTAATTAACAAAAAGTAAAAACAGTTATAGAGAATTGGAATAAAGGAAAGGGGGAGTAAAATACACCTAAGAAAAATGATTTTAGAGTAAATTTATAATGTGGAAAAACCAATTACATTATTCCTAGGGGAATCATGACCCCTAAACTAATAGGATTCCTTTTAACATATTTTATAACAGTAAATCAGGTATTTCACCTGAACATTGAAGAACGGCTCCCCCCCAAAAAATGCATTCTCAATCTACATTAAAAAAACGAAATAGCCGAAACCGGTTTGGCTCAGTGGTAGAGCGTCGGCCTGCAGACTGAAAGGTCCCGGGTTTGATTCCGGTCAAGGGCATGTACCTTGGTTGCGGGCGCATCCCCGGTAGGGGGTGTGCAGGAGGCAGCTGGTCGATGTTTCTCTCTCATCGACATTTCTAGCTCTCTATCTCTCTCTCTTCCTCTCTATAGAAAATCAATAAAATATATATTAAAAAACAAACAAACAAAAAAACAAAATAAATCCAGTCAAAGACTCAGAAGTGAATTATTTGTTGATGTTTATAACAACATGGTCAATAGTATTATGGGAAGCTTCATGGCTATGAGAAAACTCTAAACTTTGACTAAAGAAAACTAGGTATTTTTTTCCCACCTTCGCCACAGACTAGTTTACAACCCTTTCAAGCAGAGAATCTCTTTACAAAAAAACCACACACACACAAAACAAAAAACACCAGGTTTAACAAAGAAATAAGTAAAGGAATGGATAGCATTGGGCTAGTCATTTTAATCACCATGAGTTTATAAAATTAAGGAGTTGGAATCTCACCTGCTTCTTTCTCATACTGAAATTCTATAATTCACCAAGGAAGTCTGTAGGTATGTTTTGAAATAACAATGGAGAAAACCACATAGAATTAAGAGATAAAAGACGTTGCTTTGTACCTTCCTCTTTCCCTGTCTTCTTTCATCTGGAGGAAAGGAGTTAAAGAAGACTGGTACTAAATGCCTTCATCGCTATTGTGTCCATTACAGATCTGAGGTCACAGAACAGTGAAGCAGAGGAAAAAATTCTGTCCTTCAGTAGCAGTGAGCCAAGTGCCCTAAACAGCCATTTCCAAGCAGTTATAAGCTCAATAGTTTGCATAAGAGGGACTGCAGCCCTGATCACTGAGTATTAAAATTCATAAAAACAGAATGAAAAAGTTGCTAAATGATATTAAAAAAAGGTTTCCTGCAGTATAAGTGAACATAAAAAGTCTCATCACATACCAAGGCATCATTAAAAGCAACCATGTTTAGAAATGATTTCATAAACTCAGAAGTGCTATGCAAATGGACATTCAGTCTAGGATATTCCATCACCTTCCATCTCCTCACAATTTTTTTTTTTAATTTTCTAAATTGAACAAGAAAACAATCAATTCCAATTGGAGAGAGACGTGGATGGGCCAGTTCACAGCTAGCTATGGGACCTTAGACATTTAACTCCTTCAATCCTCAAATTCCCCATGTTTGAGGCATTTGTGCTAATTTCTAAGAACATATTCCAGACCGAATGTTTTAATGCCTGTGGTGGATATTATCGTCACAGCTATTTTTAAGTGGCAACAAAAAAACTACATAGCTAGAGAACTTAAACATTAATTTTCTAAAACATTCTTCTGACATTTGTAAGAAATACTGGCAATCTACTAAAGCCAAGACAAAAGAAATACCAGTAGAAAGCAGATCTTCAAGCAAGGAGTAGCTGGTTTCCTTCAGAAAATCTGTTAAGTAACATCAGAAAAAAAGACTGGATAGAAATAGTAAGGATGGTAGCATATCATGAAAACCCAGCCAAACTGTCTGTTCCAAGGGATGAGAAATGAATAATTTGAATGAATAATAACAAACATCTGTTAACCTTTCTGAGCATTCATATTGTGCTGGGTATCGTGATGAAAATTTAGCATAGGTTATTTGTATTTAATCCAATACCACATAGTATTTTACTCACTTTTTGAGAATTAAACTGAAGGAAAAAAAAAGCATTTTTGCCATACTATAAATTTAGGAAGTGTAGAAATTTAAAAAGAGAGGATGAGTTGGGCTCCTAATGGACAGACTTTTGCTAGTTGGTATGAATCAAGAGATAGGGGTATGCTCTGAAATCTTATAGCAAACAACACCTCTGTCCTGTCAGCATTGTTAATTTTTAGGGAAGTTTTGTAATTGAATATAAGGAGTAATAACAGTAAAAAAAAAAAAAATACAGCATTATATAGCTCTATTAAAGCTCATAACACTCAGCAAATTTTATCTTTATTCTCATTTTCTTGATAAAGATTAATTATAAACAAATGACATATTTTTTATTACCTTTAAAAAAATTTTAATGTGATGAACTCAAGTTAAGACCAGATGCCATGGGTAAATTCAACTTGACAACTAAAGGATAATAATTCACATCTCTCAATTACTTATGTAATGACAAGAGTCACTAAAGAAAAGTCACATAGGCGAGACATCTCTTCTTGAATACTTCAAATTTCAGCAGTCATAATACGAACATTTGAAATCCTATCTATATTTAACCAAGAGTTTTTGCTCTTTGGGCTGAAACTTAACTGCAGCACATTTAACATTAAAATAGGAAACTGAAGTCAATGGAAGTATTTTAAAGACCTAAAAATTCTTCCATATGGCATATTCACTGCTTCCCTGTAACTTCAAAATATTTCTGTCCAGGAATGAGAAAAAGAGGACGATGAATCTTTTTCACCTCTAAAGAAAAGAATGAAAAAGTTACACTCTCCTTCGAGCTCGCTTCTTGTTTTACTAGTGCTCCCTCTGGTGGAATTTTGGGGGTAATGTAGACTCCCACAAAAGGAGGTGGGGGGGATTTATGACACCAAGCACATATTTTGTTTGTTTTTTTTACATTTTCTCTTTAGAAACATTCTAAACAAAATAATGTGAAATAAACAAACATAATAGTGCATAATAGAGGTACAATAGTTTCGCCAGCAATTGTAATTAAAACAAGGGAGTGATAAAAATCTGCTATATGCAGAACACAAAACGATTTTATGCAATGTGACAGACATAAAAACATGTTTTGCCAGAATTCCCTGTCACTAATTTTGTGACGACATTTTTCCCTGCATTCACCTATTTGACCATTAGCCCAAAACTTTGCTATCAGTCACTCTTTTTCTCATTTGCTTCAAAACTTTGTCTTTCCCCTCCGTGTTATTTGCCATCATTCTTCTTTTATAACATCATTAAGCGGATAATAAATACTTTTCATCTCTAACTTTTGCAACTCTTTTTTTCTGTCTGTAAATTGCACTGATGCCTCAGAATCAAGACATATAAGCAAATTTGTTTACAATTCCTGAGCAGTCTTTTTCTAATTATTTTCTTGCGCCATTTTTTTTCTTTGATAATAAGTTTATGTTTGTGCCTGCTGGGGTGGCATGGGGTGGGGGTGAAATAGGAGAAAAACTACCCCCACACTAAATGACCATTCTCAACAGGACTTCATAGGATTCTTTCTGGAGAAGTCTGGAGCTTGGTAGATGCATCTTGTTCTACAGGGATCTCCGTCAACTTCTCTTTTTATGCATTTAATGTGCTTCCCCAGTGGTAGCCTAAGGGGTCTTTCACTAAACAATTAATGTAAGGCACCTCCTGGGAATCTAATGTGTATTTAGCAAGTAAGTTCACTTCCAGTGAATTGTATAATGTGATATTTTGACAATGCATATAGAGAAGGTGCAGAAAGGTGAACTCTTTTTCCAAACATGTAATAATAAACTACCCAAACTTTGTCCCCTTTTGCTATTGTTTGGGGACAAAGGAGAACCAAGGTGTATTTTAGGATATTGTATGTGCCCACCTTTGCCATTTGGGCAAAATACCATGCTATGGGTTCATTTTTACTAATGTAATGTACAAGTCTCAATCTATTAGTGAAAGTAAAATTTGCTGTGACATTTTGACTCGGAAGCCCCAAGCAATGAAAGGTGTAGCAGTGCACAGGATATTTGTATTATGTTAATAGAAAATGATGCTACCACATGATACTAACACTGAGCCGAGAACACTGATTAGTATTTTCCCGACCAAAAGTTACAGTCTAATTTTAAAATGGACAAATGCCAGCGTTTTCAATTTAATCACCCCATCCTCTTAATAACTATTTTTAAAGGTTGCTTGAATTGTTTTTTGTTAACCAGGAAAACTTAAACAATAAGATGGATACTGAACTTTTTGTCCTCTTTCAGATGTCCTAAAAGGCTTATTTATATTGAAGGTCTTATCAGAATAACACATTTTCCTATCTCAGAATACGTTCTTTATAAAAAGTAAAATTATAAGCAGAAATAAACAGACTAGAATAATAACACTTCTAAGTAAACAGTGGATTTTGATACATAGTAAACAGAATTTATATAGCATTTTAATTTTAAAACATATTTGAAAAGGCATTTTCTTGTAATTTTTATTCTACTAACCTGATGTGCTCAGTTAACTTATATAATTATGACCAGACGTGTGTTCATATATATAAACACATACATTCATATAGATGTTTTAAATGTTCCTTTTTAATAATCTGGCTATTTGCAAAGTTATCAGAAAGTCACCATTCCAAACTCTTAACTTTAAGTCCACCTAACACATACTTTCTCTTCCTTTTTGCTTGCTATTCCAGTGAAGTCTGCACTCACACTTTTATTTCATACTCATATCTTCTTTTTCTTGTCAGGAAAATACCGGATAAAAAAACTGTGACAATAAAAATCGCGCGCATAACAAATAGCCCCCCGAGGAAGGGGAAATTATTGTTGCATTATCATTGCTGTTCCTACTCCTGCGTTTTCGTGTCCGTGATGATCTATGAATATTTTTGTGCCATCTTGAAGAAAATGAACTCCAGTTTTGCAAACAACTTCTCCAAATCAGCATTCAAATGATTTCAGTGACTATCCTCAAAAACTGTTATTTCCCAATGAGACTGAGTCTGGGCAGGAACAATTACAAATCAATTACCATAAAAGCATTTTATCACTTTTGCCCTCCTCTTCCACATCCTTGGGGCTCTCCACGGATATTTCCCTACATACGGCAGGCTTCGCGTTCCTCCCTGCTAAGCTTATTAAGCGGGTGTGCGTATTTGAATTATTATTGAACTTGTGTAGCAAACTCATGTGAAAAGAATTGCATAAACAGCTGCATCAATGTACTAAGCATAGCAACTGCATTATGAGGTCAATAAAAGATTGCAGGCAAAATATCTGGAAAGTAATTACTTCTCTTTAATGAATATATAGCCTAGTAATTTCTGAGTGCTGTAGGCGTAACAGTGTTATGTTTCATAGTTTATAAATAAATAGTTATTATCTTACACAAAGAGTAGGAATAGATCCCTTGAAGAAAAGTTAATTTGTTGTAAAGAGGCACATTTTTTGCTTAAACTACTTAAATATAATGGATTATCAAGTAATTCTAATACGCTGTAATTGAGAATTACCTCTCTCAACGTGGAATATTCAATTGCATGTTGGACGTTTGGGAGAAAACTATATTTTCACCTCAGTTTTTCTCTACCTTAAAAACATGATTTATATCATATATTTAATGTAGGAAGTAATGACAATGCAAAATCAACCTTATGCTGTGAAAATTTAGAATTATTTCTTTAGTTTAAAATATTTGCATGTAAATTATGTGATAATTATTCCCACATAGCAGTCTGGCTTGCCACATAATTTTTTTTCCCCTAGAAGCCCATTTCTCAAGCTGTAACCTCCGCACTTATTGTGAATTACCAATTTAAGTGCGCGTACTTTACATGCACTATCTCTTCCTCTCTCCTAAGCAGTATTCAACTTGGAATGTCATGTTATAATATCATTTATTAGATGGGTTTCATCAAGGTATTAATTTCCCATTTTGTTGAGTAAAACTATCATAAACCCCTCTTGATAAATTAACAGATAACTTAAACTTAGAGTTTGATGGTCATTTTACAAGTCTATACAGCCCCCCACTGCCTTCGTAATCTTTTAAATGTTGAGTAGGAATCACAGAGGAAGAGAATTTGTTTTCAGTAACAGGAATTGTTACAAAGCAATAGCAATTGTTAATGCTCTACAGTTATCACCTGTTTATTTCTAAGAAGCTCTAGTCTCTTTAAAGGCTACAAACACCAAGTGAGAATCACTAATATTTAGGAGTTAGAATTGGGTTCTTCAGAGCTAATTTTGAAACTGCAAAGACTCATTTAGTTCTTTTACTTAACTTTTCATTTATCTTTGAACTTTTTCATATTGTCTACATACAATTGAAAAAACAGTACCTCTCAGTGTTTGAAAGTGGCACTAAGTAAAGAATTGTGTATTTCACACAACTGAGCATTTCTTAGGCCATACAATAGTTTTTTGTTGTTGTTTTGTTTTTTTATCAGCCCACACTGTTGCAATGTTTGACCAGGAATCCTAAAACATCAATGTAAATTACCAGGAGTTGCAAGGCGCCTGCGGGGCAGGGAGGAAGGGAGGTAGAGGGAAGGAAGGAGTCTTGCTCCAGGCTCCACCATCCACCCACTGAAATCCCACCTGGTCTGCAAGGGAATTAGCTTCTAAGTCATTTCTCTCAACCATGTAACTTCCTGAAACTTATACAGCAAATCTAGGCTTTAGTTTGTCTATGCCTAAAAGTTCCCCTTAGAAGAATCACAGGCTTTTTCAATTTTAACTTTGCATTATTTTAACTTGTGGAGGAGAGTAACAATGGCCCAGAAATGTGACGGTAGAATATAAAAGTCAATATTCGTTAAGTGCCTGTTATATTCCTGGTTCTGTCTTAAGGACTTTATTAGGTCTTTTATTTCTCACAAAAACTCTGTGAGGCAGGCATGCTATCACCCCTATTTGATCACTGAGGAGATCGGGGCACAAAGAAGTAAAAAGTACAGAGCTAGAAAGTGTCAGAAGCAGGATTTGAAACCAAACCATCCCTGTGAGAAGCAGACGCTTCCTCTCCACCTCTGTGGAGCAGTCATGGAGAGTTAATGTCCTGGGAGAGTGAGGGATGTGAAACCAGGATGAGAAACCTCAGCTCAGGAGGCAGTTGGCCCTACAATTGACAAGAATAATCTTCGGAAGGCCATTCAGACAGTTATACATTTGCCTTCATCTTGAATTTCCCACTTTGATACAGTTAATAGATATCAACCTTACTTAAAAATATTGAACAATACTATACAAAATTTACATAATTCATTTTTCATATAAATGAACCTACTTAGCTAATTAATGAACTACTCATTCTGGCACTTATGAAAAACAAAAACACTAGTTTAACTATGGTTGTGTAAATATCCCTCCATTGAGCATCAAATGAAAGATATGTGAGAAGTTAGAGCGAAAGGGGAATAACCTATGTGTTTGAAGTCATAAATTCTGCTCCTGGGTCTATTTCTTTGGTAGCTTGACTATGTCTCAACAATCGTAGGTCTAAGTTTCTTCATCTGTAAAATGAAAGGTTGTTTCCAGTTTCTAATCTACCTATATAATAAAAGGCAAAAATAAAAGTTGTCCCCTCAACCAGAGTTTGTTTAGGAGTTTACCCAGGAGTTTACCCAGGGGTAGTGCTGGCTGGCCAGGCCTGATTTGCCACAATGGGGGCGAACCTCACCCATGCATGAATTCATGCACTGGGCTCTAGTATTTCATAATTATTTTCTTAGCTCCATGATCATTGGAAGACAGTAAGACCATTAAGCAGACCTGTCTGCTTTCTAACCATTTAGTCTCCTTTTTTGACAAAGCTGAATAATTGGTCTGTCAAAGGTATTCCTTGGTAGATTTGGCCTAATATTCATGTCTAAAATATACATTGAGCACCTACTTTGGACACAAATAAATAAGCTATGTCTGCTGCTCTAGAAAAACTCACAGTCTAGTATGATTTTATATGTTAATCACATACAAAAGTATTGTTGCTGGTTTGGAAATAAGCATACTACTTTGATGATTCCATCACTGACAATAATGATTATTGAATTTTAGTTTGCGCACAGGATCACAGGGAGAGCTTGTTAAAAATGTAGATTCTGACTCGGGAGGTCTTAGGGCCCAAATACTCCAGCTGATTCTGAAGCAAATGGTCTAAGTTTGAGAAATACTAATAGAGAATCCAACCTTAAGTATGTTTAAGCAGACCTATGCTCTACCAAAGGTCATCACCTCAATATTAGTCCAGAATTAAAATCCAATTTTCAGCAATAACTTTACTTGATAGCTCTAAAAATTAAGTGTGTTAAAACTGTTTCCAAATCACTTGGAAAGGACAGTTAAACCAAGTCCTTGTCAGTCAATGGAGGCAAGCAAGAAGATGCAAAAGATTAAGGATAGAAAGCAGCCAGTCTAAAGCAAAACAATACAAGGAGCAAGTGGACCTGAGTAGAAAGGATGTTAAATCAACAATGAAAGAAAATTTCATTGAGTTTGAACAAGTTAGAGATGGAGCAAGAAATCAACTTTCAATTACCTTCCCAAGTTCCAGAATTTGATGAATTGCACAATTTTTATGATAAAGGTTAAAGTTTGGGAGAACTTTGCAATAACATTTAATACTAATAAATAAATAGACCATACAATGTGAAACTGGCAGCAAATCTTTCTCCTAATTTCATATTATATTATTAATATTAAATAAAATATTTTCATATTTTCACAATATAATAATTTTCCTGGAAAATCTTTAGTCAAGTCAAAACATATCAGCCAAAACCGGTTTGGCTCAGTGGTAGAACATTGGTCTGCGGACTGAAAGGTCCCAGGTTTGATTCCGGTCAGGGGCATGTACGTTGGTTGCAGGCACATCCCCGGTAGGGGGTGTGCAAGAGGCAGCTGGTCGATGTTTCTCTCTCATCGACGTTTCTAGCTCTCTCTCTCTCCCTTCCTCTCTGTAAAAAATCAATAAAATATATTTTTAAAAAAACAAAACATATCCGAGTTTAGGAACCTGAGAGCATTGAATAATATTAGCTGACTATACTAAGAATTGAAGAAATATGTGATATTAAGATGTATGTACAGATATATCATTTTCTATATTGTCCCTCTTTTACACCACTACTAACGCATCTGGTTTAATAATAACTACTACAATACTTCTATTAATACTATTCCCACAGATATTACTACAACTACTACCATTCATGTAATGATTACTTTTCTAGTTAAAGGCACTTTTTAATATTTCTCTTTTTTGTTACTCACATCTCTCCCTTTGAACTACGTAAGGCAGATACTATAATCTTTAATTTGCAAATGAAATACACTATCAGTTACTTGGTAAGCAAGAGAAAATTACTAACCAAAAAGGGAAAAATAAAATCTTTTCCTAGAAAAAGAAGTAAGATCTAAAAACGATTGAGGTATAAAAGATCTTGGTCAGCAGTGCAACTGGTTCTCCATGCCAAAAATTTAAGATGTGAGTTGAAGTTTTTCTAGGGTCTGCCAAAGTTAGAAATAGTTCTGTTCCCTAGATCTATCCACCCTTCAAATCTTTTGGTAACATTAAAGCAAAAACTGGTCTTTAAAATCCAAAGACTATTGGTTAAAGCAGTCTCAAGCCCTGTATTATATATCAAATGCATGGAATATCAAAGAAAATCTAGATGCTAGGATATTCAGCACTGTCACCAACTCTCTGCCCAGATATATGACTCTTCTAAATCCCAAAAGTCCCAAAATTCAGGAGCAGATTTTCCTTAATGATTGATGTTTGTGACCTGGGTCTGGCCATAGCTTCTAGTCCTACCCAAAACAAATGGAGATTCTAACAAATGGAGGATACTGTTAATATATTTAATATAGAGTATCCCCCCCCCCCAAATTTATACACACATTCTGAATAATTACAAAGGTAGTGTTTATTAAAATACATTTCATTTTCAAAATTGAGTAGTCAGCTGTTAAAGTGTCTATACACTCTTTTGGGAAACACCATATATTTTTCAAAAGCAGAAATTGTGGGCTTTGGTTAGAATCAATGACTTCCTTTTGCCTTGTTTGGAATACAAAAGGCTCATTTCCCCCTAATTTATCCATTAGTGTATAATATTACAAAGAGGAAGAAATCAGGGTTCCTAAAAATAGTGTTTAAGAGAAATATTTGAAATTGTCATTCATGTTACCTCCATGTGAATATACAACCATGCTTTGAGGTAATAGCAATGAGCATATGGTACTCTCTGCTTAAGAACAATGGCCATAATCTATTACCCAAGAGAAGATGGTTATAAGAAGGTACTTGGTTCTCAGACTCCATTTGAGCATTTTTCCCAAGGATTTCATTACAAGGAATATTGTAATCTATATCTGGTTGAAATATAGAGCAGAACCAGAGCAAAATCCTTATGATGTGCCATGAATGCAAGTTACCTGGGACTGTTCTGCCTTATGATGAATACTAAGCTTAATGGAAGTGAGCATACACTCAACCCACACAACCCTGTGCCTGAAGGAAAAGGGAGTAGCAAGTCTTCATTTCCTCTCTATCACTCATAACCTAGAGGTGGTGACTGCTTTTAGCAGTTGGAATTTCAATTTTCACATGAAATGAATATTCCCTGCACTTGAAGCTTATAGAATCAAGCTGACTGCAAATGGGAATAACTAGAGGTAGCACACATTTATTCCAGCTTCTTCCATTTACAGATAAGAAAACCAAGGCCAGGAGAATAGTATGTCAGTCAATAGCATAGCTTCATTCCCTAAGTCTGTTTCATAGAAGATCAAGATTGGAATATGTGAAAATCTTTGAATACTAATAAAAAAAGGCCCCCCACTGGGGATATGTAACTTAAAGGTGATAACTAATTTAAAAAAGTTAACATCATAGTTATAAATCATAAACAACATACAAAGTAACAATTAAGATTCAGCGTGGTCTAGGACAGTGGTCAGCAAATTCAACAGAGCCAAATATCAACAGTACAACGATTGAAATTTATTTTGAGAGCCACATTTATTAAACTGAAACTTCTTCTAATGCCATTTCTTCAAAATAGACTAGCCCAGGCTGTTGTATTTTGTGGAAAAGCCACACTGAAGGGGCCAAAGAGCCGCATGTGGCTTGGGAGCCACAGTTTGCTGACCACGGGTCTAGGGCATATTTTCTTACTGCATGTTTTACTTTAATATTACTTAGTGCTTAGTAAAGGCTTCATCTATCTTTGCACCAAAAATCTATACCCAGCTGAGTACATCTTATATGAGTGTAAGGTGTTCAGGCTCTGTGGGCAATTTGGTTCCAAATCCTGGTTCTGCTACTTACTGATAAATGGCTTCTGGGGAAATTATAGAAAAATATTCTAATTATGTGTGTTCTAAGACTTAAAAATCATGCAATGTTCTAAAAAATATCTTAGATTTATCTCACCTTTCTCCACCTCATATAGGAGATTTTGCATCCAGAACATTTTAGAGATAGTCTAACTTATCATACTGCCCTCTAGTGAGATAAAATAGTATATTATTAACCAAATTCAACTTTATAAGGGGAGTTTTTATGCTAGATTTAAATATATCAGGCATCAAATCACGATCAAAGATATATGATATGTATAAAAGGTCCTTTTTGCTTGATTAAAACACCAGCTAAATGTCTGTTATTTCCCCCAATAATAGCTTAATAAATATTCTGTGCAATATTTTCCAAATATAATGAATCAAGTTTAAAGAACTAAAAAGATATTTTCCTAAGTTGCACTGATACTAGACTAGGAGCCAAATCCCTTCTCTTTATTTTTCGCACAGTTTCTGCAACACTACACTATGGCTTTTTAAGTTATCACCTTTAAGTTACATATCCCCAGTGGGGGGCCTTTGGAATAAGAGAATAAAGCAATGCCAGTTATCAAGCCACTTTTAAATATTGCAGTATATACTGTAACCTCCAAGAATAATAAAGATTCCTCTGTCTTTATAATTGCTACATGAGAGCCATTTGAAACACAAAAGTGTATTCCTTTGCTCTATTGGCTTTTGAGTTCATAAGTTTATGAAAGCTTTCTTGGTGGAAGAAGCCCTTTCTTTGCATCATTTACTTCTTAAACCAGTCCAAGAAAGGGAGATCTAAACAACTTTTGATACAACTTAACTCTATATTTAAAAACGAGGCAGGCGTTCTTTTTAGCATCTTAAAAGATGAATGTGGCCTCTGAGATATATGTGATGTTTGCTTTTTAAGGCTGCCAATATCCATATTGAATAGTAAGTTCAATAAGAAATACTTACACATATTCTGGTTCTTGTCTTAATTCTTTGTAGAAGTAGATCTGCAAAATGTTGTAATACATGGTCATTGCTTATTAAATTCCATTTGCTCATTTAAAATAAACTTGAGTGTTAGAATATGAATTACATATAGAGATGTTGTAAGCAAATGAGAGGCCTGGTGCATGAAAATTCATGCACCAGAGGGGGGTGTCCCTCAGCCCGGCCTGCCCCCCCTCACAGTCTGGGAGCCTTCAGGGGTGGGAGGCAACCTGGTGATCAGGGGAAGGTGATGTCCCATCACGCCTCTGCTGATGCCACTGCCAGCAGCACAAGCCTCAGCTGGCCCTGGGTAGCTGAGGGGCTGAGGGGGATGGGGGACTCCAGAGGCAGGCACCCTGGTGGGGCTGAGGGAATTGAGTGTCACCATCTTGTGGCTGTGGGTACCAACATCTTTGAGGGTGTGGCAGTCAATTAGCATATTCCCTCCTTATTGGCTGTGGGCATTGCCATCTTTGAAGGTGGGGCAGTCAATTAGCATATTTTCTCCTTTTTGGCTGTGGGTGCCACCATCTTTACAATGGCATGAGGGTCAATTAGCATATTCCCTCCTTATTAGATAGGATGATAAGATTTCAGTGGTCTCTGACCAGCTGCCTTCACTAAACTTGAGTATGCAATGGGTGTGGTGGTGGTTATTACTATGTCAGTGTCTCATCCCACAAGAAAAGTCTTGTGAAAGACTAAATTTAAAGATAATACTCTATTAATGGGGATATTTGACCAGGAATCAGACTCCCAGCATTATGTATCAATAATAGGCAAGTCAGGTAGAATCAGCAACAGAGGAGCATTCAGGAAAAGACAGAGACACAGTTGAATGTGCCAATCATAAAGCACAAGTTCCAGGGATAAAGCCAAGACACAAACTATAAAGGAGATCAATGAAATGAGTCTGATGAACATTTTCTTACAGGTTTGTATTGTTGTAGCTACCTTTTATTGGTCTAACCATGTTATATAGAGGCCTCTACTCACATGCATATTAGAGGAACAGAACTCAGTTGATAAAATGGATCAAAGAAGAACAACGTATAATAATGATATTTATGCACATTAACCATGCAACGTGCAAATAGAAGACAGAAAGAGGAATAGCTATGCCTATGATTAATGATGGCTACTTATCTCCTATGGTAGCCAAGGCAGCCTTAACATTTCCCCTCAGGTTGACTTTCTGACGACAGGCCTCTGATCTCCCTTTTCTTAGAGCATTTATTTTCAAAAATTGGTAATAATAAATTCTTCCTCTGCCCCTTGAGATAGAATTTTTTTTTTTTTTTTTTTTTTTTTTTTTTTTTTACAAAGTTTCTTGAGAGTTTTACAATCCAGGAATGTTTTTCTGAAAGGCCTGGGAGCCATCTCTTTGAAATATAACCATCTAGGAAGAGAGTACCCCTATCTTTCTATTTCAGTGGGAGGATAGGATAATAGCATCAGTGGTTGCTTTGCTCCAAGTTGTAAAATAACCTCCTGTTATTAAGATACAAGAAACTATTTTTTTTTTTTTTTTTTTTTTTTTTTTGCTCAGGAAAAGCCAAGGAGCAAACACAGATGTCCTAATTATCTACCCCTATGCCAGCTCTTAAAAAGCTTTCCTTGCTTTGTTTCAGTGGAATGGAGCTCTCACTAACTTCTGGCCTCTCTCTCTTATTGCAATAGCCTTGAATAATTTCTTCCTTTACTGTTTGATTTTTCCTGCGCAATTTTTGCTTTGCCATAGGACAACTGGGAAAATATTTAAAAATCCATGTTTATGGGAGGATGGAGTTGATGTACTTTTCCTGCTAAGTACAGCTATTCTGCTGAGTACAACTAAACTCCCTAGACACTATATATAAAACAAAACTTAAAAAAAATAAAAAAATAAAAAAAAGGTGGGGAAAAGGAAGGTAGACCAGCTAGGCATCTCAGGTTTCAAGGAACAATATAATAGTGACTTTCCTGTACTTTTTTTTTTTTTTTTTTTTTTTTTTTGCCTCAAACACCAAACTTGGAGTGGAAGCAGCCAGCAACCCAGAAATGCCAAAAGGCACAGACAAAATAAACTCTAATAAAATAACAAAACTCTCTCTATCCAAAGAAACAAGAAAAGAGTAGCCTAGAAAGACAGAAAACTTTTAAATAATAATTGTTCCAACTAAATGCCACAGGGCGAGGATAGGGGTTAAAAAACTGTACCCCACCCTGTGCAGGTCAGCAGAGGCTAAGCTGGAAGCTTTTACTTCCACTCTTCTTAGGCAGTAATAAGAAACTTTAAATTCCTATGCACCCCTCCCCTGCCACCACCAGGGTCGCATCAGAGAAGGCCAAGTAGGGAGCCAGGAAATTTTATCCTCGATAGTTTCTTTCATGCACCCACAACTTCTGCAGTATCTGTGGAAACCACATAGGAGGCCAGACTTCTGCCCACACCCAACAGTAATGAGGTTCACTTCTCCTTCCTTACTAGAATGATGTGAGAAGAGCCAACTGGAAAATCAGGACGTTAACCACCACCAGTGGTGACATCTTTCACTTCTGAATGTCAACAGCAGTCAGGTGAGAAGAAGCAGTAGCAAGATACTACTAACCCTTCAGCCAGTGAGGTGCTAGTTCAGGTCCATTGTGGAGCCAGAATTAATACCCCTTGCTTAGCAGTAACAACAGAGTTCCCTTTTCCTCAGGTGTCAATGGAACATGAACACCTGGAAGTAATGAAGTGGTGCCACAATGTCAATTGTACAATTATAAAGTTATACAAAGAGATAGTAAAAACAGAACAGATATATCAAAATGGAATTCTTAAAATTGTTCGCGTAGCCTTGCAGGAAGGCAAGAAAGAGAAAACAGAAAAGCAGAAAAGATCCTTGGCTGGTGTGGCTCAGTTAGTTGGGAATCATCCCATGAACTAAAAGGTTGCCAGTTTGATTCCCAGTCAGGGCACACACCTGCGTTGTGGGCTCAATCCGAGGTGAGGGGCATGCAGATGCCAATCAATGTTCTACTCTCACATAAATTTCTCTCTCTACCTCTCTCTCTAAAACTCAGAAAAAAATACTTTAAAAAAAGAAAAGCAGAGAATAGAAAAAATAATAATAAAATAGTAGACTTAAGCCCTAGCATATCAATAACTGCATTCAATATAAATGGTGTAGATTTACCAATTTAATTCCAAGGTGTAGCATAGTGGATTAAACAACAAGTACCAAATCATGCTGTCTACAAGTAATTGACTTCAATTATAATGATACTAGAAACCTGATGCATGCAATTTGTGCAAGAGCCTTGGCCCCGGCCCCCACCCATCACTGCCATGGCCAGGGACCTCTGCCTCTTCTGCCATAGGCCCCCCCCCCCCCACCATTGCCATGGCCCCAGCCTACTGCATCTTTGTCCAAAAGGAAGGACATCTGGTCTAATTAGCACATTACACTTTTATTATTATAGACTAGAGGTCTGGTGCATGAATTCATGCATGGGTGGGGTCTAGCTGGCCCTCTCTATCAGGTTGGGGCAGCTGGGGTGAGGGGTCCCCTGGTTGAACTCCCGGTTGAGGGGACAATTTGCATATTAGCCTTTTATTATATAGGATATAAAGAAACTAATTATTTCTATCAACAAACTTGGCATGATTGTCATTTATAGAACACTCTACCCAACCACACATTCTTTTCTTTTTTTTTTTCCTTCTTTTTTTTAGATTCATCAAGCTGGGAGAGGCAGCAGGCACCGAGCCATGTAGCAGGTTTATTTTTATACCCCAAAATACCAGGAAGTAACACCAAAACTTAGGATCAAAGGAGCTTATTTGTATCTTTACTAGACCCTAGCATTACTGGATTTACATATCTAAACCTGCCCCTGCTGACACCTGAACAAAGGTAAGTCAGAAACTGAATAACAACCCCCCACCCCATCCTCTTGGGGTAACCAGGACACGGACTCTTCCAGTGTCTGAGGCTCAGCTGACAATTTAAAGGATGTCCATGTGCATTCTCAGACGGCCCTCTACAAGGAGCAGTTAATAAAAGTATTTCATAGGAGTGAGGTGGCTGACTAAAAAATGTTGTGTCTCAGGATTTCTATTAATAGGTTACAAAGATGGTTAAAAGGAATCTCACAACAATTTCCCCAGTGGCCTTAGCCAAAAGGACAGTGGCAGTAATGACTCAAAGGCAATGGGGGTATTACCATGCCACAACATCAAGTTGCTGTAATATGCTATAGATTGATAGTAGTCCCTGTGTTTTGAAGTGAGTACCCCTACGGCATTCCCTTCCTTTTCCTATTCAAGAAGGAAAATGGTAATCTGATGGTTGGGATGTCCAAGGACAGGTAATTAATTAAACACTTTTTTAAGGTTTTTAAAGCCCATGTTACCCTGTCTTTCCCATAAAATTAGGTCAGACTTGTCCAACAACACATTCTTTTCAAGAACACATGCAACATTCATCAAGATTAAGAATATTATAGGCTGGGGGGGGGGGGGGGGAGAAACAAAACCTTTAACAAATTTAAAAGTATTAAAATAGGGAATATTTTCTGGCCATGACAGATTTAAATATCAATCAAAAACAGAAATATTATTAGAAATTTCCCATATGTTTGAAAATTAAACAACACAATTTTAAATGTTTCCTGGGTTAAAAAGAAAGATATCAGATGTTAGAACATATTTTGAATTAAACAAAAATGATAACATCTTATTAAAATGTGTGGGATGCATTAAAATACTTTTTAGAAATTTACAGCATTACATGCTTATATTAAAAATAAAAGAGGTCTCATCAATTATCTAAGTTTTTTTAATAAACTAGAAAAAAAAAACGATAGAAAATAAGCCCAAAGCAAGCACAAAGGAATAACATAATAAAGAGGGGGAAAATTAGAACAGGTAAATACTAGAGAAAATCAATGAAACCAAAAGTTAGATCTTTGAGAAGAGATATAAAAATTTAACCTCCAGTTAAATTTAACCTGGTTTCTAAGAAACAAAGCAGGGAAGATGCAAATTACCAAAAACAGATACAAAAGAAGGAATATCACTGAAGACCCCTGTATATACCCTATGGATAATAAAGGTATTTTAGTTTTCAATACCTACTGTAACAAATCATCACAAATTTAGTGACTCAAACAAGACTCACTTATTATCTCACAGTTCCTTCTGATGTCTCAAATATCTCCAGCTTTGTCTTCCACTACCAGCCAGTAGAAAACCTTTTTCTTTTAAAGAGTTCACCTACTTAGGACTAGTCTACCCAGATAATGTCCCTATCTTAAGATCAACTTATTAATAACCTTAATTTTATCTGCAAAGTCCCTTTTAATGTGTAATGTAACATAATCATGGAAACAACGCTTATCATATTCACAGGGGAGGAAATTATGAAAAGGCAAGCATAATTGAGGGCTAATGGTGGTCTTAGAATTCTGCTTACCACAATTTTATGAACAACTATATTATTATAAGTTTGATGACTTAGATGAATTGATAAATTCCTTAAAATATATAAAGTGCTATACTTACAACAATAATATATATATATTCATATATATATTGTAAAGATCAATAAAGAGTATATGTATTTATAATGTAATAAATACAATGAATATTCCTGTATTCATTAAAGAGATAGAATTTATAGTCTAAAGCCTCTTGAAAAAGGAAATTTCAAATAACTTTAATGACACATTCTATTAAATCTTTTCTAAACACATGATACCAAGTCCTCTGAAGATCTTTCAGAATACAAATGAGGAGGACACACTGCAACTCATTTTATGAAACCAATATTTCATTTATACCAAACCAGACAAAAACAGTACGGCAAAGAAAATTACAGATCAATATATTTAATAAGACACAAAACCTCTCAATAAAAGACTAGCAATCTGTACGACAGTATTAAAAAGAAAGGATTACAGGTCCTGACCAAGCAGGTGTTATCCTGAGAAAAAAGCAGGATTAGTCAAGTCTGGTTCAACATTTAAAAAAAAAAATCAATCAATGTAAATTACCTATCACCAGACTTAAAGATGAACAACTATATGATCACCTCAATTGATGCAAAAAACATTTAACAAAACCCAACATCTATTCCTAATGAAAACTCTTAGCAAAGTAGGAACAGAAAGCAACTCCCTCAATCTGATTAAGGTCATCTGTACAACCTATACAGTATCTGCAGCTAGCATTATATTTAATGGTTAAAGTCTGAATGCTTTCCCCACAAGACCAGAAATAAGACAAGGACATCCATATTCATCTTTTACTGGGTATCTATTCTACATAAAGCAATGAGACATGAAAAAGAAATAAAGGCTACAGTTTAGTAAGTAAGAAATAAAATCAACCATATTTCTATCCACCAGCAAAACCATAAATTGGATCTTAGCTATTTTTTAAGTTTCCATTCCATTATAATAGGTCAAAAATTAAATATCTAGGTATAAATGTGACAATATATGTGTAGTTGTTGCTATGCTAAAAATAAAATTGACATTGCTGGAAGGAACCTAAAATATATTGAAATAATGAAGAAATATAGAATATTCATGGAATGGATGAATCAATATTGTAAAAAGGTCAATGAAATAAAATTATAATAAATATCTCAGTGGGATTTTTTTTGTCAAAATCATTAAGCTGATTCTAAAATTTATATGGAAAGGTAAAGAATCTATTGGAGCCACATTTTTTGAAAAATAAGAACAAAATAGAAAGACTCATAAGACCTCATTCATTTAACTATAAAACTAGATTAACAAGAGCAGTGTGACAGTGGAGAAAGGATTAACCTATAGACCCATGTAACAAAACAGAGTCTAAAAATTGGTCCACATATTGCCGAAACCGGTTTGGCTCAGTGGTAGAGTGTCGGTCTGAGGACTGAAGGGTCCCAGGTTCGATTCTGGTCAGGAGCATGTACGTTGGTTGCAGGCACGTCCCCAGTAGGGGATGTGCAAGAAGCAGCTGGTCGATGTTTCTCTCTCATTGACATTTCTAGCTCTCCATCTCTCCCCTTTCTCTCTGTAAAAAAAATAAAAATTGGTCCACATATAAACAGCCAATAGAGTTTTTGTAAAGTAGAAAAGTAATTCAATGGAGAGTTAATAACTTTACCAGTAAATGCTTCTGAAAAAAAGTAGATACCTGTATGCCAAAAAAATAAACCAAACCATGTACAATCGTTCACATGTTATACAAAATAACTAACACACAATTAATTGATTGCAGGCCTAAGTGTAAATATCCTTTATAATGAAAGGGTAATATGAAAATTGACTCTAATGGAGGAACAACAGGAATGACCAGTTGCTATGATGTGCACTGACCACCCTGGGGCAGATGCTAGACTCAGGAGCTGGCTCCTGGTGGTCAGTGCACTTCCACAGGGGGAGTGCCGCTCAGCCAGAAGCCTGCTCATGGCTGGCCAGGGCAGCAGTGGTGGTAGAGCCTTCCCACCTCCGCAGCAGCTAGGATGTCCGACTAACAGTTAGGCCTGCTCCCCCAAGGGCTTCTGGGCTACCAGAGGGATGTCTGACTGCCAGTTTAGGCCCGATACCCCTGGGAGCGCGCCTAAACCAACAGGTGGACATCCCTCGAGGGGTTCCAGATTGCAAGAGGGCACAGGCCTGGCTGAGAAACCGCCATGAGTGCATGAATTTTTTGTGCACCAGGCCTCTATTAAAACTATAAAATGTTTAAGACATAGAAAAATGTTTCTGTGACCTTTGGTTAGAAAAAGTTTTCTTAGATACAAGACCAAAAAAACATAATCTATTTTAAAAAATAAATAATTGGACTTTATCAATCTTAAAAGCTTCTCCATGAAAGATTCTGTGGGGAAAAAAAATTGAAAAATAAGCCATGGATTGGGATAAATTTTTGCAAATCACAGTCCTGGTGAAGGACTTTCATCTAGACCACATGTGTCAAACACAAGGCCCGCGGGCCAAATCCGTCCCGCCAGGCCTTGCAATGTGGCCCGCACCGCGCTGTCATCACTGCACTCTGCTGTGTTTCTATCACAATGACAGTTTATAACTGTTCAGTAAACCATTCGGCCTGCAATTTAGGCTGGATTTTAGATTTTGGCCCCTTCTCTGATTGAGTTCGACACCCCTAATCTAGACTATATACAGATCTCTCAAAATCCAATAGTAAGAAAACAACCCCGTTTTTTAAATGGGCAAAAAATTTAAACAGATACTTCACCAAAAAAAGTTATATGGAATATAAATAAACACATGAAAAGAGGTTCAACAAAATTACTCATTAGGGAAATACAAATTTAAACCACAATGGGATAGTACCACAATACACCTATTAGAATGGGAAAAACAAAACAAAACAATAGCACATGTTGGAAAGGATACAGAGGACTACAACATAATACAATAACTTTGGTAAGTAATTCTGCATTTTTAATTAAAGTTAAACCAAATGATGCTACACAACCCAACTGTCCTAATCATTGATATTGACCCGAGTGAAATAAAAGTTGAAGTTGAGCCCTAACTGAATTAGCTCAGTGAATAGAACATCAGCTTGTGGACTGAAGGGTCCTGGCTTTGATTCCAGTCAAGGACACATAATGTGCAGGAGGCAACTAATATGTGTTTCTCTCATCAATGTTTTTTTCTTTGCCTCTCTCCCTCTCTTCCACTTTAAAAATATATATGTATGCATTTTTCATAAATATATATGAAAAATATCCTCAGGTGAGAATTAACAACAACAACAAAAAGTTAAAATTTACACAAAATTTAGAATGTGAATGTTTAGAGAGCTTTTATTCATAATCACCAGTAATAACCCACATTTATCAAGTGAAGACTGGGTAAAGAAATTATGGCATATTCATTCAAAGATATACCACTCATTATTGAAAGGGAACAAACACACACACAAAAGTAGATGTATTTCAAATGTGTCATGATAGATTTAAAAAGCTCGACTAAGAGGCTACATACTCTCCATGATTTAATTTAAATGGGCAAAAAATTTAAACAGATACTTGATTTAAATTTTCCCAGAAGGCAGGACATTCAGTGATGGAGAACAAAACAATGCCAGGGGCTGGGGTGGGTAGTAGGTTTTTATTACAAAGGGGCACAAGGAACTTTGTGGGATGATGGAACTATCTGTATCTTGATTGTAGTAGTGTTTACAATACTATACACATTTTTCAGAATTATAACCTAAAATAAGTGAATTATTAGTTATATGTCAATGAAAGCTGAATACAAATTAAAAAGATATCAGTAAACATTGACTGAGAGGCAACTACTTTGCTAAATTATCAAGCCAATAGTTTATGGTCAACATCTCACACCTCACTTTTAAATTCCTCTTCCCTCTTTCTGAATAATCCATGAGATTCCCTCACCCATATTTAGTATTCATCCCAGATCTCCCTCGCAGGTAGGCCGCATCTGGGAACTTTCCTTCCCTTCAGTCATCAGCGGCACTCTCCTGGTCAGCAAGGGGTTAATTAACCCTGGACACCCCCCCCACCCCCCACCCCCAATTAGATCATTCAAATAAAAGATTCTCAAATCACTCTCAGGCCCAGAATGAGTTTTTCTACAAAGAGGGCATCTCTTTTTTTTTTTTTTTTTTTTTTTTTTTTTTTTTTTTAATATATTTTTATTGATTTTACACAGAGAGGAATTGAGAGGGACAGAGAGTTAGAAATGTCGATGAGAGAGAAACATAGACCAGCTGCCTCTTGCACACCCCCCACTGGGGATGTGCCCGCAACCAAGGTACATGCCCTTGACCGGAATCGAACCCGGGACCTTTCAGTCCGCAGGCCGATGCTCTATCCACTGAGCCAAACCGGTCTCGGCATTCTTGAACTCCTCCAATAATATCACGTAAACAGTCAGCTCCTCATGATATTGGTTCTGTATCAACTTCAATGTTGGGGGGCACACGAGACTTGGTTGAAAAGTTTGTAAGTAGGACGTTCTGAGAAAAGGGAAGTGTGTGGAAGGCCTCCGGCCCTGTTTATCGGAATTCTGACTTAGGGAAGTTTCAAAGGTGGTACCCCTAATTATTCCTTGACCTTTCCCAACAACAAGTGTGTGCACGGGCAAACCGCTGGGTGTTTACTGGAATCCTTATGTTTAATTCCTGGATGCCCTTGCCTAGAGGACAAGTGTCCTCCCAAGATTACTCACCCTACTGATTGTATCTTAAAGACAAACTTTATCTCAAGTTGCTGCTACAATAAAGGCTGACGAGGCCAGGCCAGCCCTTAGCCCTCTCTTTTACAGCAAACATTGTGTCAGAGGAATCCATTCATCCATCACTCAGGGTCTGCTGGTCAGTTCCGGTACTTCAGAATGCTGCAAAGAGGAGTTTCTACAGCAAATAATTTATCACAAGAAATCCCTTTTATCCAACTCAGATTTCTCTTTTCTATCATTTGTTCATTGAAAAATCACATTTGCCTAAGATCTCTGGGCTGGTTAAAATTCCCAGCCTTGCCGAAACCGGTTTGGCTCGGCAGTAGAGCGTCGGTCTGCGGAATGAAGGGTCCCGGGTTCGATTCCGGTCGGGGGCATGTACATTGCTTGCGGGAGCATCCCCGGTGGGGGTGTGAAGAGGCAGCTGGTCGATGTTTCTCTCTCATCGACATTTCTAGCTCTCTATCTCTCTCCCTTCCTCTCTGCGAAAAATCAATAAAATATATTAAAAAATAAAATAAAATAAAATTCCCAGCCTTGCTCTTCTTCGCTGTCTTTAGGTAAACTATTTTTCTTCTTGTTTTGGTTCCCACATATTTAAAAGAGGAAAGTGAATCACATCTGCCTCACATTGGCTTTGTGGAAATTAAATGAGACAATACGAGGAAAGCACAGGATAGTAAACAACAGGTGAAGGGTAACTACTGCTGCTGCTATTACCATTAGCAACACTCCCTCTGTTAAGTACCACTAGTTTCTACACACATTTACTGGCCTTACTAAATGAAGATGAATCCACTCGCCACATAGAAACAATTGGAAAAGACCAAATTCTAGTTCCTAAAAGGCTTTCTTTCTAATATAGATAAAACAGCAATAATGTTTGCTAATGTGATCTACTTTGAGGGACACTTCATTGGTAATTAAATGCCATACTTGCGGTTATTACATAATACAAAATATTTTGCTCACTTCAAATATTTAAGCTAGCATTGCCTTAATATTCACAAACACTTGAGTGGTGGAAAACTCTTCATGCTCATCATAAATGTGTTTAGTTCAAAAATCGATGACGGCCAGAATAGCCTATTTCATTACTAATTTCAGTAATTAACTGAGAAACTCAGAACTATGCTCTCGGTCCAGCAACCAGAGGCCACAGCAAAGAGTGGCTATGGCAACCATGTTAGTGTCCCTGACAACTTAACAGGAGACATCGTGACAGGAGGTATCAAGAGGTACCATTGCCAGACACTCTTAGAGACAGCTAGCAGTTGCTTGGTAACCTGCTCTAAGGTATGGGGTTAGCACATGATAAAGTGAGGAACTAACAAGGGCTGAGGAGAGTTCATACTTCCTCCAGAGAGGAGAGAGGGTATGATGCAGCCAAAAATGTCCAAGAATGAAAAGAGCTCAAAACCCATTATGTCCTCAGAGATTACATTATAATTTTGGTCAGCATCATTTGTAAAACATACCTGACATTTTGCTACTGTAGTAAAAGGAGTAACTTACAAAATAAATTTATATCCGAAATTTCAAAATTAGTTAATTATTCTCTGCAAATTCTCTATGAGCATATCTATGATTGCAATAATTCATTTAGTGGATCCTAATATTACTTATTGATTATCTCTCCAAGCCATATTGTATTACTACCATTCCATAGCATTATTACTTCAGATTTATCAGTTTATATTCTGAAAGAGTTATGTGATGATCCTTCAGCAGAAATAACTGAGTGGTACACCAAAAATTTCTGCATCCTTTTCATAGTGCAAAGTAGTCATGAGAATCATTTGCCCAGCCAGAGGGAATTTTTCTCAGATTCCTTATATATATATATATATATAAAGGAGCCATGTGACTGGTTCTTGACAAATAATAGCAGAATCTGTGCATACTGCTTCTCTATCCTCACTCTCCCCAACTGTCCACTGAATGAAAATGATGCTGAGGTCCCAGGGGATAGCACAGTCACAGAACGATAGGATACTGGATCTGGTCCACAGAACACTGAGTTCTCAGAATGATAGGTGGAGACTTTGTGGAAGTGATCTGCCATTGGATTCTAGAGTCTCCAATAAATGGAGTAAACTGACTGCAGTGAGAAGGGACAGAGACTGGTACAGTGAAAGATACTTCAAGAGTCCAGAGATTGTATAAGATGGTGGAGAGGTAATATCTAGAAGAGAGAGTGGGGATCAATGAACACCAAGCACATCAGCTCCTAATAGAAAGTCCTGATTGGAAGAACTACAGAGGAGGAGGTTTCTCAAGGGAAAGTTCAATCAAAGCAAGGAGAGGAAGAAAGCTTTAGGGAATGAAGTTAAGTATATAAGCAAGTTGTCTGAGTATGGAGTGATAGTTATAGAAGGCACAATAACTCTATTTGAGGATTGAAAGTAAGAAAGAGGAATAAGGAAGGCACGAGCATCCTATATAATAAAAGGCTAATATCCAAATCGACCAAAGGAAAGAATGACCGGTTGCTTTGACATGCACTGACCACCAGGGGGCAGATGCTCAACACAAAAGCTGCCCCCTGGTGATCAGTGTGCTCCCACAGGGGGAGTACCACTCAGCCAGAAGCCGAGGCTCACTTTTCTTTAGCGCTATCTCAGAGGCAAGAGAAGCTCCCACCACTGACGCTATACTCACCAGCCATGAGCCTCTCCCACCTCCACAGCAGCGCTAAGGACCCCTTATGCCCTCCTCTGCCAGCCCAGTCACCCCTAACTGCCCTCCTTTGCTGGCCTGATTGCCCACAACTGACCTCCCCTGCCAGCCATCTTGTTTCCACATGGGGGCAGCCATCTTTGACCACATGGGGGTGATCATCTTGTGTGTTGAAGTGATGGTCAATTTGCATATCACTCTTTTATTAGATAGGGTAATTTTAGATGATCTGCAGTTAATCACTCACTATGAGCGCTTATCCTTTTTAAATAAATTATGCACATTAAGTTTATTAGAATAAGTCAATCACCACAGGTCCCAACATCATATTTTTCAAATTTTGTGGTACTATTACAGATTTTCTTTGTCTTGAAAATCAAGTGCATGTGCATTGTAAAAAGACAAAGGTGAAAATCTTGAAAGAATTTAACAAATACATTAATCCTAATTTAGTTATTTAATTTCACTAATAAAGGAAGAAAAACCATTCCATTTTTGAAAAAAAACAAACAAAAAAACATGTGATTGTCTTTGATGATATAAAATCTGAATGTGTGAAAGTTAATGAATTTTCATTAACTCCAGCCATGTCTTAGAAATAAGGAGCTAAGAGCGTGTTCTCAGGGTCTTTCATCTGCACTTGAGGATAGCTGCCAGTCAGATGTATTGAACAGTTCCAGGGCTGCTCTGCCTCAGTGAGCAAAACGATCATCAGAAACCAGCAGAGAGTAGCACACTTTCCAAAGGGCTCGGAAAACAAAAGGTAGAGCACTAAACACCATAAACACTCAGAGAAGAGAAACTACAAAAAAGAACAATCAGTCTCTGTATGAAAGTACTATTTTATTTTTAAGGTGAGCTTTTTCACCTATTTGACGACCAATTTGCCAAATGACAACATTTGAAAATTACCATGATCTGATATCATAACAAAGGTATTGATGCCTGCAGACACTGGTGTGTGTTCTGATGCCTCTGCCTTTGTCTCATCTTCAAGTGGCTGCCTGGTAATCCCCACTCTTTATCTCCTCAAAGGTCTCTTAAGGTCTAAAGAAATGAAATCCTTGGAGGTGCCATTGAGAGACATAAGATATGCAAGAGTGAATTTCTAACATGGAGGAGCTTAGCACAGGCATGTTTTCCACTTGGGTGAAAGAAAAAGAGTATCCCTCCTCTTGTGGTCTACCTGGCAGAGCTAGATCCTTGGCTGGATCTGACAGCATGATCACAGCAAGTGAGGGTCTGGCCACTGCCAGGGGCACTTCCTAATTAGTGCTGCAGCGCCAGGCATCCTCTCAGATGCAGCATTGCAATGGGATGTGGTCTGGCAATACTTTTCTCAGAACAAAGACATGAGGAATAGGATGCATCTGTCTGTCTGTCAGCTCTCTAGGTGACACACAGAAAGAGAGCAAGACATGGAACTCGGTCTTAGGAACCCTTCTGACATCCAAAAACACAAATGCTTCCATAGCCTGAAGTCATATTACTTTCCACTGTGCGCTTAGCGGAACTGAGAACTAAACTTTCTTAGTTTGGATCTGTACTTGCAAATAATCTCTAAAGAAAGTTTCCATCGCAGCTTCTTTAATTACTCTGGAGACTTCTCAGCTGTACCCAAAGATTTTGGCAAGGACTCAGAAGATTAGAATCTCTTCTTAACTTTGTTCCTATCTGAGTGAAAGGAGTTCGTTTTTGGAGGGCTATCCTTGCCATAGTCCTTTTAAAACAGAAGACGATGGCCTATGTCCAAACAAAGAAACACTCCAGACAAAAAGGGGAGAGTGTATCAATTATATAAAGTGGACGGAAAGACCCAAATGTGTGCTGAGATTTGCCTTTATTCTACCCCATATTTCTCTACCTAAAATTCAAGTTATTTTATCCTATCTCTAGGCTCAGTGTCTTCCAAAGGTCAAGAGTAAATATTGATATTAGGTAATGGGAGCATAAGGAATTCTAATGTAAAGCCCTGAGTCTAGGCTTATGATACTATTGTTCTTACCTGGGTCCTTGTGTTCCAGCTGTGACAACTTGGCCCGGTGAGCCACTGCCTGGCCCCTGCATGTGGATCCATATTACAGTCCATCGGCTATTACTAGTAAATGGTCCATACTAATATGACTTCAGGCTACTAATATGACTTCAGGCTATGGGAGCATTTGTGTTTTTTATAGCTACAATGTGTGTCTGCCTGAGGTCCATAAAGTCAAAGATAGAGCTAGACTCATATCACAAGGAAAACTTGTGAACATTTGTATTTATAAACTGATCAGCTTTATTTGGCAAATGTCATCACGAAACTTAATGGGACTGGGATTGTAGCCAGGGAAGATAAGATAGAGGTGACAACTATCTTTTAAGCATAGTCATTTTTTAAAAACTACTGACGAAGCTGCTTTTTAATATTTGCTGCAGGTGAATGGTTGAAAAGAGAATTTAGAATAACTTTAAACATTCTTTAGCATAATGGAAAGTAAACCAGCTTGGGTGACAGTGGTCACACACATTTCTGTGCACACGCATGGACCTCCTCAGATACCTAACACCCCATTAAGAGATGAAGTAAGTCATTCCATATCTCCTTTCTCTCGTTGTATCCATATCTGCAAAACAAGATTCATGCACATAATCTTTGGCTCAGAATTTATCTAAAGCAGTCAATGATTATCCAGGAGTCCCCACGGCAACCTCGCTGTGGATTGTACATTGTCAGCTGACTCAGAGTTTGCATGTTGTATTTCATTGACTGATATACTGTGAAAGATGCTAATAAATAAAAAAATGGAAGTCAATCTGGTGGTGCCCTGTAGTGTATTAAAGCTAGCTGCTATAAACTTGTAAATAGTGAAAAGTTTATTTTCCATTTGTAAAGACCAGTAGTTAGTGTGGAATGGGGATGGGGGTGGGGAGGGAGAGAAAAGTTTGACTCCATGTAGTCATTCAGGGACACAGGCTCATGGGGCCTCTGCTGACCTCAGCATGTGGCTTCCATGGTTTTCCTGAATTTCACCATCCAATCACCATTTGGAAGAAAGAAGGCAAATGGAGCATCAAATGGAGCTGATGAGGTCAGGCTAGAAGTGTGATGCGTAACTGTGGCCATGTTTCCAAAAGAAAGAGAAATCCAATTGGAAGAGCAGCTCACCAGTTTCTGTCATGCAAAGATGTATCCGAAAAGTCATTTCAAAATACAAATCTGTACATTGTTTTGGCCCCAGATCGGTGCTGTTGGTTCCAGGAAAAGTTGCTTGGTTACCACAGGCCTGAACAATTACTTCTCCCTCTGAACTTTTATCTGAACCATGCATTTTGGTACTTTATCATTTTGACTTGATATTTCTTTATGAAAGTCTACTCCTTTATTAATACCATAGCTTCTTAAGACTAGAGGTAACCTTAAAACTTTTTAATATATTGTATCTCACAACCTCTCCTTTGCCATTTAGCATATTGCAGTTCAATTGAAACCAATTGATTAAATAAAATAAATTTAATTAATCTTGATAATTTTTTCCCCCACAACACTCATAAGAGAATTCTATGACAGCAAGGGTTGAAAGGAGAATCACTTTTTTTTTTTTTTTTTTTTTTTTTTTTTTTTTTTACTGAGGCCCATTGTTAAGAACAGCGCCTGGCATGTCCATGGCATTCAAAAGTATTTGTCGAATGAAAAACAAAGTTCTATGATTCTACTTTTGCTGGTTATCAGGCCCTGCCACTTTCCTTTTGGTCAAATACTTAGGACAAATTCTAGTAATTTAAATATAATGATGAACACATAATGCCATATACAGATGATGTATTAGGTAATTGTGTATTTGAAACCTATATAATTTTATTAACAAATGTAACCCTAATAAATTCAATTAAAAAATAAAATAGAAAGGAAAAGCAAACAAACAAAAACTCATAGACACAGACAACAATATGGAGGTTATCAGAGAAAAAGGGGAGGTGGGGTTGTAGTAAAGGGTAAAGGGTAAACATATAGTGATTTAAGGAAATTTGACTTTGGATGGTAAACACACAATGCAATATACAAATGATGTATCATAGAATTGTATATTTGAAACTTATGTGATTTTCTTAACCAATGTCACCCCAATAAATTTAATAAAATAACAATAACAGCAGCTAATACTTTCATAGTGTTTATTGAGTGCCAGACATGTAGAAAACTTGTTTAATACATATTATGAGAGAATTACTAATGTAAGTTCCTTGTACACATTATATCTATCTTCTGAACCAATGCTGGCCCTTAGAGAGCCTTTGTGCAACTTAGAAAAGGCATCACAGTCTGGACCACGTTTTTAATCTATATTATCAAAGAGCATCCAGAACAGAGACTTGCTCATAAATGTTGAATGAATGGATAGATGATGGATGAACAGACGGATAAAAGGATGGAAAAACCATACTATTTAAGTGGGTTTGAGTGATAATTCAATTTACTTCCTTTTAGTACCTGATGTATTCTATAATGTCACTCAATGTACATACTTATTTCAAAGAGAAAAAATAAGTCTATAAATAATAAGTGAGAACAAAACACATCAATCTAGATAAACATATTTTAATTAAGAAAAAAATTAATATAATGTTCATATCTTATGTTTTTTTTAATTTTCTAGATATATTCTTTATTTGATGGAATTTATATACAGTTCCAAATGTTCATTAGATACTAAACCTTGTAACACTTCATGTTGCCCTGGAGTTTTATAAAAGTTGAGCTAAATGATATTTATAATTAACTTTTCATTTTTAAACAACTATGGATTCACAGGAAGATAGATAAAAAGAGTGCAGAGAAGTCCTATGTACCCTCACCCAGTATCTCCCAATGGTGACAGCTTACATAAGTATAACTCAACATTAAACCTAGGAATTGACATTGGTACAGCACAGACTTTATTGAGATCTTACATGTTTTAAATATTCATATTTCACCATTTATACATGTGTATATGTGTAGTTCTATGCAATTTTATCACATGTGAAATCACCACCAAATTAAGATACAACTAAAGAATTCAGTCAAAGGATATCTTAAGATTGAAATATCTCAAAAATTAAATTGTTAAATCTCTTTCTTAATGCTTTAAATATATATTTGTGGAATCATAACTACTAATAATCAAAATAATTTGGATAATTAGATAAATGAATACTCTTACCATTTTTTCTATTTAAAAATTTATCAGGGTTTATAGGGGAAAATAATTTTAATTGCTCTCATGGATTTCTCTATTTAGAAAGAAATTTGATGGAGAATCCATTTACACAAAAAATAATTATCTCATTTTTATAATATTCTTATTTGTTATTTATAAAGGTTTGCAGTTTTAAAGGTCAGAATGTTTCTTTCAATAACAGATGATGCAATGTAAGTATTCTGCCACCAGGTGGTGGTCCCTCTAAAATGTGCTTTGAAATTCAAATTAAAACAAAGAATGACTTTCCTCTTAACTCACTGGAATATAATATTTTATGCTCTTTATATTTAGCTATTTCAAGAATCAGAGATTTAGTCTGGCATCAATCCCCAATTTTCTTCTCAAGTTCATCTCCTACATATATCCTGTATAGGAAACATTTGCTATATCAAATCAGATCTGTTTACTATTTCTCACATGTTTTTTTTTCTTCTTCTCATTATGCTTCTATATTATAGTCATCTTTTTTTAAACTAGTGCCTAATACATAATGAGGACTAAATAAATGCTTATTATAAGCCTTTGCTCATTCATTCCTTTTATCTAAAATGCTACAACAGCTCCTCAATCTAGCCACAAAAATCTTTCACTAAAAGAAAGCTCAACTTTAATGTCACCTCTTCCATCATTATCCCAGTAGGAAGTGACCTCTCCCTTCCATATCCAGGTAGTGCTCCATTTTTATTGGTAGCACAAGTGTAGCTCTTATATAATACTTAGTTGTAGCTTTTGAAAATTAACTCTCTATCTTCATCTCCCACAGCCCTAACTAAGCACAGTATTTGGGTATTTAATAATTACTAGTTCTTTTAATACATTGCAATATCACATTTTAGGGGGGAAAATTAAAAGAAATCCCATAATATTACCTTTTTTTTTTTTTTTTTTTTTTTTACTGATTCTTAACTTTATCATTTATTCTGATTTCTAACTTGAAGTCAAATTTCCCACATTGAATTTAAAAGTCATTAAAGTTTCAAGTCTTCAAATTTTGGTTGGGCTGAAATCAATATTTCTTAAGGTATCAATATTTCTTTGAGATACTCGGCCTTACTGTTGGGGCACATCTCTAGCCTCTTTCCAGCTTAATTGAAGGGTGAGTTTTCTTCTGTCCCACTTACTTACTTGAATCAATTAAAGAATCTCCTTTTCCAATACTAGCCCCTCTTTTCCCATGAGTCTTGCTGCTTACTTTTAACATCTAACATTAGAACTTTTAAGAAAAATATCACTCTTTTTTCTTATTAAAAGGAAACATTACAAGCACTAGCTATGGTTTTCTTTTACTAGAATTAGTAGATAGATGACCTTGAATTGTATGTCCAATAGATCTTCTTTCAGAAACACTCTAGTAATCACTTGAGTTCCTAACCTGTCCTAGTACAGAGCTCCCAGAGCTGTTTCCTGAAAGAGTTTATATTCTTCCTGAAGAGAACATTTTAAAATAAGGCTATTTTAAAATGAGGTTTGGGATGGAAATTTAAGACAGTTTCATGACAGTAACATTGATCTCTTTTGGCGGTTCTGATATTTATGTATTGGGTTTTCTCAAAGATAGGTCACCTTTCTCTGCAACCATTTGGTCTGTTTTAAAAAGTGATTTCCTAAAGACTAAAGACTATCTTTTTCTATTTAGAGTCGAACTTTACATTCTCAGAACTTAAAATTCTTCAGACTTCCATGGCAGAGCTGCTTTAGGTCAAACTACAGCCAAATATAAATGTTCAAATCTACTCTCACAAAGTCTCAGTCTTCGGAGGGTTAATGGTACCACTTCTGACAGACTCCATAATTGTTCCACTTAATTGTTGTGATTATAGACTCCCACCTCCCCCTGTGTGTAGATTTCAAACTTCGCTTTTATTAGTTCTGCAAATACTCAATTGGACAAATATTTATTCAACACCTATTATGTGCCACATATAGCATGAGGTTTTCAAAATGCAGAGTTAAATATGACATGATTCCTGTCCTTAAGAATTTTACCATATTTTGGTGATTTCTTTACTCTGTCAGATATTCTACCCTTACTTGTGTTATTTTCAGATTTATAACTCCTAGCCTAACATCATCTAAATAATTGATTTCCCAGATATCCCATTTTAAAATGTCCCAAATCTCACTGTAATTATATGACAAATTACAAACAAAAGTTTTCATAGTCTTAATCCATTAAGATGTGATAACTCCCCAATAGAAGGCATAATAATGCATAGCAAATATTAGACAATATATCTGTGCTCACTCTAAGGTTTACAGTTTTTCCAAAATAAAAAGGGCCATCCTAGCTATTTGGTTCAGTGGATAGAGCGCTGGCCGACAGACTGAAGGATCCCGGGTTTGATTCCGGTCAAGGACATTCATGGGTTGCAGGCTTGATCCCCAATAGTGGGTGTGCAGGAGGCAAGCCATCAATGATTCTCTCTCACCATTGATGTTTCTAGCTCTCTCTCCCTCTCCCTTCTTCTCTAAAAGTAATAAAAATATATTTTAAAATTAAAAAAGGCTATCCAAGTTGGGTTTGGATCAAGGTGGTAGGGTAGGTAAATTTGATTTTTGAATAATCCCACAATCAAATAAAAATTAGAATTATGCTTGGCCTGTGTGGTTCAGTGGTTGAGTATGAATCAAGAAGTCAATGGTTTGATTCCTGGTTATGGTACTGTAGGGGGCATGAAGGAGGTAGCTGATCAATGATGTTTCTCTCTCATCAGTGTTTCCATCTCTCTACCCTTCCCTCTTTCCCTCTCTCTAAAAATTAATAAAAACATTTTTTTAAATTACAACTAAACTACATGACAAACAACATTCAGAACCACCTGAAATCTAGCTGAACAGAAGTTCTACAACTAAGGGTATAAAGAAGCCACAGTGAGAATGGTAGGAGGAGTGGAAAAGCAAAATAGGCTAGTCTCATGTGTGGCAGATAAAAAATAGGAGGGATATCTTAGCTGCAGAGGTTCCCCCTTGGGAGTGAGGAGTCCCAACCCTAAACCGGGAACCCCACCTCATGGTTCCAATGCCAGCAACGTAAGTCCTCATAACTTCTGCCTGTAAAAACCAGTGGCAATTGGGACTAAATGAGACTGAGGGATGCTATAGTATAAGACAGTTTCTCTTAAAGGTCTTGTACATGGACTTACTTGGATTCATTCCCTCTGAGCTCCAGCATAGGGGCAGCAGCTTGAAAAGTACCAAGAACGTAAGGAGAGGAACTGGATTGTCTGGCATCAAAATGAGAGCTGGAGGAGTAGCTTTTTCCCAGAGATAAGTATTGACAGAGGCCATTGTTCCTTTGCTGGGGTTTCTCCCACAGAGTTAAGCAGGCAGGCACTATACCTGTGTCTCCATCAGCCTGGCTAACACTGTTTGTTCCACCTTTTTGATTCCCTAAGAAACCCTTGACCCAACTTGTGGGCTCACCTAATCCATTTTCAGTGACTTCCATACAAATGACCTGTCCTAGCTCATGCTTTAGACTTACCTAAAATTTCTCAAACACACCGCATCTATCCTCAGTGTGCTCGTACCTCTCACCAGCACTAGTGGCAGCCAGTCTTGATTCATAGCTTGGCCTCGCCTGGGCACCACAAAGCCCAGCACAAGTAACAGCCATCTGCAGATCACATTATAGCTCATTATTATGGCCCTCAGGAGGGCACAGTTGGCATCTCACTTTGCCCTGTGCCTCCCAGAAGACACAAGAGCCAGTACACCTTTTGGACAGCTTCAGACAATCATTGTCAGCTGAGTCCAGTGGTGTTGGCAGAGCCACATTCTGGAGACATACCATTCCAGAGGCAGATACGTTGTCAGCCTGACCCTTAGCTCAGGTGCCAGTGGGTATGTTTCATTATCTAAGTTCAGCCAGGCACAAGGAATGGATGCAATTATCTGTGCTTAGCTAGGAGTGACGATTACAAAGAGGCCACAAAGAATGAAAAATTATAGCTTGACCTTTCACCATGACTATAGCTTGATCTTTAATCATGATTTCACATAATTTTCTCTGTTTTAAACTCTAGTAAAACTTTCTGGAATTATACTGTATATAATAAACGTGCTGCACTGGCTCTGGGTCACTATCTCTCCATCAGAGGGCCAGCTGTCCCACCTGGTCTCAGCTTTTCCCTCTGTCTCTGTGTCTGTCTCTTTCTTTTATTTTCTCAATCCTCAGATGCCCCTACTCAGAACTCATGGACCACTCTCTAGCTGCACTGGTCATGGTCTGAGCAAAAATACTTAATATTGCTCCATGGGGTGGGCTACTACAAAGCTGATCTTCCATAGTGGTAACTGCCAGTCTTTGTAGTTGATTGGCCTAGGGATAAATCACCCTATTGAGGTGCCAAAAACAATCAAGGTTCAACTAGAAAAGGAGGATGTACATAACCCACAAAGGAGCAGGGGAAGGACAGACCTAGAGTGTCCAGCTAGGATGATGGGGCTACTGTGCCACTGGACCCTACAGGATATCTACTACATAATAAATGCCACTCTACCAAGCCAGGGAGACACAGTGTCTTTACATAATAGATAGAAACCAGTACAGGGAGGCTGACAAAATGAGGAGTCAAAGAAACATACCCCACATGAAAGAACAGAACTCCAGAAAAAGAACTACACAAAATGGAGACAAGCAATCTACTAGCTGCAGAGTTCAAAACTGTTGGTGTCCCTCATTAGGGTATCATAGTTATTAGTGTCTCTCATTCAGGCACCATACTGTCGGGGGGTTCTTTTCCAAACCTTACAAAGGGTTCAACATCCTGGAGAAAGGAGCTGCACATAGATTCAAGAAGGAGTCTAAGAACGAAAGATAGTTTTGAAAGGCATTGGAGGTCAGAGGAGCTTTAGCTGAAGAAGCTGCAAGACTCTTACCTTGACCACGGACCCTACTTTTATTAGTACAATTTGTCCCAAGGCAAGGTGGAAATATACACTTCAAAGGGTGAGGTATAAAAGATACAGAAGCATTATCAGTTTGGAAAATAGCCTACAGCTGTTCAGGTGTTTGGCCAACAGGAGGCAATAAAATGCCCTGAGGTGTCTGGCAGTTAACAATCCTATTCAGATTTGGGGGAAGTGCCTTTTAGCCATTTCCAACAGGTAAACTACACATGTGACTCACCAAGTCCCATCAACCTTTTGGTAAAACTCTTGTAATTATTATATGCTGGAATTTGTTCTCAGCACAAAACAGGTTATAAGAATGCTCAATAAACTTAGGGTAATAGTAGATGAACTTAGTGAGAATTTCATCAAAAAGACAGGTACCATAAAAATAAAGATAGTAAACATAAAAAAAAAACAGTCAAGAATTAATAAAACATTAATTGATATGAAGAGTACATTACATGGAATCAACAGTGGAATAGATAAAGCAGAGAATCAAATCAAAGATTTGGAAGATAATGAAGCAGAAAACACCCAATTAGAACAGCAGAAACAGAAAAGAATCCATAAAAATGATGATAGTATAAGAAGACTCTGAGGCAACTTCAAGTGTACCAACATTTGCATCATGGGGGTACCAGAAGGAGATTAGAGAGAACAGGCATTAAAAATCTATGTGGGAAAAATAATGACAAAAACTCTCTTAACTTGGTTATGGAAATAGACATACAAATCCAGGAAGTGCAGAGAGTCCCAAATAAGATGAACCCAAAAAGGCCCACACCAAGACACATCATAATTTAAATGTAAAAGATTTTAAAAAAAAGAGAGAGAATCTTAAAGCATCAAGAGGAAAGCAATTAGTCATCTACAAAGAAGCTCCCAGAAAACTGTCAGCTGATTTCTCAACAGAAACTTTGCAGCCCAGAACATACAATAAATTCACAATATATACTTATCTATCAACAATTGAATCTAAAACACAAAATAAATTAACAAGCAGAACAGAAGTAGACTCATAGATACGGAGGACAGAGGGCTGGCTGCCAGAGGGGAGGAGGGTTGGGGAATGAGTGAAAAAGATAAAGGGATTAAGAAGTACAAACTGTTTGTTACAGAATAGCGGTGGGAATATAAAGTATAGCATAGAGAATACACTAATAAAAGAGAAAGATGCAAATTGACCGTACCTTCACAATGCCCACCAGCTAATCAGGCGTGAGTATGCAAATTAACCCAACAAAGATGGTGGGTTAATTTGCATACACAGGCTCCCAGCAGCCAGGGTTGGGATGCTTGCATCGTCAACATAATGACAATGCAGGCTTTTCACACCGCCCCAGCTGCTCCAGGCTCTGGGCAGCGTGGGAAGGCAGAAAGGTAGCTCTGGGCAGGAGCAAAGGCTGTGCTGGCAGCCGGGGTAAGGAATTTTAATAACAATGAATGATGTCAGATGAGTATTAGATTTATTGGAATTACCACTTAGTAAGTCATATAATGTCTAATCATTGTAGAATACACCTAAAACTAATATTATATGTCAACTGTAATTAAAAAATAAAACATTATTTAAATAAACATTTTTTTAAAACATCCTAAATTCTTCATTCCCCGGATGACAAAATCTAAGCCACCCACCAAACATGTGCTTATATAATGGCCAGTACAGAAAACTTTCATATCTAAAGACCCCAAAATCAAGTTGACAGTTTCTTGCTTTGAACACCTAGGTTCATTTTTTATATTGTACTTATAGTCTATAAATATAAAATTGTTAGTGCTTACAGGGTAGAAATCTTTTTGTTGTTGTTGTTGATGATGTCACACTTTCCAAGTGCTTGGACAGTGTTTGGCTCAAACTCTGGGTTTTATAAAGGTTTATTATTCTAATTAACTTCTCTGCCTGGCAGAAATAAGTTTCCATTAGTATTTGGCCCAATCCTAGCATGAAGCTGAGGCACAAAGAAAATATGACTCTGTGATACATAAAATTTCTTTTCCAAATATTCAGAGCATCAGATTCACTGACAACATATGGGCCAGAGATAAGAGAGCACCCATCAGGGTTTTGGTGTTTTGGTTTTATAAAAACCTTGAGAAATTTTGTTTTGAAGCTGATATTTTCAAAAAAGTTCTTTGAATTTTTCAGAACATATCAATCACTGCTTTTCAAGGGAAAATTTTATAATTTTTTTCCAACTGAATGGAAATCTATGCTATTCAAACAACAAAGATTTTTTTCTTTTGAAGGTTATTCATATTCTTCTAGGATTACCAAGGGAATTGAATTACAAAAAAAATTTAACCAAGCAGCCATCAATTATACCTGCTAAAGACAACTTAAACTCTGAAGTTCAGATGGTTTACCTTTTCTTCAAAACTTGAATCCCATGGTTTTCAGATGGGTTCTTATGTTAACCAAATAAGTTTGCTAGACCTATAGCCAAGTTTATTTTATTTTTAAATTTATTTTTTACTAGTTTTTCTTTTCTTTCTGTGATCTCATGTGGGTAACACACAAGGGTTTGAATGTGCATGTGTCCCTTAGCAAGAGGGTAACCCACTTTTGGAATAAAGCTCTACTCACCATTTTTCAGAAATCATTTTTTAAAATCACAAGTCTTTTTTTTTTTTTTAATATATTTTATTGATTTTGTACAGAGAGGAAGGGAGAGAGATAGAGAGTTAGAAACATCGATGAGAGAGAGTCATCGATCAGCTGCCTTTTGCACACCCCCCACTGGGGATATGCCCGCAACCAAGGTACATGCCCTTGACCGGAATCGAACCCGGGATCCTTCAGTCCCCAAGCCAACTCTCTATCCATTGAGCCAAACCGGTCTTGGCTAAATCACAAGTCTTATACATTAAGGAACTTTTTTTTCATAGTTGCATGTGTTATTATCCACATTTTTATCATTTTTTCATTTTTTGAAGATTTTTTAAAATTAATTTTCAGAGAGAGAAGAGAGAGGGAGAGAAAGAAACATTGATGTGAGAGTGAAACGTCGATCACCTACGCCTGCATGACCCCTACAGGGGAATCAAGCCTGCAACCCTGGCATGTGCTCTTACCAGAAATTGAACTGGAAACCTTTCAGTGCAAGAAAAATGTGCGCAACCAGCTGAGGTGCCCAGGCCCAGGCTACTACTCATATTTTAAACACAAGAACACTTGTCACCTACCCTTGTCAGCTTGGTGTCAAACAACTTAGTAGAACATCTGGGACTCAAATCTAGAACTGGAAAACTGCAAGGCCTAATTGTAGTCTTCACTCCAGTGGCTCTCCACCTTAGGTCTGCGTGATAATTACCCAGGATAGTTTCTACAGGCACAGATTCTCAGGTGCCACTTCTGGGGACTGTGACTCAGTAGATCTTCCTTGGGCTCAGACGTCTGAACTTTGAACAACAGTCCCAGATGGTTGTGAGGCAAATCATTCACATTCCAATGAATTGGATTATATTCCAACTAGAGGTCCGGTGCACGAAATTCATGCACTGATGGGGACCCTAGTACTGGCCAGCAATCAGGGCTTATCGGAGCCATCTCACCCAGTCCCAACCAGGGTTGGGCTGGCCAGAGCCTGCCAGCCAGGGCCTGGTAGCTTGCTGGCTGCTGGATAGTGCCTGCTGGACAAGGGGAAGGACCTTGAGAGGTTTACCAGCCAGGGGGAGGGACTGGGGAAGTTGGCTGGCTGTGGGAGTTTGGCTTTGGGAGCACACTGACCACCAGGGGGCAGCTCCTGCATTGAGTGTCAGTGCGCATCATAGCGAGTGGTCAACTGGTTGTTTCGATTGTTCGGTCATAACGTTCACTTAGGTTTTTATATAGAGAGATTAAGATTTGATACACCTGCTTTTTCTTATCTGCCTCTAGAGCTGAAGCAAGATCCTATATATCCACAGTCTCAGCTCCACCACCAATTACCACATGAAGTAAACAAGAGTAAACCACTCTTCCTGTTTGGATCCTGGTCTTGTTAGCCTGTTAAATGGGAACAATTATATTATCCTTAACTCAAAGAATTTCTACAAAGATCAAATGACATGATAGATGCCACAATGTTTATAACAATAGAAAGTGCTATTTTAAAAAAGTATTAAAGCATATGCTTTAATGATGAAAATCATAAAACACAAAGTTTATTTGGATGCTATAATGTAAGATTATCTGATTACAATACTGCAGAGGATAGTTAGACATTCAGTCTACATCCATAAGCACTTAAACCTACCTAGCCCTCATCCATAATCACTATCGTACATAGAAAACCTTTATTAATGCACACACACAAGCATGTGGGCATGCACACATGCACATACACATGGTTGCCACTGCTAAATTAGTGGCAGATTTTTCATGCTCTCCAATCTGAACCAAAAATCAAAGGATAACATCTCTATTTAAAACAATGCAAATGAGCCTGGGTGGCATGGCTCACTGGTTGAGCTATGGACCAGAAGGTTTGATTCCCTGTCAGAGCAAATGCCCAGGTTGCAGGTACCATCCCCAGTAGAGGGCGTGCAGAAGGCTGCTGGTCAGTGATTCTCTCTCATCATTGATGTTTCTATCTCCCTTTCCTTCTCCCTTCCTCTCTGAAATCAATAAAATGTTTTTGTTTTTTTTCATGCAGATGGGTTAACATCCAGAGTACCAATGACACTCCACCAACCTACCTGGCCATCTTCAGACCCCAAGGTGCCTCCTTCCTTAGTTATATGTACTTCATTCCCCTCTTTGGTGGGAGAAAGGTTATAAAAAAATCAGTGTGACAAAAGACACTGACACCAAACAGTCACAACTTAATTTCATGGCACACCACATGAAATTTTTCTAAAATTAAAGAAACTTTAGCATTTTCTTGTTATTTAGGGCTACAAAGCCATAAGCCTCCCTCCTTGCCTATGTCTACTTTGAAATAAGCAGACCGGCTGGAAAAAAAAAAAAAGAGACAATTTTCATTTGAAAAATAAACAAACATAAATCTTTCTGCATCCCACGTCAAAAAAAAAAGTGTTGATGTCCTTGTTTAGAAATGGGAAGCAGCAAAGTGTAGCAGGTTAAGTAATATAGCACCCTTTCCTTTCTGTCTCCTAATACACACAAGGTAGGCAAAAGTAGGTTTACAATTGCATTGTGACAGTCTTTACAATGAATAAAGCTATTATAATAATCATAACCTGCATGTCTTTATTCCATATGAACAACTGTAAGCCTACTTTTGCCCACCTGTTTTTTTAAATGAACCTGACTTGGCCTCAATACATCATCATTAGTCTTCTCCCAGGACTCACTGATTCAAAGTTTTTCTTCACTCCAATACTTATCTCAGGCACACAGCATCAATTTTCTCAAATAATGGTCTCACCATCTCACATGCACTTTAGTCATTAAATCACTTTATATTTTATCACATCAAGTCTCTATTTCTCTTGTGGTATGCATTGCCTTCTATAAACTTTTTTTCCTCTGTTAAAATTTTCAATTATTCTTCAATTTACACTTCACCCCCTCACTATCTTCCTCAGCCCCTGCCATTTACTAATTTAAACACATTCAGACACACTCACACATTCTAGTAAAGTCAGTCTCTTTAGTGTCTTTCAATTCTGATACATTAATCTCTGCCTCCATGTTTTCACTGATATTCAAATCAATCAGAAAGCATTTAATCAGACTCTGTACTTAAGTGACTGTGCAAGGCTCCGTAGGGAAGGATTCCAATATGTTAAGATTTAACATCAAGACATTAGAGAAGTAACATAAGTCTCTCACATGAGTAGCAACATATTTATTCACACACAGAGAGACACAAATACATGCAGAAAAGACAGCTTATGTGGTCACTAAAATCTATTTTCTATTTCTCCTGAGCACTTCTTTCTTTTCACATCTAAAAGGCTTCTTTTAGAATAGTGAGGCCATATGTCTGCATTCTGTCCAAGAGATTCAAATAGAAATGATATGTCTCTTTTAGGCCTAACCAATCATTTGCACTCTTTTCCCTCCTAATCTTCCACCAACTACAGAAGAGCCAAAGAAGATCCAAGAGAACTCTGGGGCATGCAATCTAATAGAAATATAATATGGTCATATATAAAATTTAAACTTTTCTAATAGGCACAAAATATTTATTTAATGTGAAATTAATTTTAATAATCTATTTTACTTAACCTACTATATACAAAATATTGTCATTTCCCCATGTGATCAATTAGAAATTATTCAAATTTTTAGTCTTTTTATCACACTAAGTTTTCAAAATCCATGCGTGTTTCACACTTGCAGAACATCTCAGTTTATCAGTACATCACATTTCAAATGATCAACAGCCACATGCAGGCTAATGATGACAATGTTGGACAGCATAGCTGTAGGAGATGTTGGAATTTCAGGATGGAAGGAGCTGGGGCTGTGAGCTACTTCATGAAAGTCACCTCCAAAATACTCTCTATGAATTGTTATATGAGCAACACTTAAGCTTCTATTTTGTAAAGCTACTGTGATTTAGAGGTCGCTTATTACAATAGTTAGCCTACCTTACCTAATACATCTCTGTAATATAAATACATATGTATGACAGTGCACTTACAGATACTTTTACCATCAAATCAATGGTACACATAGGGAGCACTCCAGGAGTCTAGAGGAGACAAGATCTCAGAAGGCTGGAGAAGCCCTGGGTGACTTAACAAAGGAAAATGGAATTTGAAAAATGATAAGCTAAAATAAACAAAAAAAAAGAGCAAGGAGGACATTCAAGGGATGAGTCAAAGAAAAAAAAAAGTCTTATGCAAATAGAATTTAATTTCACAGCAAATTAATCAAAGTCAAGAGTTCCCTTAGAAATATAATGAATTTTGTGGTAGAAGACATAATTTGATACCTTATTGAGACTTTCTTAAGAAAGACTGGGTAGATTTTAACTTTAAATTTTCATAAATAACTAGCTATATAAAAGACTAATATGCAAAGTGTCCCCTTGGAAGTTCAACAGGACACCGTGGGAGTTCAATTGCTCATTATGATGTGCACTGACCACCAGGGGGAGGCACAGAATGAAGGAAGGCCTTGGCCAACAGCCAGGGAAGGAAGGGCAGTGCTTCTCAACCTTTTAATGCTGCAATCCTTTAATACAGTTCCTCATGTTGTGGCGACCCCCAAACATAAAATTATTTTCAATGCTACTTCCTAACTGTAATTTTGCTACTGTAATGTGAATATCTGTGTTTTCCGATGGTCTTAGGCTCACATTACAGTAGCAAAATATTGGAAAACACAGTTAGGACGTAGCAAAGAGAATAATTTTATGGTTGGGGGTCACCACAACATGAGGAACTGTATTAAAGGGTCTTGGCATTAGAAAGGTTGAGAACTACTGATCTAAGGGAAAGCAGAGCCACCAGGTATAAGCATGTTGAGATACCAAAGAATCATAAAGCGGCACACCCTCATTAACCAAGAATATTTACATTGCACCATACATGAAGAGAAAATACACTTTTACTATATTGAGCCACTAAAATTTGGGAACATTTATTATAGAAATTGGTTTTGCCATATTTAGTACCTATATGGGTCCAGGATGCAGGGGGCTGGCATACAAAAACATTAAACTATTTTGCAGTGGATTAGTAATTGGCTGGTAGTTGACAAGGAGATTAATACCAGACACTCAATGAGGAGGACTATGTCATGCAATGGCAAAACATTTAGCAAAACTGTCATCTGATAATGTGGGAGACAGACCAAGTGTCTACTCAGCCTTTAGGATTATATCAGTTACCTATTGTGTACAAATGACCCTCACATTTAAGAACTTAAAACAACACATATCGATTATCTCAGTTTCTGTAGATCAGGAATCTGAATGTGGCTTACCTGGGGCCTCTGAGTAAGCTTTCCTACAAGGTTGCAATTAAGGAGTCAGCTAGGGCTGCAGTGATCTGGAGGTTCAAGTAGGACAGGCCCAGCCTCCAAACTCATTCAGGTTTCGATAGCTAAACAGCACAGACTGGCTTATAAAAAACAAAACTTACTTTTCATGGTCAACTCCAGGATCAGGAAACTCCAGGATCACGGAGTCGGTGTGGTCAGTCAGGGAGGGTTCTCTTCTGAGTCATGGACCTTTCTGTGTCCCCAGGTGGTAGAAAGGGTTACATCCCTCTGTGGTGTCTCTTTTATAAGAGCATTAAACTCATTTATGAGGGCTCCGCCCCCATGACCTAATCACTTCCCAAAAGCCCCACCTACTAATACCATCAATTTGGGGATTAGGATTTTAGCATATGAATTTGAGGGAGACACAAACATTCACTCAATGGTTGCTGACAGGATTCAATTCCCTGAGAGCTACTGCTCTCCTTGGCTATTGACCAGGGGTCTCCTTCAGAGTCGGGGAAGGGAAGAGTCAGAAAGACATAAATCAGTCTTTTATAACCTAATCCAGAAGCATCACCCCATTGCAATTTTCATATTCCATTTTCTAGTCATTGGATGTAGCCCACATTTAAGAGGAGGAAATTACACAAGGAACTTTGGGTGCTCTCCAAAATTTATTGTTTTTATTTTATTCTTTCTTGGTGACCTTTACAGCATGGAGAAAAGTGTAGACCAGGCTACTTAAATAATTGATAATTTGACTCCTTTGCCCTACCAGTAAGCTTCTTAAGCACAAAAATTTCCAAAACAAAAGAATTAAGCCAAGAAAAAGAAAACCCAGCTAAATGCAATTCCCTAAATAAAATACCCAACATAGAGTGAGATTAAGATAGGCCTTTCTTTTCTCCCCCTCAGAATACTCATCCTCTAATCACTGAGTTGAACTCCCAATGATACACAATATATCAACACAGCATGGTGGCTAGCTAATGGTAGCATGTCAACAGAGAGTGAGGGGTGCTTGTGGTGTGCCCTGAGGGCCAGTGGTAATGCTGTCTATAGAAAATCTTAAAATGATGACAAAACTGACTAAAAGTTTGTCTGCTTTTATTTTATCAACATGTACCAACAATTCTAAACAATGTCAGTAATATTCATCCAGAGTGGGCTACTCCACACATCATCATTTTCCCTTGGTTCCCAACTAAATCATCAGAATGAAAACATAAAAAGAGGTTAATGTAAAGATGTATGGGGTAATAAAGGATGTTTGCAAATGAAGGTTGGCAATTGTTCCAGGTACCCTCCTACAGAGCCATTAACTGATCACCAGTATATAGTAATTCAAATATTCACTGAGGTAGGGCTTTATACAGAAGCTTTCTTTAAAGTTTTCTCTACCCACACTCAATACTAGAATAAGAAAAGTGTAATATCAAGCATTTATATATTAATGAAACAAATTAAGAATATTCTTTTCTGTCATACACCACACCCTAAGGTGGAAGCAGGTATCACAGAATAATAGTAGCTTTTTCTGCTGCCCAGAGGATTATTTGGTACCTGGATAATGAGACAAAAGCATCAAATCCAAGGTTTTTGAGGCTAAATGAATTGAAGAGCATCAAAATAAATGATCAGGAACTAAGAAAAGTGGAAAAGTGGTGATCTTTATACACATAGTTTGAATTCTTCTGATTATTGGGGTTTTGTATACAGTAGGCAATTAGTGTTGAAAAATATGTTTTATAGACTTTATGGGCTAAAATATGTGTGAGCTTTATTGTTATTGCTTTTTAATTTACCCCTCTGGAACCATGTGGGTAGGCAGGTGTTAGGGTTAAAAATTCATATGGTATGTGATAGGATTTAGGTGAGGAAATGGAGCAGAAGGGATGGACATTTTAACAGCTTGTAAGGTTTCAGAAGTGAAAAGGGAAGAGAGAGATGTATTTTGCCTATTGAAATATACAGTTGTGCATATTGAATAATCAAAAGGTCTAGTTCTAAAGTTAAAGAAGAAATAAGAAGCCAAAGATATTTTGTGAAGACTGAGATTGTGTAAAATGGGGATTATTTTTTTAATCTTGATTTTTTCTAAGTAATTAGCTCAAGGATAGATTAATTCCATTATTAATCAATAAATCAATGTAAAACACAGAGATAAAGAAGGAAATAGACTCCTGTTGCAATTCTACTTCTTATGAGCCTGTCTGCATCTATTTATTTATTCAGCAAACATTTTTTGTATTTAATATGTGCAAAAAAATTCTACTAGCAATTATGGAGGACGTAAAGAGATATTTTAGAAAATAAGTGATATTCTCATTTAAATTATAAATAGGAAATGATGTAATATTGAAAACAGTTATAATTTTTGCAATCTTCCATAATAACTTTGGGTTGGTGTTTTACATAAGTTATTTATATTACTAAAATAATAACACAGCAAGGGTGGTATTTTTAATTCTCATTTTACAGAAAAGTTGAAGCTCAGACATTTTCAAAGATCACTGAACTGGTACATAATGGGATCAAGATTTGAACCAAATCTTTCGGCACTTTGCTATATGAATATCAGCAAAGCACATGTAAGAAGCAGAAGCATCATAATATAAGATAATTAAAAGGTCAAAGACAAAAGAGAAGTGCATTTTTAAAAACTTTTATGTATGTATGTATGTGTGTGTGTGTGTATGTATTTAAATCTATATTGTTGATAGTATTACAGATGCCTCCTCTTTTCCCTCCCATTGTCCCTCTACACTTGGTTCCTGGACTACCCCAGGCCTTTACCACCCTATTGTTTATGTCCATAGGTATTGCATATATATATATATATATATATATATATATGTGTGTGTGTGTGTGTGTGTGTGTGTGTGTGTGTGTGTGTTTTATTTTATTCATCAGTTTCTTTTGTTCATTAGATTCCTTGTTCACTTATTTTGATTTTTTAGATTCAATTGTTTATATATATGAATTATTGTCATTTTATTGCTCATATTTTTTTTATTTCTTCTTCTTCCACCTCCTCCTTTCCTCAAGTTCATTTTCTTTTTTCTTTTTTCTTTTTTTGATATATTTTATTGATTTTTTTTTTACATAGAGGAAGAGAGAGGGATAGAGAGTTAGAAACATCGATGAGAGAAACATCAATCAGCTGCCTCCTGCACACCTCTTATTGGGGATGTGCCTTTAATCAGAATCAAACCTGGGACTTTTCAATCTGCAGGCCGATGCTCTATCCACTGAACCAAACTGGTTAGGGCTTCAAGTGCATTTTAAATTCTCTTCTCTCTGCTTTCTTTCATGTCTTTCATGACACTGACAATTTTTATTTTTCTATTTATTCAATAATTAAACAAATATTGAATGAGTACCTACTATTTCCTGTGGTATCTTAGTTTGGCAGACAGGGATAAATACAGCAAAGTTCTTGCCCTGATGGAGCTTACATTCTAATATGGGAGCCAGAGAGGTGATAATCAAACAAGTATGATGATAGAGGTCGACCATGCCATGAAGAAAAATAGAACAGTGTAGGAATACAGAAGTGGTGTTATTATAGATCATCAGAGCAATCATTCAGAGGCAGCCTCTTTAAGGAAATGACATTAAAGGTACTGTAGTATAGTGAGTTGTGCAAATAGAGGGAAACATTAGTTTTAATGCCCTGAGGCAGAACACACCTGGAGAGTTCGAGGAATAGCAAGGGGCCAGTGTAGCTATTGCAGAATGAGTGATGGAAAGAGTGACTAGACACGAGGTCAAAGTTGGAGTTGAGTTATGTAGGGACCACATTATATAGATTCTTATAAGTCACGGGATTCTTTTAAATTTATTTAGACTATGTTGGGAAGTTATTAGAGAGTTTGAGCATTAAAATAATATCATACAATGTCCAGTTTATAAAAATAATCCTGGTTGCTATGTGGAGAACAGACTTCAGAGAAGGCAAAACTAGAGGCAAAAAGACCAATTAGAAGACTATTTCAATTCTGTAGGGAAAGGATGACCTTGTCAATACATGACTCTGGGACATGAGTCTCTCCATGAGAAAACGTGAGTCTCGATCTCTAATTCACATCCAAAGGAAACTTGGTTTGAGAACGCTCATAAACCTAAATGTGAAAGCTAAAAATAAAAACCTGCTAGAACAGAAGACAATCTATTCATAACCTTCAGATAGTCAAAGATTTCTTAAAAGAAACAAAAATAACCCCCACTAACCATAAAAGAGTAATAAATTTGACTTCATTAAAATTAAGAACAACTGTTTTTTTTAAAAAAATAAATAAAATGAATAAGAGAGTAAAAAGTACATGTATGGGCAGGGGTGGGCAAAAGTAGCTTTATGGTTCTGAGTATGGGAAACACAGAATTAATAAAGCTATTGTAATAAGTATAACCTACAAATCTCTTTCCATATGAACAACTATAAACCTACTTTTGCCCACCTCTCTATAAACCAGAAAATATAAAGAACCCCTACATATTGATAAGCAAAGAAAAATAATATAATCATAGAAATGACCTCCCATCTTATTTGTTATATTCTATTGGTTACAAACAAACCACAGTGACCACCAGTACTTAAAGTATTACCCAAAGGCATGAATAGATCACTGGGGAACATCTTAGAATCTTTCAATTGCATATTCAATTTTACAAAAAAAGAAAAAGAAAAAGAAAGAAAGATTTTTTTAAAAAAACACCCTATACAAGCTATCCTCACATTTTTTTTTAATTTAACTGTATATTCTATCACTCACGCAATAAAAGGATATGAAAATCTTGCCCATCCCTTTTTACAGCTTCAGATAACTCTTCTGTATAAATGTACTATTTTTTTTTTTCATCAGTCTCCTATCAATGGACATTAAGGGTTTTTTCCCCAGTCTTTTGCTATTATGAATAGTATGACAATGAATAGCCTTGCACATACATAATTTATTTCCTTTTGTTTTGTTTCATTTTGCTGTGTATCTATGGGGTACATTTTTAAAAGTAATTTCTGGGGGTTAATGCATATGTAATTTTGTATTTTTTAGGTCTGTTAGAAATACTTTATAGATCTTTATGACATATTTTACCTATATCTTGTTAAGTTTGTTCATATGCCTAGATATATCATTTTTGCCATTGTAAAGGAAATCTATTTCCCACTATTTCTTCCAACTGGTTATTATATGAATATATGTAGGCTATTGATTTATCAATTATATTTAATTTTTTTATTTTATCAAATTTCTTTATCATTTGTTGGAGTGCTTCCATTATTTTGCTTTTCCAGATAACCATATTTATATGCAAAAACATAGTTTTATTCCTCCCTGTCACATTTTTATGTTTCTATTTCTTTGAGTTATATTCTATTGAATAGTAGATAGAAGACATCCTTGTTTTTCTCCTGACTTCAACAGAGAAGAAAAGTGTTTTCCCATTAAGTAAGATGTTGACTCTTTTGGACTTAGGCATGAGTGTATGTAGATGAATATAGGATCAGGTTAAGGAAGTAACTACCAATTTAAAATTGATTGTGTAGCCCTGGCTGGTGTGGCTCAGTTGGTTGGAATTTTGTGCTGTCACCAAAAGGTGGTGGGAATGATTCCCAGGGAGGGCATATACCCAAGCTGTGCATTTTATCCCTGTGCAGAAGGCAATTGATCAATGTTTCTCTCTTACATCAATTGTTGTTTCTATCTCTCTCTCTTCCTTCTCTCTGAAGTAAGTTGTTGTTTTTTAATTAATTGTGTATTTTTAACATTATTACTTGTTGAATTTTGAAAAATGCTTTTTTGCTTATCAAATTGTTATTTTTCTCCTTAGCTCTATTGATATGTTGAATTATATGAATGGTATTCCTTTTGAAATGCCCTTGCATTCCTGAAATAAATTCCACTTGGTCATGATGCATTTCTAAGTGGTCTTGGAATCTGCTTGCTAATATCTGTTTTATAAATTTGGCATTGATGAGCTATAGTTTCCTTTTTTGGTACAATTTTGTCAGGTTTTTATATCAATTTATGCTTGCTTCATTAAAGAATTAGGATGGTTTTCTTCTTTTACTATGCTCAGAAAAAGTGTAGGTAGCTTTGGCATAATCTTATCCTTACATATTTTGTAGAATTTTGTGCCTTGCAGCTCATATTCATACCTAGACTAGAAACTTGAGAAGTGTGGTAGAAAAATATAAAGTTAGATTGTGTTGCTTCTACAATACTGTGTGTTGTCAAAAGGGAGACACTTTAGACTGATATATTCATTGACAAGAGAGACAGTAAGAGAAGGAGTCTTTGTTACAAGTCTTTTTTACTCTGAGCAAGAAATTCAAGAATGCTAAGGGTCATATTAATCATGCATTTTTCAGAATTTGCAAAAGCCTAATAAGGCAGTTTCAAGCCAAATAAAATGCTAGAAAAAGTATGTGTGAGAGCAGAGGCCTTGGGGAAAAATAAGCTGTGATATGGGAAAAGCCAGAGAAATGGGTGAGCATGATCTGACAGGTCTCTCCAAAACCCCTTCTGTAACTTACTGCACCTGACAAAAGCAATAATTACTTACAGGGTAAACGCCATCCACAGAGAAAAAGCCTAGGGACAGGTGCTACAGCTTTGTTCTTTCCTGGTGATCTAAGGAACAGGCAAAGACGAACACCAATGGTAGAAGGGTTAGAAAAATGGGCAGAGTTCTGAATCTAGTTTCTAAGGGAACAGAAGATACAGAAGAAAGCAAGGGTGAACATTTTGCTGGCAGTGGATATTCAAGAAGCAGGATTAGATGAGAATATCAAGAGTGATAGGTAGATGATAGATAGATGATAGATAGATAGATAGATAGATAGATAGATAGATAGATAGATGATAGCTGACAGTGGAAGAGGAATTCAATAAAATAGCAGTTGATTAGACTTTTAAAGAATTTGCATTGTGGGGAGAGACGGGAAGGCCATGTTTGGTAAACAAAGGCTTCTCATTTTTCATTGTCTGGGCCTAGGAGTCAATTCTCTATGTGTTGCCCCCAGCAAATCATACTTACAGAAGGTGAGAGGCTAAAATGGCTGTTTCTAAAACAGAAATTCCTCTCTATCTACTTCAGTTGTGGTCATGGAAAACCATGAACAAGGAAGAATCTTCTCTTGGGCTTAGCAAGAAACCATCTTCCCTGCCAAGGCAGAAATTCCTCATTCTTCCTGCCCAGCACAGTGTTAGGGACAGTGAAATTATAATCAATTTATTGTCAAATCACGTGGAGTCACACCTGGACACACCTCAAGGAAAATATATCATCAATTGGGATTAGATACAGTAGCTAGAAGTAATAAGATGTGTCTCCCATTGGGAGCAGAGAGCGCATGGTTAGTTGCAACCAGATAGTTCTTAAAATCATATATGAAGAAGAGCACACATGTGTCCCAGCACGAAGGCTTAAGAAGCCAATAAATCAAATATAGTAGTGAACTGTTGCTTTATCTGTCTAGCAGCTCTTAAGTCCTGAAAAAGAAAATGTTTCCAGCAGAGAATCTATTCTGTGTTGTTTAGATAGGGCCAACCTCACCTCCTTCCCTAGCCTCAGTTCTAGGAACTGGGGATACAACAATCACCAAAATCGACCAAATCTCTGGCTTCTTGAAGCTCTCATTTGAGTCATTAGAGAAAGGCAGTAAACCTAAAAACGAATATACATATATATTGTAAAATATGTCTGAGAATGATAAATGCTAAAAAAAGAGAAATAAGTAGAAGGGAGATAGAAGTGCATTATTTAATGAGCTTTCATGCACAATACATTAAGTAATTTTGAAGAATAGAGAACACAGACAGAAAAATCACAATGTGTTTCCTTCCTCATTATTAAAAATATTGTTCAAGTTTTCCTCTACATCTAAAACCTATTTATTCAAGGCTGAAAATAGTTTGAAATTGATGTGATATATGCACCAAAAGACACCCTTTATTTCATTTACGAGATGTTGAAGAGATCTGCAAATATTCCAAAAATCCACTTTTCTTTGTGTGGATCTGTCAAAGCAGAAGCAGTGACTTTTAAGAATCTTAAATCCACCGCTGCAGACCATTTCTACTTTTTCAGAAATACATCATCCGTGCGTAATCATTTGGCTTCAAACCATGTGCAGAGGAAACAATAGAAGGAAAGCTTTGCCATGTAATCATTTTTAAAGAACATACTTTAAACCATATTCACAGAAATTCATGAAGCTTGAAGAAGAAGAAAAAATATTGTATGTCATCAACTTAGCCATACCAAATAGAAAAACTCATGCATTAAACATTGCAAAAGAAGTAATACAGCTTTAGTTCAATCTATAATTTGTGAGCTATCACAGGGATTCTGGGTTGGCATCACTCAGAAATGTTCACTGAATGTCATTGTAAAGGTTTGAGAGGACTCTCCAAGGACCAATTAAAGGAAAGGAGAACTAGGCAAGATTGTTCACCAGTAGGAAAAATCAAGAATAACGGTGCAAGATGGATATGGTTTTTTAAATTTTTGTATTTTTTGTCTATAAATAGGGAAACACAGGCCAAAAATGAGTAATAATTACAATTAACATCTCTTCCAGCTATTTGTTTATGAACATTAAGAAGGGATTTTTATGCACTCCATTGAGGCCATGGGCCCTCTAATTCCCAGCAATCTCCACTCCAAACTAAGTCATAGATTACTCCTTTACCATATGTGTGTGTGTGTGTGTGTGTGTGTGTGTGTGTGTGTGTGTATCCAACTTGTATTATTTTATTAACAAGCAGTATATGATGAAAAAACAAAAACCAAAGAGTCTTATTTAATTATATGATTAGAAAATCTTCTTTGAGAATATTATTGCCCTAGCAGGTTTGACTCAGTGGATAGAGCATCGGCCTGTGAACTGAAGAGTCCCTGTTTCGATCCCTGTCAAGGGCACATGCCTACTTTGTGGGCTCGACCCCCAGTAAAAGGCATGCAGGAGGCAATAAATCGATGATTCTCTCTCATCATGTTTCTCTCTTTCCCTTTCTCTTCTTTTCTGAAATAAAAAAATATATATTTTTTTAAAAGAATATTCTTTATCCACCTAAACTTATTACCAACCATCAATTTTCATGTTATATATTATGCATGAATAATTAATTCATGTAATATTAGCTTCTAAAACTTTCAGGGTATATAATAGACACTCAATGTTAATTTAATTGTTTAAAATGTTAATTTAATTATTTGTCAACTAATTGAATAATTGGACTGTTTGGACTATGTGTCTCTACTATGTTCTTTAGGGGGGGGAAAGTCTTTCTTTTCCACTATGTATTGTTTACCCAAATCTACTTGACATTTTCAGAGATTTACCAAGGAAGTTACTGAGTTCATTACATATGACGCTTTCTTTCCCTTCTGAGTTTCTTTAAGTCTGAATATGAGTGGAAGGGACTACAAAAGGAACAAAGGCAAAATAGAGTGACAAATGGATTTCTCCCTCAGCCCGTAGATTTTAATTTTCTCAAAGGTAAGGACCTTCTGTATTTTTTTATGTGATACACAATGTCCAACAATAAATACTAATAAATCTCCACTAATTATGTGTTATATTTATAGCGGGTAGAAATTTAGAGACAATTTAAGTCCCCTGTGTGACTGTAGGTGAAGAGTTCTCTACTTTCCTCTTGCTTTTGTCTCTTTTTCACTTCTAAGTTGCTTTAGTCCTTTCCTAGTTTAACCTCTGAAATAAACCAGAACAATTTTTTAAAATATATTTTATTGATTTTTTACAGAGAGGAAGGGAGAGATAGAGAGCTAGAAACATCAATGAGAGAGAAACATCGACCAGCTGCCTCTTGCACACCCCCTGTCGGGGATGTGCCCGCAACCAACGTACATGCCTTTGACCAGAATCGAACCTGGGACCTTTCAGTCCGCAGACCAACACTCTACCACTGAGCCAAACCGGTTTCGGCATACCAGAGCAATTTCTGCTCTTAAACTATAGAAGGCTGGGAACTTGCAAAGTGGAGAAATCCACTACAGGGCCAGTTAAAATATTAACAAATAAGAATTATCACAGAGCCTTGGGTTGGGGAAGTCCTGGTCTGAGGGTAGAACAGAAAGAGGCTGGGTTTAGAGAAACCAGGCCTGTCATTTTAAGCAAATTGCCTTTCCTCTCCGAGATCCAGCTTCGTCATTAGTCAAATAAGGGGATGAATCATGTGTTTCATTCCAGCTCTGATTTCCTATAATCCTAACAATTTCCATAAAGCATACACTTTGCAATCATTACAAATGCCACAGTTACACTGCACACAGGCATGCCAAATATCAAAGTAAACAAGCAATTTCTGAAGTTATTGTTTTTACTTTGCTATGGCCAATTGACTGAGTTTCATTCAATGTAAAGTCATGAACACACTTTGTTCAACTGCTATAGAAATTATCACGATGCTTTTTTACAATTATCAGTTTACATGTCCTTCAAATTCAGCAGACGATGAACTCCTGGGACCAGATGCTTTTTCCTAGTCATTTTTATTTCCCCAGTGCACAACATTTAGCATGGGAAAAAATTAAACATTTTAAATAATTAACCTGAGCAGTTCATCCAAGCTAAAAAAAAAAAAAAAAAAGCATGTGGAAGAAAGCATGTTGACGGATCTCACTTTCAATGCATGACCACAAATCTCAAGAGGGCCCTTGGTGCTGTCTGGAAATCATACTGCATTTCCCTGAGTTCATTCGGGTAACATTTGGTAAATGTCTATTTTAGACTTTATTTTCTCCCCTCAGTCCTCCAATAGTTTCTATTTCATGACTACTTCAATGGTAACAGCCACAAGCTCCCATATGCATTCCTATCAGCACTTGCACCCACAAGATATGTCTTCCCACTATTATTAAGGACAAGCTATTTATGCACCTGGGCAAGTCAACTTTTCCACTTGTACAATAGATGTCATTCTCTCACGCCAACACAAGAACAATCGCTCCCTCAGTAACAATTCCTTCAGTCATTCCTTGCTCTCTAAATCATCATGTTCTCCCTCTCTGCTGGCATTTTTCATCTTTTGTCCCAGAGGAGCTCATAGTCTGCTGAATTTGAGGGACATGTAAACTGGTAATTTTAAAAAAGTGTTGTGACAATTTTTATAGTAGTTGTACAAAGTGTGTTCATGATTTACTTTACACTGAATGAAGCTCAGTCAATTGGTGTAGGAACATGTTATCATTTCTCTCATCTTAAAAAGAAAACTCTCTCTTGACCCACTATTTGATTTCATATTTTGAATCTACTCCAATAAGACCTACGCTTTTTCTATTGAATTTGCTTGTCAAAGTCACCAGTGACCTCCAGCTGCTAAATTACAGTTGCCGATTCTCAGTCCTCATCCTATCTGATCTGTCAGCAGCAAAGGACTTGGTTAGTCACACCTTCCTTCTTAAAACACTTTTCTTTTATTTTTAAATATATTTTATTGATTTTTCAGAGAGGAAGGGAGAGGGAGAGAGAGTTAGAAACATCGATGAGAGAGGAACATCCATCAGCTGCCTCATGCACACTCCCTACTGGGGATGTGCCTGCAACCAGGGTACATGTCCTTGACTGGAATCAAACCTGGGACCCTTCAGTCTGCAGGCCGATGCTCTATCCACTGAGCCAACCCAGCCAGGGCAAACACTTTTCCCCCCAAGATACACACTCTGCTGGCTCTCTTCCTACCTCATTGTATTCCTCCTCAACCCCCTTTGCTGATCTCTCCTCATCTTTCCAAATTCTAAACAGTGGCGGACTCCATGCCAGGCTTTGGATTTCTGTGTGTTTTTTTTTTATCTCTGTATTTATCTGAACCAGGCCCATATGTTTAAACTCAGCAAAATGCTGATAACTTCAAAATTTATACCTTGAAGGCTAACCTATTTCCTAATATCCAAAGCTGTACATCCAATTGCCTCTTTAATATCTCTACTTTGAAGTCTGATAGGCTTCTCAATCTCACTACATCTCCAGATCTGTCATAAACTCCTTCCTCCATCTGTTCTTCTCTTAAGCTTTTGCATCATGAATAATTATAACTCAATAATTCTAGTTGCTCAAGCCAAAACTTTGGAATCATTCTTAATTTCTCTCTCACACATCCCTATCTGTAATCAAATCTTATCAGAAACATCTTCAAAATATATTTAAAACCTAACCACTTTTAACCACCTTTACCTTTGCCATTCTGGCCAAAACCACCATAATCTCTCACCTGAATTCCTGCCATAGCTAATTTCTTTTGCTTGGACTTGTTTTGAGAAAATCCTCAGCACAGCAACCAGAATGATCCTATTATGTCAAATTAGTTTTGAGCTCTGCAATTTTTTCTTGTCTCACTCAAAGTTAAAGCTCAAGAAAAAAAAAAGTTTCATCAAAATGATCAGGTCCCTCATAACTTCTCTGACCTACATTCCCCCTTGCTATGTCCCTTGCAGCCTCAATGGCCCCTTAGCTGTTCCTTGAGCACTTTAGATCTGTTCCTAGTCAGGCCTTTGCACCTGCTGCTTTCTCTGCCTACAACACTCCTCTCCCAGGTGGCTTGCTACCTTCTTGCTTCCTCCAGGTTTTTACTCAAATGTCAACTCAATGATATCTTTCCTGTCCTCCCTATCTAAAATTTCAATCCTTCTCCACCAACATCCAGCAGTCAGTTTCTAATTCCCCTTTCTGCTCTATTCTGAAATGTAGTAAGATCTTGTTAAATATATATTTAATAAATGAATTGAAAGAAAGGGAGTGGCAATAACACCAGGTTTAACTAGAGATAATGTTTTAGAAGTGAAACTTATTTTTAAATGCCTCAAACAGATTCATAAAGCATTGCTTAAAAGAGCCCTTTAAAGTCTTTCTATAATTAATACCCTATAAAGAGTTATTTGTAAATACCCTATAAACTTTTTGAAACAACTGGATGCTATAAACTTACTTAAAATAGTTTGGGGGAAAATTGCTTCTCGAAAATGAGAAATATTAATATGTAAAAACTTTGTAGAAATAATGATTGTAAGAAAAAAAAAAAAAGCCCTGTTGGCATGACTCAGTGGTTGAGTGTCAACCTATGAACAAGGAGGTTACAGTTTGATTCCTGGTCAGGGCACATGCCTGGGTTGCCGATTCAATCCCCAGTGTAGGACGTGCAGCAGGCAGCCAATCAATGATTCTTTCATCATTGATGTTTCTATCTCTTTCTCCCTCTCTGTTCCTCTCTGAAATCAATACAAATATATTTTTTAAAAGAAATAATGCTTGTTCATCTTTGCTACAGACTTAAACTAGATTTTTTTTCTCTAAGATAGACAGAAGAGGAAGCAGTTTAAATATCATGTGACTTTTCTCTTGACCAACTAAAGAAAAGAAAATTAGGTAACTCACCAAAACATATAACACCTGCCTAGTACATGCACAGATGGCAAATGGAAGTTCCTTTCTTCTAGTAGATCATGTGTTACTATTTTGTAAAGTATCTTTACAATTTCCTATCCAAACCATTTGTTATATCATAAAATAATTTCCTAACCATTTAAAATGCTTGTGCTAATTATATAACTTTCTGCAAGAAAGGATTTGGTCACTAAGTAAAATAAAACTTAAGAATTTCTCTTTCACTTATTTTTGAAATATAGTGGCAACCATACTTTGGTAAAAACTGCTGTTTGAATTTTAACCCTTTTGTCTGGCTCCTGCACCTGATTAAACACAGGATATTTACCTTAGCTTTCAGATGGAGACCTGGAGGCTAAGGCAATTTTCCCTTGCCTGGGACCAAGACCACAGGAGATTGATTCCCACTGACTCAGTAACCTTCAGATATAGAAACTGTAGATAACCTCTGAGCTTTGCTTTTGTGTTTTCGACTATCGCAAGATAGGGCCACATTTCCATGTCCAGCAGGATCTGATTGGGAACGACCCTACTGGGCTGACCCAAGTCTTTAGAATGTAATGTTTAGGATTTAGAATTTAGAACAAAGAAAAATTCCTGTGATTTGAACCTTTAAAGGGACTGCCTACCCTTGGAATGGTGCGGTCCTGTGGAGTCCACCTGCGTGTGGTGCTCTTGCGGCCATCCTGGACAGTTTATTTCAATAAATCCTTGCATGCTTATGAGAGAGAAACACCGACCAGCCGCCTCCTGTGCGCCCGTGCACACACGCGCGCGCGCGCGCACACACACACACACACACACACACACACACACACACACACACACACACACACACACGCGCGCGCGCGCGCGCGCGCGCGCGCTTGCACCCGGGAATGTGCCCGCAGGCAAAGTACATGCCCCCGACTGGAGTAGAACCAGGGACCCTCAGTCCGCAGACCGGCGCTCTACCACTGAGCCAAACCCGTTTCGGCCTTGCCTGCTTTTTTAATCAATCATCAGCCTCCGGTGGTCTTATTTTGAACCCAGGGTTCCACCTCACAACAGTTTTATTGTTCTTTACGGAAGAATTGCTACTTTGACATTGCCTTCATGGATTATCTTATTTAATTACTATTGCAGATTTTTAGCATTTTAAATCTTGAAGGGTCTGAAAAATAAAAGTCATGAGCACAAAAACAGTTAAATTTAGATTTTCCACATCCTGGATATTAAAAAGTGACACAGTTGTGATTTGGTTAGCAGTGTCTTATCTTATAATGTAAATAAACGCTAAGTGAAAAGTAACTCAATCATTATTTTCTTGCGGGAAGATGTTTGCCACCTTCTGATGATTTCTTAGCCTGGAGGGAAGCTTCTGAACACAAGCTGCTAGGATGACAGTGGAGAACTGAAATTCAGCAATGACTGGAGAGATTTAAGAAAAGAAAGAAAGAAGATTTAAAAAAAAGAAGAAGAAGAAGAAGAAGAAGAAGAAGAAGAAGAAGAAGAAGAAGAAGAAGAAGAAGAAGAAGAAGAAGAACTATGAAATTAGTTTGGAATCCAAAGGGCCAAACTCTCCTGGTTTCAAATGAGCTCTTGAATTGCAGTGGCACTGCTGATTGGAACTGGGGGGAAGCAGAATGTGTCACTTTTGTTTGTTGTAGTGATTTACCCTTCCTTTGGACATTACATCGCCTTCTTTCAAAGATGCTGTTGAATCTATTGTTTAGTAGACGGTCTATCTTTTATCCATCAAAGGACCCTCCCACCTTCTTTTCAGAGTATTGTCCAGGGGTGTGTACAGGAAGATGAAAGAAAAGATATAAGGTCATTTGTCATAGGCAGAAATTAGCTATAGTTACAAAAATAAATTGCAGGTGTCCAGTGGTGTTGAGTTTCTATTTTTTGAAGGTCTCCTTGGAGAGATGGGGAAGGAAGAAGAATGTCCCTTTAGTTCCTACAGGTTTTTCCTCTCCTGTTAGTTATAAACCTGAGTGGCAGGGGGGGGGGAAATGATCCAAGGCCCCTGCTGTTCCTAGAAAAAGAAATCAGTATAAGAACACTTTTACATAACCTTGCACGAAATCCATCAGGATATGTGTTTAACCTCTAAATTCACCCAAACCAATTCCAATTAAGGTGGCCACAGTTCTAAAAATCATGCTGAGAATCATTTCTCCAACCTCTGCAGTACTCCTTTTTCAGGATAAAAGAACTATAATTTATTCTTTTTTTTTTTTTTTTTTTCTTACATTCCTGTGCCTTTCCCCAGGTGGTTGAGGAAAAGCCTTGAACTCCTGTACCAGTCTCCATAAATGGCAAGCCACCATATAATGACCGTCCCATAGTGTGTATTTTCATAGAAGGTGTAGCCTTTCTTAAGAATATAAACTACTAACTAAAAGTTATATTTTTCCCAGGATGGATGAAAATAGATTTTTAAAACTTATTAAAAATAATAAGTCTGCTCTATTTCTACTTGTAATTAGCCAAGAAAGGGGATGAAAATAAAAACTATCTAGCCTTGGCCAGGATGCTCCATTGGTTAGAACATCATCCTGTACATAAAAGTGTTGCAGGTTCTATTCTCAGTCATGGTAAATGCCTAGGTTGCAGGTTTGATCCCCAGTCAGGGCATGTACAAGAGAAAACAGATTAATGTTTCTCTCACATCCAATGTTTCTCTCCCCACCCCCCTGGCCCACTTCCTCTCTCTAAAAACATATCCTTGGATGAGGATTAAAAAGAAAATCTACAGAGTGTGCTGATATTATCACATGACTGGTCTTCAGTCCTCAGATCCCAATCACAAGCTTGTGAAAACTTGGCTCAAGGAAATAAACATATACATAAGTAGTCTAGTTGACAGGTAACATGGGCCATGTGTATTTGGGAGTGTAAGAGAGAATCTATATATACCTTGCTACTTTCTACTCACACACTTTTGAAGGCCTACTTCATCACTATGCAAACTCCCCAGCACATTCCCACTGAAGAAATGGGAAGTCAGATAAACCATAATTCACAGAGCCTACCCCAAAATAAGTCCCAGCCCAACCCAACCTATATGCTATATTTTGCTCTACTTTCCATTTTATATAATTGCTTTTAATGGGCCCGAGTAAACATGAATTCCACCTGACTACTGTCAATATATTTTATGTCCTCTCTTGTTTCTGTCGTGGCTGAAAGATGACTATAGTTAAGCAGAAACAATGCACTTTCTCTAGACCATTGACCTTCACCAAACATAAGCTCTGATGAGGATGTACTTACAGTTCTTTTATTACATGACATTTGTCGGGAGTGATTGGAAAGTACCTATGCTATTTAGGGATGCCCCTTCTGTTTTTATTTGCATTATCACACTAACAAAATCTTGTTGTACTCTGGGTATCCTTACCAGAGAGAACATCAATTAACTCACTGTACTTTGATTGGAAACTTACCTTAGAAAAAGTAATGAGTCATTGGTAAACTGTGGCCTAAGGGATGCTGAATACTGCAGGTCTGTTGAAGTTCCTCTAAGAGTACCTGCCAAGACCTGAAGTTTCAGAATAATTCTGGAGACCTTCCAGAAAGTTAGTTGGAAACAAAAGTGAAAGTGGTATTTAACCCTGGTGCAAAATAAGGACTACTCCCTGAAGAAAGGGTTTGGATGAAATTCAATAAAAAAAATAACTAAAGTGATTGGAGAGATGGGAGAATCTTAAAAGAATATAATTTAAGAAGATATCAAGATTTCCAATTTATATGAAAGTTATGAATAAGTCTGAAAATTTCACAACCAGACCTAAACCATGTATTTTGAAGGAGACATGTGTAGGATAAGCAAATCACCTCAGTGAGTGGTAAATTTATTATAAAGATTATGTCGAGAAGTGCCATAAATTAGAATTACTGATTGTATATCCATAATAATAAAAAATAAGCAATTTACTCTCAAAAAACAAAGTTATAGACCCAGTCTCATCTTTTTCTCTTGTATAGTTTTATTTTTTCTTTACACCTTTACTTTTTTATTTCTTTATTTTTTTTTATTACAGTTTTGCATTTAACACTATTTTGTATTATTTTAGGTCTACAACACAGTGGATAGGCATTTATATAGGTTGCAAAGTGTTCCCTCCAATTATTCAATTGTCCACCTGGTGCCTTAGATAGTTATTACAATGCTGTGAACTATATTCCCTATGCTTTTTTCTCATGCCTATTTTGTAACTACCAGTTAGTCCCAGTCTCTTCTTAGTGATTCATTTATACTCTGGAAATTATTTTTCCTTGTCTTGATGTATCTATCATAAAATAAATTACTTTATCCACTTGTATAGTCAGTTAGTGCCATAATAATGCTGCACAACAAAAATCTCATACTCTTGGGGCTTAAGTCAAGTAAATAGAGCCTGCAGAACCATGGTGTGTACAAACTCTACTTTGTCTAGAGTTTGTACATCAGCAACAGGAACAACATGGAACAACAACACATCCTTACCCACTCTTTCATTAAAAACTATCAGGAAGAACCAGATAAAAAGAAAGAGGAATCCCACATGCAGAAGCAAATGCATTGTGAGGGTTCTGATTATATCTTACAAATGGATTGAAAATCCTAGTTCTGTTTTAGCTCAGAAATCTGATTATCCTACAGCTTGTAAGAAATCAGCTTTAATCCTCTTTTAAATGTCATCCAACAGATTTGCTGTTATACATAGGATGCAAATGAATTTCCCTCATCATACTCTTTCTAATTCAGTTTCCTTCCACCAGACATTCTCAGAAATAATTTAAAACTGGACTCTGAAAACTGTTCCAAACTTGAATAACCAATATTGGAAGCATATTGTCTCTCTAACCAGAAAATCACTCCTGAATCATTATTCCAAAGCAGATATCCTTGTTAATTCGCATAAAAATTAAACATGAATTTTCCCAACATATTATGTCTGCATCTAAGCTACTCTCTGTATATTTCAGTGTCAGCTCAAAATGAAATTTAAAGACCTCAGCATTGCCTACCCTATTTAAATGAAATGAGATTTTCTTACTGTTGTGTGATCATAGCCAAGATTGCAAGCAGTTGGAGCATATAACTCAAGTTTTGTTTTTTTCATATAAAGAAAAATAGTGCTAACAATTACTCCTGAAACAGATCATGAGAAAAGTAAACATTGAATTCCTGGTTTATGTCCCAGATCCCAAGATATTAAAGGAAAACCTACATCTTCATAAATTAATTTGAGTTGGAAAACAAAATGTTGCTAGTGTATTGATAATTAAGCCCTTTTAGGAGACATAGTGTTGAAATGTACCTTAAGAAGTATAAAATATATAATGTGTATGGTTTAAAACTAAATCTATACTGTTGGTTGAATAGATGTTTTAGAAATTTAATGTGAGATGTGTATAAATTTATCAACCATGTATGGACCTTCTAAGAAAGACTTGGGATGCCATAAGTTGTACTTCTCTCTTTAATTAGATATAGACACTTATATAAGTGTTAAATGATTTGATTTGCTCTGCGCCAGTATTAATTGTGGACTTTTAAAAAACATCAATCTTGCCCTGGTCCATGTGGCTCAGCTGGTTGGGCATCATCCCATGCACTGAAAGGTTGCTGGTTCAATTTCTGGTCCAGGCACATGTCAGGGTTGCTGATTCAATCCCCAGTGGGAGGCATGCAGGAGGCAGCCAATTGATGTTGCACTCTCATTGATGTTTCTCTCTTCTCCCTTCTTCTCTCTCTAAAAATCAATAAACTATTCTTAAAAACAAAAAAATAAAAAGAACAATCTTATCATTGATAGGTCAATATGCTTAGAGTTATAAGAATATCAATTAGTAATTGTCATTGTCTTTTACCCCTAAAAATACATTTTGAGTCATATATATAACATATATAAAAATGTATTCTAGGTATATACTTATATTTATATTCATTATATATTATATATAGGATATAGATGTGTGCCATGTGAAGTTAAAATGTGTGACTCCTATCCTAGCCAGTTTTGCTCAGTGGATAGAGCACTGACCTGAGGGGTCCTGGGTTCTATTCCAGTCAAGGGCACATGCATAGGTTGCAGGCTTAATCCCCAGTAGGAAGCATGTAAGAGGCAACCAATCAATTATTCTCTCTCATCATTGATGTTTCTATTTCCCTCTCCCTTCCTCTCTGAAACCAGTAAAAGTATATTTTTTAAAAAGGAAGAAATATAGCTATATTGGTAAATATTTTTTTTTAATATATGACTCCCAGTATTTTCATCCCATTCCTACATTTTAAAAATTCCTCACTTTGTAGGTCTTAATACGTCTGTGTCCTGGGGAGGAGGAATAAAAAAAACCTAGACACTTACTTTTGTGGCCTCTCTTACAGCTAAACAAGACACACACTAGGATTGGCTAGTCAGAGGCAGCTGCAGCAGGTTTGATTCAGGAACTATTGAGAGTAAAACAAAACTCAGGAGTGGTAGAGGATCTTGCTGGAGGCAGTAATAATGGTACAGGAAAGCCTCCAGTACCCACTGAGTAGAGAAGCAGACTTGCCCTTGCCAGAAGTAGTTTCAAGGCATCATTTATTGCAGAGGTTTACACTTCTTTACCTTCCTGTTCACCAAGCCAAATTACCCAATCTCCTGGCAATTCAGTGAGCCACTCAAAATTTTTTCAGTAACGTCCCTTTCTGCATAATCGCCTAAAATCAGTTCTGGGTTTCTTGTAGCAATAAATCCTGACTAAGAGAAAGATAAGTAACACATGATCTCACTTATATGTGGAATCTAATGAAGAAAATAAATTGACTAACAAAACAGATCCAGAGATACAGAAGCATGGAAAAGAATGTGGAACCTCAGAGGGAAGGCAGAGGAGGGTAGGAAGAGATCAACCAAATAATTTGTATGCTTCTATGCATAACCCATAGTCACTGACAATAAGGTGGTGCAGGCCTGTGGGACAAAGGTGTGGGGGCAGGCTAAAAGAGGTCATTTGGGGGAGCAAGGGAATGTATGTAATACTTTCAACAATAAATATTTTTTAAAAATAAATAAATAAATAAATCCTGATTAGGTCTTTGCAGGTAAGATATTAAGTTATGAAATATGCTAGTTGTGGTGTATGGCAATCTTTGAAGGAACCATGGCATCCAATCTCTTAGTCAGAATTACCTTAATAAAAGTAGTAGCTGGTCACTCTAAAATTAAACTAAATAAGTAATGGGTAGCTTTCCCTTGACATGCTTTTTCTAAGCTGACTTTTATCTATTGACTCAATAGGCAGCCTGGGAGCCTGCCTACCTCTCCTATTTAGTAATGAATGTAGATTTTTAGGTTCTGAGTGTAGATTTAACATACTTAAAATACATTCCTGAAATTATATTCTGTCTACCCACACATGTGATCACTGCCACAATCCCACCTCCCAAATAGGCTGTAAAATTTTTATGCTAGTTAATCTCAACTAGCTTCCTATGAGATTAAAAAAAGGTTATTTTCCACCCTTTGTTTCCTTCTCTAGGGCCAGTAGGCTTCCCCTGTAGGCCAGAATTTGAACTCTACAGCCATTTATTTGTTTATTTGGATTGGTCAATGGGTGGTAACTAGGATACAATATCTTTGGCAGAAGTTGTGTATGACCTTGACCTGCACTCTTTCTCAGAGAACTCTCCAAATGTCTCAGCTCTCACGAGTCTCTAATAACACCATTTCCTTGATTTTTCTCTTCAGTTCTAGCAATGGTCTCCTACTGTTACTTTTTCTATGGCCTCCTATAATTGTTCTATGGGTAACTTAACATCCTCTTTCTCTTAACCCTAGCCACATCATTAAAGTGTAATCCTTTATTTCAACTAAGCTGAAGTCTCTTTCCTGCCATAAGCCTGACTAATATATTAGTCCAAAGACAGAGGCTGCATCTTACTCCCAGTGACTAACAAAGTGTATAGCTCACAAGTTCTCAGAATATGTTGATGGGTCTGAACTCATTGTTACAGGAAAGCTCCCAAAGGTGCCACCTTTGAACTATAAATAACTGGTTTTCAATAAGCTTCTAAAAATCCTCTCTGTAAAAAATAATTTATATATATATAAATTATTTTTTACAGAGAGGATTTAGAAGCCTATAGATAGATAGATAGATAGATAGATAGATAGATATAGATATAGATATAGATATAGATATAGATATAGATATAGATATATATTAAAGATAGCTGTATTCTTTTGCTCACCTTCACCTGAACCAAGGATTATAATAGAGACTTTTAATTCTCCAGTGGATGGCATCCAATAAAAGAGACACAAATGTACAAAAATAGGAAGAAACAGAAGAAAAATGACCTCCTTGAACTACTTTTAAATTTTGCATGGAGAATATGACAAAACCCTAGCAATCACTTATTGCTTCTTCCAAACTTTAATGTTTGTTGAACATCATAGGACTTTTGAGGCTAAACAAGAAATTAATAAGCTTGAAAGCAAGTGTCCTAGTCTACAGGGTAGAACTTTTTTCAGTTTGCGAAGTCATACAGTATTACTTTCACAACATTCTATTAGTTAAAAAGAATCAATAGTCAGCCTAGATTCAAGAATAAGCAACACACACACACACACACACACACACACACACACACTCACTTAAGCATGTAAAAGATTTGATGGATGAGTTTTAAGACTTTCAGATAATGTATTGTTATATTCCTGAACTCAGGTACTAAGTTTTTATGTATGTATACTGAATCTGGAAACACACCACATATTTTGAAATCTATGACTATAAATTAAACATTATTTTTAAAAAGCTATTATATAGCACATAAATATTTTTTAAATTATTATTCATCTTGCCGAGACCGGTTTGGCTCAATGGATAGAGCGTCGGCTTGGGGACCGAAAGGTCCTGGGTTCGATTCCGGTCAAGGGCATGTACCTTGGTTGCGGGCATATCCCCAGTAGGGGGTGTGCAAGAGGCAGCTGATCGATGACTCTCTCTCATCGATGTTTCTAACTCTCTATCTCTCTCCCTTCCTCTCTGTACAAAATCAATAAAATATATTTAAAAAAAAAAATAAAAAAATAAATTATTATTCATCTTTTACCCTAAATTATATTTTCAGAGTTTGTAAATATGTATAAAATGTAACAGAATACATTAGCAAAAATCCATTTGTCATAGCAAGAACTTTCTCAAAATAATTGTTAAAAATACAAATTAGATGTAAATGTTATGTATTTTTGTAGATGACAGATGATATTAAATAGTGTTGTAGATAATTTTCCCAGAAAAGTTCTCTCCTTAGAATTACCAGTGCATTTGAAATGATGTGTTTGTTTAAAAAACAAAATCCTTAAACCTAAAAGCTTGTATAATCAATTCCATGGTTCACATATTTTATTTTATTTTCTAATAGTTTTTATTGATTACAGAAAGAGGAAGGAAGAGAGAAAGAGAGAAACATCAATGATCAGAATCACTGATTGCTGCCTCCTACACATCTTCTAGTGGCAATCGAGCTACAACCGAGGCATGTGCCCTGACTAGGAATTAAACCTTGGCACTGTGTTACCTCCTAGTTCATGGGTTGATAATCAACTATTGAACCACACTGGCTAGGCTCTATGGTTCACACATTTTCATTGTCAATATTTTAATTAAAAGTTATTCCCTTCAACTTTTCCAGATCCAGTCTAATTTCTAAGTCTATGCTACTCTGTTTGCTAGTTTACTTCAAAAGAAACTCAACTTACTGTTCAGTGATGAGAATATTATCTTTATTTAGGGAAGTCTTTACCTTGCACAGCTAGTCTGAAGATGATCAGGTTTGATATGATATGGCCTGAACTTCTGCCCTAATGTAATCCTCTTATCCAGTTACCATCCAAGCAGTCCCATGGGAAGTTCATGTTTATGCTTTGAATGTATCATTTCCTCTGTAGAGCAAAGAAAGCATGAGTTCCCTGAAAAGAAAAAAGCTCCATATGAAGAACAAAATGATAGCCAAGTTCTAATATAAAAGTGGGGAAGTTTTTTTTCTGTAAAGAAGAATTATAGGTTGAAAATGTGAATAAATTTTATGATTCTGGGACTATAATTTTTAATGCTACATATCAATGCCTAGGCTATGACTGTGTTATAACAGAATGTTCCTCTTCACCAAGTACAAGTAAACTAACCTACCACACTCTCTGCTTCACATCATAATGTCACATTTTGTTACCGTATTTTTCATTCATTATAATTGGTTTCATATTCTTAACTTTTTTTATATGTGAATACTGCTTCTTCAACTATTGTAGTTCCCCAAATATTAAAATTATGTTTTGATCACTTTATAATGCCTTCTTCACTATCTAATAAAATAATGGATGTAAATATAATAGGTGCAACTGAAGAATCTCAGAGGGCAGGGGGGAGAGGGGGGGAAAAGATTACGCAACAAATTTAAATGCATAACCCATGGACATAGACAATAGGATGGTGAAGGCCAGATGTGAGGAGAGATCCAGGTAGAGGGGGGCAATAGGGAGAAATAGGAGGGGGATATATGTAATACTATCAACAATAAATATTTTATATATATATATAATGGGTGCTTACTAGTTATTTGATTGCTTATTTTAAATTTAAATGAATTATTGAGAATTAATATGTTAAACCATCTAGAGAAGTGTAAAAACTAGCATTGAGTAGCAGAATACTTTAAATTTTATATAATTAGTCTTTTCAAAGTAAAACAAAATTCTGATGACAAATAAATTGTCATCATCCTGATTGACTACTAAGAAAGCAATGATACTAAAAAAGCTTCTGCACAGCACAAGAAATCATCATCAAAATGAAAAGTGAGCCCACTACATGGGAGAACATATTTGCCAATGACACATCTGATAAGGGGTTAATCTCCAAAATATATAAAGAACTAACACAACTCAACAAAAGGAAGATAGACACTCCTCAGAAGGAAATAAGAATGATTCTGCAATTAAATCCTTTGAAGAATATGTTCACTGCTCCCATATAGACAGCTTTTGAATGCAGTATGTAGGACAGCATATCCAACTGAAGTGCAAAAATCCTTTTTAAAAAACACATTTCATTACCTTAAGATCAAATAATAAATAATAGTAATAAATTCAGCTTAAGAAGGAAAAGCCACACTTCCATTTATTCTTTTTTTGTGTTTTACCTTAAAAGAAGCTTTGATATTTTCACACATCAATCAATATCCCGCTCATTTCTGTGTTGGTGTGTTAACCTTCTCCCTCTGGACACTTGGGACATTAATATTATCCTGTGTGACAATCAGCAAAAGAAATAAAGCATTTACGCAAATACTGCAAATTAGATTAAACTGCAGTTCCAACGGTACCCTGTGACATACAGCTTCTTGCGAATTAAAGCCAATGTACAAGCATTTAGTGACTAATCCTTTTAGGTATTTTAATGCCCACATGAAGATTTATTGAGGAGAAAGGGGGAGCATATGCAGTTTTCCGTTAGAGCCTGCCTGCGGGCGGAGGATTGAGCAGATTGGCTTTTTTTTTTTTTTTTTTTTTTTTTTTTTAATTAATATTTTAGTTCTTTGTGTTTTGGCGGGCAGGTTGCACGTGGCCATGGTACTGAACGGACAGCTCCTTTCTCTTAGGCTGTGCGCTGGAGGCATACAGTCTACGAGGCAGTGCAGATGGTGGGCAAGGAGGAAAGTAAGAGATCAAGTGCTGAGTCCCCCTCTTTCTTATACTCCACACAATCATAGGCTTGCTTCCTCCAGAAATTAACCTCCTAATCTGTATTTGTAAGTTTAGTTCTACTAGACGCTTTCTCAGCTCAGCCACAAAGCGGGAGGAGAAAGCTTGTCAGACCCTCCTCCCTCCCCTGGGCTTACTACAAACAACTTTCCTGATGCTAGGAGGAGATCTTTGAAAATAAAGGCAAGTTCACTTGCATTTTAGGAATCCCTCCTGCAGTGGTAAGATTCTAACTAATGAAATCTCTAGGATCAATTTGTTCTTAACCTTGTTGACTAAAATAATATATGCGTGTACATACATAGATGTGTGTGTATAGAGATAGAAATATATGTAGATATGTAGAGCCTGACAACCAACTTAAAATGATCAATGATCTTGAAAAGTTTATTTGCTATTTAATCCAAGTACCTGGAACTTTGTTTCAAAGTTCATTGTGGTAGAAGAAGATGTCAGTAACTATGAGTTATTGGTAATTACACATGGAATTCATTTGAAAATGTCATATAGCTTGGAAAATGTAAGGATCCTTTTGACAGTATGTTCAACATAAATGCTGATGTCCTGTGAATCTAGGTCCCTTAATAAAGTATATTAGGCATATTGTGAAAGTCATACATTTATGTTAAGCTAAGACCTAGAACATGCATTTGCATTTACATTTCCTCCTTATGGTAAATAGCATTATTGTTCTTCATTTTTAGTTCTCCCCTTCCTCTGGGCATATGGAAATATTGCCCTCTCACTCTGTCCTATTGTTAAGCAGGGACATGTAACTAGATAGGCTAAAGCAGAGATAAAGATCTCATTAAATCCCCAAGCTTCTGAGGATACCTCTAGGGAGGTATCCAAACCCACTTGAATTGTGTGGTTGATAGCACAAAAAACTTTTGTTGTGGTAAGCCACTGAGATTTTTAAATGGATTGTTGTCACAGTGCAATATGTCCTAATCTGACTAACAAACTCTTTTATAAGAAAAAAAAGAGTAAACTGCTCATGATCAGAATTGTCATGGGACATTATATGCTGTTCAACAGAAATAAAACCGAAGCCACATAAGTAATTTTAAATTTTCTAGTATCAACATTTTTTTTAAAGAAACAGATGATTGTATGTTTAATAATATATTCATTAATACATCTAAAATGTTATAAATATGATCAATAAAAATCATGAGATACTAGAGGCCCAGTGCGCAAATTCATGCATGGTTGGGGTCCCTTGGCCTAGCCTGTGATTGGGGTTGGTCAGGACCATGGGGATTGGCCAGCCAACTGGCCAGGGGAATGGCGGAGGGGGGCTGCAGGAGGTTGGCTGTCAGAGCTCCTACATTGAGTGTCTGGACCCTGTGGTCAGTGCGCATCACAGCAACTGGTTGTTGGGTCATTTCAATCGTTCTGGTCATTTGGTTGTAATGGTTGCTTAAGCTTTTATATAGACAGATTTTGCATTTTTTTTTTCATACTAAGTATTTGAAAATCAGGGGTGTATTTTATAATTACAACACATCTCAATTTGAAGTAGCTTCACTTCAAATTGCCAGCCTTACAGCAAAAGACCACCAAATGCACACCCATAGCTGGAAAATAAAATGGATTCATAACTTGCAGTAATGAAGGACACCCATCATGGGGAGCCATGGAACATTTCAATAAACTGTGTGACAAAGGACTTATAGGATTTAGATTTTAGTTGGGTGATTTCAAGGATGATACAAAAAGCAGAGGTTCACACTGGATTGAGTGCCCTTAAAGAAACTTCACCTCAATACATTTTTCTAGAGTGGGAATACTAAAACTAAAGCTGTAATCACTAAAGAAGCAGCATTTAGGATGGAGATGTGTTTTCATATTTGGTTTGGACAAGTTAATGTTTTCTCTGTGTTCAGACCTGATTACAACATAATCTTATTTTCATCTTGATCCGTTATGGTCAGAGTGGCACTGTGGATGTTTTGAGAGGTGGTTGGTATTCATCAGAAATCAAGATCTGACTGTCAGGCCAGCCTGCACCAACACCATGATCTAGCTAGACTCTAACTAATAACACAAGTCCAAATCCTGGATGTCATGGGCCATTCTGATTTTGCTTTGATGTTTTGTTTTGTTTCAAAATGCTTATATTAGTCTGCTAGGACTACAATAACAAAATACTACAGGCTGGATGGCTTAAATAATAGCAATTTATTTTCTGATAATTGTTGAGGCCTGAAGTTGAGATGCCCACAGGTTTGGTTTCTCCAAAGGCCTCTTTTTTTGGCCTGCAGATGGCCACCTTCTTGCTATGTCCTCAGATGGCCTTTCCTCTATGGATACACATTGCTTGTGCTTCTTCCTCTTCTTATAAGAACATAAATTGTATTGGATTATGGACCCACCCTTTTGACCTTATCTATCCTTAATTTCCTCCTTAATGGCCCCATATCCAAATGCAGTTGCATTGGGGGTCATGGCTTCAATATATAAATTTTGAGGAGCACAATTTAGTTCACAACAGTACTCAATACCCACATGTTACTAAGTATTTCTGCATAAAACAGACAATCTGAAACTGATTGTGTCTATTTGCTAGAGACTCATATTGAGAGATGTTTCTCAGTGTAATGAAAAAGATTTTGTTAAGTTTCGCTGCTCAGAAAGAAGCTCGGGATTTTCTTTGGTCTCTCTTTTCATTATCTCCTTTCCCTGGAATGCAATGTACTGATTTCATGGTAAAGAGTTCTTTAATTGGGTATTAAGATGGCCCAATTTTCTGCATTGGGGTGGAGTTGCATAAGCAGTTAAGTAAGTGAAACATCCCCCTGTCCTTTAGTAGGTTTTTAATGTCCAGTCAATGAATCACTTCCTAAAAATACATTTTATGGTGTCAGAAGAACCCTACCTTTGTCATTCCAAACCATCTAGCTGGCATTCTTCCCAACCTAGTAAGAGTCATAACACAGCCTCTGTCTCATGCCAGATATTCTAACTTAGAGAGGAAAAAGATGAACTTTCTATACTTACTTCCTAAGAGGCCAGTGGTCTTATTTAACCGTGGAAGTATGAATAGGTTCCATGTTCTCTGGAAAAACACACATTTTTTAGTGTTCTTTGTTGTGCTGATTTTGAAAAGGGGGAAAAACATTAGAGTGAACAATTTGAAATCCCAGACCTCTTTAAAGCTTGGGTTATTTTGGCTACCATCACCTATATGACCATGGTAAACAAGCATGTTGTCAAGGTATACCATTTCTACATATCAAGGATTTTGAATTTTGCTGTCAACTATAGCTGAGACACACTTGACTTTGTCATGAATGGTACCTTTAAACATGCCTCTCTGACATTCTGCATTACTATTCCTCCTTCACCGCGGGAGTCCAGATAATTAATGGAAGAGCCTCCTCCTCTAAGTCCAAATTGAATGTACCAGGGCAGAACACCTACATGTGCTTAATTTTGTCACTGTTTAAATTTCAGCAATTCTATTAGAACACACTCCTAAAAGACTAATGCTGTTTCAACGTATTTAACTAGCAAAAGAAACCTGTTCTCTGTACCTGCTGGCACGCGAATACTTGAGAAGTAGATAGTGTTCACTCATACAAAGAACCTTACACTGTATTATTTAGCAGAATGTCTGCATTCATTACAGATATGTCTAATACTAGTATATGGCCCATATTTAATGCATCACAGTCTATATGTGTTTCCTGTACTAGAGAGAAGTCTCAATGCTAGAATTAGTCTCTAATTCCTCCTAAAAGGAGGGCTTGAGAGGTGTTACTTTTACATCTAAAAGATAGCAAAGCATAAAGCCATACTGACATACTTCACAAAACTTAAAATGGATATTCCATAGCATGACTTACTCCCAACCATGTTGGCAGGATACCCATAAGGGGAAGAGACTCCAAGAGGCAATAGAGTGGGGTGTCTTCTTTTTCATGGACACTTCTTCAGAAAAGATGCTTTGTGTGAAGACAGAGAAAATGAGTGAGTTGTTAAGAGCAGGAGAGGAACGTGATGGAGAGAAGATTACCAAAGGGCAGGAGTGGTGAAATGTTGTTTCTGTGGCTGAAACCTCTATCTTTTTAAGAGATCCTTGGAAGACAGAGAGGAGTGGGGGTTGGGAGGGGGGTGCTATAGTTTCCCTTAAGGATTTCATGACAATAGAATAATATGTCCTCTTCTGCATCTAGACTTTTAAAACACGGTCCTCTGACATGGAAATCAGTAGAAATGTCTACAATGAAGACAGATAAACCAGAATTTAGCATTGGAAAGGATAGGTCATGGAAGAGAAGGGATACTCTTCATCACTATTAGGGCCACAAACCCAATGAGAAGGCTTGGCCTGTGGGAGGATGGTAATTTACAAAAATAACTCATGCCTGAGTCATTTAAAAATACATTATCAATTGCAAATTGTTTCATATATATTTACCCCCATTTAATCCAACCTGGTTGTGAGAGAGAACAGAATGGATAAGTGACTTGTCTGAAGTGACAAAGCCAATCACTGGCAGAATATGTGCATTCTTCACCATCAAAGATAAATCAAAAGAGGGAGATTCATCCTAGTAGTTATCTGATGCCCATATGGTGCCTATATCCAGAACTCACTTAGAAAGAGGGCTGCCTGCCAAAACCGGTTTGGCTCAGTGGTAGAGCGTCGGTCTGCAGACTGAAAGGTCCCGGGTTCGATTCCGGTCAAGGGTATGTACCTTGGTTGCGGGTGCATTTCCAGTGGGGGTTGTGTAGGAGGCAGCTGGTCGATGTTTTCTCACATCAACGTTTCTGGCTCTCTATCTCTCTCCCTTCTTCTCTGTAAAATATCAATAAAATATATTTTTTAAAAAAAAGAAAGAAAGAAAGAAAGAGGGCTGCCAAAAAATAGCAGAAAAAAAACAATTAATGGAATATCCGGTTAGGTAAGACGTGTAATTAAGCAGAACTGTTAAAATTTCTGGACAATATCCCTGGACATTCCACATGGCAGAGAAATGGGGGGGGGGGGGGGGAGGAAGGAATAAGGTAAATATGAATGGACCAGGAGTTTTAAAACAAAACTCTTCAAGGGTAAGTAAAAGTCAGACATGAGGTCTAAATAGCATGCACAGAGCAAGGAGATTCGGCAAGATTACATAATGAAGTCAAGAAAGTGTAAAGGCAAACACTAGCACAGCCAAGTTGAGGAATAAAAGGGCGATTGCACCAGAGATTAAGATAAATAAAATTATAAGGCATTGTTCCAGCACATAAGGAAGAAAAAGGTCAATGAAAAAATAAACAGAACCTCTGAGAGGCTGCTGGGGTAATTGACATTAGAGGCAGACACAGTTCTTTTACAAAAAAAACACACACAAAAAAAACACAAAGTAACTGGAGGACTTGATTGTCACAATGCTCCACAAGGCTGCTATCGGGGAGAAGTGCAAGGGCTTGGGGTTGGCAACAAGATAGATTCACAGGGTAGTTAGAAGGTCAGGGAGACCAGAACTTGAAGTACTGCAGATGGACAAGCATCTCCTTCACCCCTCACCCACTCAACCCACCCTCATGTCACTGAGAAGATGCCCAGGATATTTAGACAAAAGTGAGATAAATCTTTGGAGAGTAAAGGAGAGGGAGCTAAAACAGAACAGACTCTCAGGAAGGTATTTGAGGAGGCTGGGGGGAGATAACAGGGGGGGAAACAGAAGGAGGGAGAGAAGTAGAGAGAGGGAGGGGGGAAGAGAGAGAGAAGAAATGAAATTCAAAATTTAAAAGATCAAAATGTTAATTAAGCCAGGAGGAAATAGTAATTAGCCATTCAAAAAATGGTTGAATTTGATTCCTTGTCAGGGCACATGCCTGGGTTGTAGGTTGTGGGTTGTGGGCTCCATTCTCACTAGGGGGCGTGCAAGAGACAGGTGATCAGTATATATTTTTTAAAATATATTTTATTGATTTTTTACAGAGAGGAAGGGAGAGAGATAGAGAGCTAGAAACGTCGACCAGCTGCCTCTTGCACACTCCCTCCCGGGGATGTGCCCGCAACCAAGGTACATGCCCTTGACCAGAATCGAACCTGGGACCGTTCAGTCCACAGACCAACGCTCTACCACTGAGCCAAACCGGTTTTGGCTATTTTTTTAAAGAAAGAAAGAAATGGAATTGAGTTCTGGGAGGAAGACAGAGCTGTCCATTTCCTGGGTCATGAATGAGAGGCTTTGGAATGAATGGATGCAGGCATCTGAGTTCCAGCTCCAGCCTGGTTACTTGCTTAGACCTGTGACGTTACACCTTACCCTTCTGTAAAGGGTAGGATCTTGTGGCCTCTGAAGTCTCACCCAACCCTATTTACATTGGTGGCATCTGTCCAAGGGCCAGGAAAATGAACCATAGTGAGGCAAGGATGCCCCAATTGGCCTCTCCAGTCACCTCCTTAACAACACCCTCCTTTCCAAAACCTTCCCTCGGGTCTGCAATCTCTTAAGCCTCACAACAGCTAAAGGAGCTGTTAGTATTATTTTTTCCCCATTTTACAAGTGAAATCCAGTAGAATCGGGATTGAAACGCAGGACCTATGGTCCTAGATTCAGCGTTTCTATTGCCTAACAACTAACAACCTCCGTTTCTATGGGGTCCCAGAGGCCAGCACTGGATATACAAAGCTACAGCTGCCCCAGCCAGAAAAGAAAAAAATAAATTAATGGAATGTCTGGTGGCTCCTCTGGTCCCCCTGAGGCCTGGCGCGGGTGAGTGCTGCAGCCTCCAAGGATCCCTGCGATCCATCGATTGATCTATCTGAAGGGTGGCTGAAGCACTGACTGCAGGAGTGGGGGTGGGGGGGTGGGGGATAGAGTCAGAGACCAACCAGCCAGGGGAGTGGGGACAAGCTTGGAAGGCCCCACTCCTCCTCCCCTCCCTGCAGGCAGTGTCAGTCACCAGAAAAGAGAGGGATAAGATCAGGAAAGCCGGGCAGTTGGAAAAGTTCCACTCAATGCAAGTCCCTTACTGCAAAAGAAACCTATTGGGCCTCCATGTGTGTATTTTCTGTGAGGCTTCTGGAGAGGAATGGATAAAAGGAGGACAAGTTACCAATATCTGTAGCAGCAGAGGCCAAGAGCTGTCAAAGAAAAAAAAAAACAAAAAACTTTTTTAATTGGAAGCCCAAATCACCGATTTTAAAGCCCTGCGTGACTTTGGCAATCACCCCTATTTATTTGCACCTCACTTTCACATGCATTTCTGTGACCCTGTTTGCAGGAATACCTGCCTCATGCTAGTATTAATAAGCACTACACCTACCACATAATGCAGACCTCGTAGGGTTGTTGGAAGGGTGAATTGCTTGTAAAGAAGCCAGAACAGGGCCTGATGCGTGTAAGTGCTCCATACAGCTTAGCTGTTGTTGGCTTTGCTGTTACCAGTATTTTGGCCCCAGAATTACATGGTCCTCCCTACTTGAGTCATGGGGATGAGTGTTGTCCGGAGCAAATGAGCCAATACTTGAAAAAGTGCCTAGCAACCCAAGGCTCCAAGTGAACTTTCAAAAGCCTCTATTTGCTTCAAGGTCAAACAACTGAAGGACTGGAGAGAGGACTGAGCACAGCCCTTCTGAGCATGCTTTTCTTAGCGAAAGGAGGCAAGTATCCCTTGGGAGAGCAAGACCTTAGCCAAAGGGACAGCTTCCTGCCCCCCAAAGCACAGCCAGCTGAGAGAACACTTCCTGATCTCAGGGGTGAGTCCCTTGGAAGCTGGAGGCTGAGGCTGTCAAGGCTATGGTGCTGGCACCCCAAGCTAGGGGGTGGGGAGTTGGGAAAGTGCACTCCCCTCCAGCGTCCAACTCCAAGGCTGTTGAGTCTGTCCTCTCAGATGAGGGCCTCAGCTCCAAGTTCTGCTGTTATCAAAGAGAAATCTCAAGTCAAGAGAGTTCTTCCATTTAATTTTCACCTAATATGTTCGCAAGACTTCTTAATTGCTTGGAAATGCATTTTCTCTGTATGATTATGGAATCCGTGTCCCTATCCAGCCTGCAAGGCTAAGACAGAATACAGATCCTGTATTAGGCTTTTGACAAACAGCCCAGAGGGCAAGGTAGGGTCATGCAAGAGGTTAAAAAAAAAAAAAAGAATTGGGGGGATGGGAGGTGGAGAAAGGAATTTTTAAAAATCAATGGCAACACTTAAACTGGAATGACTGGAGTGTCTGTCAGAAATATTAATTTCCTATAAATATCCCAAAGCTCTTTTAAAAAGTGGTCTTCCAGCCCTAAGTGGTTTTGGTTCAATGGTTAGAACCTCAACCTGCGAACTGAAGGGTCCCAGGTTTGATTCTAGTCAAAGGCATGTTACTTGGTTGTGGGCACATCCCCAGTAGAGGGTGTGCAAGGTAGCTGATGGATGTTTCTAACTCTCTATCCCTCTCCCTTCCTCTCTGTAAAAAATCAATAATATATATATATATATATTTTTAAAGTGGTTTTCTATTTTTCCTTTTGCAATTTAGTAAAGTTTTACCCCAAGTGGCCCTTCTGTTGCTGGAGGTGGAATGGGAGTTGGGGGTGGATTACCCAAAGGAAGGCAGATAGAAAAATGATAAGAAGACCTTTCCAGGTCATTAAAATCCTGAGTGACTGTGGGACTCCTGCCCTTGGGAGAGGGCCCTGACAGCTCCCTGTGAGGTTAGCTCTTGGAGACTCCAGGCTGAGCTTGTCTTAGAAACCCATCCAGGATGGTGGCCTCAGAGGCCAGGAGAGTCACAGAGTGGTGTAAGGGTGCCAGTGGGCAACAGAACCAAGACACCACAAGAGAGGAAACAACATCCATTGTCTTTCTTTGAATTTGCTAAAGGTATCTCTGATCTCTCTGTACGTTCCAAATAAGCCCTGGGAAGACAGAGGCTTGGGAGCGTAAAGACAGGTAGTGATGTTCAGATCTACACCTCCTGTTTTGCTTTGTGGGAAGAACATCTTAGGAATATAATGGATCTCCAGTGCTCTACTGCTCTCCCATACAGAGCCAGGGTCTTTGCAGTCATGAAAATTGTCTCCTATTGTGCAAACTTACGTCTGGTTAGGGAACTGCATGCCCCACTGGAGCAGGGCACAGTACAGTTCACTCTTAGACAACATGCACATGTGCTCTCTTGAGCCTTAAGCTTAATGGATTCGACCTCTTATCTAGCTTCCGCTAAAGAGGAAGGAAGATAGAAAGGAAGCAAGGGAGGGAGCGGGTGAGGGAAGAGAGGAAGGAAAAAAGGAGGGTAAAAGGGATGTAGGAAGACACTCTGGTTGATCAATGTATGGAAATATGTCTTAAGAAAATACGTTTGTTTGAAAATGCCCACATAAGTGCAATCGTTAACTACTCCACTTTACTTAGTACTAGGCAATTTTGTGGGAAACATCTATTCAGGCTACCTAAAAACAAATAAACCCATTTGCAGAAGAAAATGATATTCCAAGTAGGAATGAGGAGGAGGGGGAGAAATATATGTTTACTAAAACTTGGGACCAGCACTTGTTTGCTGGTAATTGTCCACCAGCCTCAACCATGACCCTTTCAGTGCAGAAGCCTAAGACTGGATAAAAACTTTAAGATTGGATATCAGCCTGGAAGCTCAAGAAGGGACCAAAGCTTCCCACACCAGCGTCTGAACTGAAGGAAACGATTCAGAAGCTCCCTTCTCTAGCTCTGGATCATAACCAAAGCAATAATGATAGATACAAAGCTTTCTCTGCAGATTCCTAAGCCCCGCTGGTAGAACGATCTCTCCCAGAGTGTGAAGCCTGGAACCAAATGGAGAAACAGACGCTCTGGGTGTTAAGGAAGACCCTCTCCAGGGTGTGGGACAGGCAGGGTCACTCACTCCCTTTTATGAGCTCTCTAGAGTGGGCGGGAGCCTTTCTGGCCTGGGGCTTAGGCTGGGAAGCTCACTATGGGTTTCCCCGAGGGAGGGAGCCCCAGGCGATTGTCACCAGTCTCCAACTCGCCTAAGCCGGTTAATTCAATTACTCACCACCCCACCCCCATCCCCCATTGGAGAATGTGTGGCCAACCGCTCCCCGAATGAGGCCGCGCAGAGAAAGAGAAATTAGCCTTTGGGCCAAGCAAGATGGCACTTATTAATTGCTCTGGACTATTAATTGGGTGGGAAGGGGAGACAGGGCGGGGGGGCGGGGAGGGGGGGAATGTCTGTCAGAAACAAATCCCGCGCGCACAACGCACACACAGACACCAAGCACACCACACACCTGCCTCCATGAGTTTCTTTAGAGAAGGGGCGCGCTGAGCAACCCTGGAGCAGATGGAAGGGAGTGCTGACCAGTATGTGCATATGGCTCGGATGCGTTCCCCAACTTTTCTTTCAGGGACAAACAGATTTTTGTTGGGATGAGGCGAGAGGGAGCAGTTGGCCAAATGGAGTCTCCTGACGGTTCAGCCTCTGGTGTGGGAAGCCGGGACACCAGGGTGGGGGCAGAAGCGCTTTCCAAAGGGAGACGTGGTGTCCTGGCTAAGTAGACCCCTACGTTTAAAAAGACGCACTTTACCCTCCCAGCTTCGCCTCCTCTAAATACAAGTGTTACTCATTATGCATTATCTTTACTTTCCAATTCCTGGGGGAGAAGGGAAGGAGAAGCACAGTTAAAGGCACCCCTGGGCGCCTCTTATCTCAGTCCCTAGAAGTGACTCGGGGGAAACAGGGTTGGACTAGGAAGGGGAATGGAGAGATATGGTTGCCAGTTCTTTGGTGATGTCCTGAAGTGTTCAGAGGAGACAATCAGAGGTCATTCGGTGGCTGTACTCGGTGCCAGGCCTGAGCTCATTACCGACAGTATCAGAAGCTCAGGGACTGATTGTGCCTGTCCTCATGGAGAAAGACCGGGCCAAATGCGCGGGGACTGCAGGCAGAGCAGGCGGTCACGACGTCCTGAGCCTCCTCCTGGTTCTTCCCAGGGGAGAGGATTTTGTGTCTGCCTCCTGGACCTTAGCCGAGAAAAAAGGTCCCTTTGCCTTCAATGAAGATGTATCTGACATCAGGGGCGTGGGGGAGGGGGGGTCATCATTTTCCATTTGAGTTGGACTAACTGGGAAACCAACATCATCCACCAAAAAAAGCGCGCCGGACAATTCCCAAGATAACCTGCGGGCCCCAGACATTCTCCTGCGGGAGGTTTGTTTCTTCCAGGGGCGAGGGGTTCTGGGTAAAGTCATTGGGGAAGGGCGGGGGGGATCAAGCAAGATGGCACAGAGGACATTTACTTCGTCTGTGGGTAGACTATAGAGGCCTCACCCAATCCTGGCAAACAAAAGATTTCGCTGCAAGCATTTTGGGATTCAGCCCCTCGGTGCCAACTGCGCTCCTCCTACCCCTCCCACTTAAAGATCAAGTTAGGCATTCTTTCTTTTCATCTTCATCGGACTCTGTCTCCTGACTTCCTTACACCAAAATATGGAATTTCAAGAATTTGGGGGTGGGGGTGCGTGCGCACCTTGGAAAAGGAGAGCCAGTGTTGGCTGCTGACCCTTGTGCAGGGCTGAAGCATCGCTGATCTCCATCTCAGACAGTGCATTTCAATTCTTGTCGTGTGCCTTTGTCCATTTGTATAAAGCAGAGGGTGCTGAATGACAGCCCCACTTAGCCTGCATGAGCAGATCCTAATAAACCCTCCCAAGCCCCCGACCTAAAAAAAAAAAAGAAAAGAAAACCACATGCCTGTTTGCCTGCGGCTTATGATTAAGACACCTTCTCAGCTTAAACACTTAAAAGCTAACCAAATGAAATGGCAATTAAGACTAAATTACCCCTTCTATCTCTGAGATGACTCTGCGGGGCCAGCCAGTTCTTAGGAGGCAGATGAGCCTGGAGAGAGGACCTTTCACAGCCTCAGTATTGTGGGCATGTAGTCACCGATACCCCCTCCAGGCGCTAGACAACTTGGAGGAAGAAGCCACATTTTGAATGAAGTAAAGCTAAATACTCCTTGAAAGTCGAGAAACCCACTAAAGAGCCAGAGGCGGTTGTGTGCTTCCTCCTTTCTGACCTCTCTTTGTAAAATACAACTTTCAAACATGTAAGGGTTATTTTGGGGTAATGGTGTTCAAATACCTGATGCCCCTGCTACCTGGCCCAGCCCCACACCTCATGGGGGCACTGTTTCCGAAGGGGAAGGGACGCACAAAAGAGGGGGAAAGTGGGTAGAGTTGGGGTTTGAAAGACAACGTTTTACCTAAATGTGGAATCTTGTCACAAGTCTTTATTCTCTTGTATTTTTCCTAAAATATATTGCCCATTACAATGTTTCTTTATGATGGGAATGTGGGATTATCCACCATGGTTATTTCTTTTAAAAACTGCAGAAAGTGTAAGCCACCGCCTTCCAAAAGAGGGGAAAGAACCCAAATTCGATATAAATATGGGAACAGCAGTATTGTTTCCACTTGTGTAAAAGCAGAAAGTCCAATCTGGATGAAATTGATTTGGGTGCGTGTTGCAAAAGAAAAACAAAAACAGCTTTTTCAGCATCCAGGGAGTGGAACCAATAGGAATGAACACTTACTCTCGTGCAAAAGGAAGCTTTAATTAATATATGTTTCTATCTCTGATATACATGGATGAGGAGGGCTCGATCTTTATCTTCACAATAAAATGTGTGCAAATTCTTTCTGCAGAGATGAGTCCTCACCTCAGTCGGTATAGAAAAGCATGATAAAGGTTGGAAAAAATGGATAAAAATGTTGAAAGAACCTCCAGTTCCTTATTAGGCGAAGATACAATATTTATTCCTTGTCTCCTGGGATAAATCTCTTCTGCCTATTGTCCTCCCAGTTCTCAGTGCTGATGCTTAATTTTCAAAACTTCTATATTACCAAGGGACCTACGACATCAGCCAAAGAAATACTCAGCAAGTACAAAATCTGTTCCAGGGAGCTGCTTTTGTGCAGAGGGAAAAATTTGTTCCTACAGGTTTTTAAGTGGGTACGAGGCAAGGAGCTATCTGATCCGGGCAAAGCCATTACAATTTAGATCTCTATCTATAGAACATTTTTTTTCCTTTAAAAAAATTGGAAAATACAAGAAGTTTGGATTTTTTTTTCCCGGATTCTTTTTTTGGAGGGGGAAATTGCATCGTAAGCTTTCGGAGAAACCCAACATGTCAACTACCTTTCCGGGACTAGTCCACGATGCCGAGGTATTATTACTTTTTTTTTTTTTTTTTTTGAGCGCGCGCGTATGTGTGTGTGTGGCGGCAGTGGCGGCGCGGCGGCGGTGGCAGCTTCCCCTGTCTCTAATCTATGTTGGACCGTTATGTTTAATTATAATCTGGCTTTCGGGAGAAGTTAAGGAAGGAAAGGGGAGAAAGTTCGTTATGACATCTGTCGCCAGGAAAGGCAACTGTGCCACGCTAAGAAATAGTTGCCATAATGAGGGGGAAAACATAATCCTAATAATAAAGAAAAGGGAGGAGGTGGCGGCGCGGAGAAAGAGATAGAGATAGAGAAAGGATACTCAGGAAGGCAAAGTAAAGAGATTGATGGGGGGAGACGGTAGGTGGACAGGGGAGGAGGGGGGACAGCGCGCCTTTTTTGGAATGGGCTTATTCTAAGAAAGTGAAGCAGAAAGGGGGTTCTGATGCCTTGCCCCAACTGGGTAAGGAAATGAGCATGCAGAACGATGTGCACAGAGTAATTTTTTTTTAATACATGGACCATGATTTTGAACAATCTGGCCAAACCTTCCAGCCAGGACATCGGCGGGATCTCGGGGTTGGGGTCCGGCTGGAGGGGAGAGGCGATCTGAGCCGGTGGACTCTCTGGTTCTGCTCCCCGGGCCCCCAAGCCAGTGGCAGACCTGGCTCCTCGAAGCCCGCGAGCGAGTGGGGCAGGGGCTGTGTGAGTGTGTGTGTGTGTGTGTGTGTGTGTGTGTGTGTGGTGTCACCGCACCTATATAGGGTGGGGGCTTTTTCCCCCCTCTCTTGACGGTGAGGACGGGGCCGCCCACCCCCAGTCCGCCAGCGCCAGGAGGCTTCCAGGCGAAGGCGCTGAACCCGGGCTGCTGGGCTGTGGCTCGGGTCGGGCCCTGCGCGCGCTCTCCGGCTCCGGGAGAGTGGCGCCTCGGTGGCACCATGACAAACCTCAAGTTTTTCTGCTCTCCCTTTTCCCCCTCTTCCTTCCAGATACGTCACGACGGATCAAACAGCTACCGTTTGATGCAGCTCGGCTGCCTGGAGTCCGTGGCCAATTCCACCGTCGCCTATTCCTCCTCCTCTCCTCTAACGTACTCCACCACCGGCACCGAGTTCGCGTCCCCCTACTTCTCCACTAACCACCAGTACACCCCGCTCCACCACCAGTCCTTCCACTACGAGTTTCAGCACAGCCACCCGGCCGTCACCCCCGACGCCTATTCCCTGAACTCGCTCCACCACTCGCAGCAGTACTACCAGCAGATCCACCACGGGGAGCCCGCCGACTTCATCAACCTGCACAATGCCCGCGCGCTCAAGTCGTCCTGCCTGGACGAGCAGAGGCGGGAGCTGGGCTGCCTCGATGCCTACCGCCGCCACGACCTGTCCCTCATGAGTCATGGCTCTCAGTATGGAATGCACCCAGATCAAAGGCTCCTGCCAGGGCCCAGCCTCGGGCTGGCCGCAGCGGGAGCGGACGACTTGCAGGTAAATAAGCATGCAGTGAATTTGTCTGGCCCTCCCCTCTGCGCCCTCCCCCTCCCGCTCTGTCGAGGCTCTGACTGTAAGCCGGCTCTCTGCTCTCCTACTCTCTCTCTCTCTCTCTCTCTCTCTCTCTCTCTCTCTCTCTCTCACACACACACACACACACACACACACTCACACACACACACATACACACTCACACACACAGCACTTAGGGAAAGTTATCAAAACAATTAGAGGAGGCGTGTGCCATTCGTTTTCTCCCCTTGGATCAAGGCATTGCACCTGCACGCTCCGGAGTCCGGCTAGCGGAGGCCCCCACTTTCCGTAGGTCTGCAGGGAAGTCTTTGGTGAATCCACATTTCGGCCCCTGAGGGGATCCGGCAGGGGAGAAGGGGAGAGCTAGGAGGCTGAGGTTGAGACTCCCAGATTTAGAGTAAGACCCGATAAGTGGATGACCAATCCTAACCTCAGTCTGGCGCTTTGCTGGGTCTCAGGTGTTTGTCCCCTGACTGAGCTGTGGGGAGCTTACTATGAATTGAAGGAGCTGGTTTGTTCTGGAGACATTGTTGGGACCTGAGCTCTAGCTAGAAGTTTCACCAAAGATACTGGATTGATGTGGATAGGGAAGAATCACAAATGAAAAACTCAAAAAATGCATCCCAATGAAAGAATCTGCACAAGACAGTCACCAGGGCCTGGGGTTGAGCCTAATTTCTTTGCCTGAGGCCCACCCAATCCTGCCAACCCGTTCATTTGCAACTTTATTTTTCTTCCCCAACCCATTAATTTATGTAAGATGCAACTCCTTAAGAAGAAGGGAATGGGGAAATAAAGAGAAAGAAAAAAAGACATAGAGAGAAAGAAAGGAGAAAAGGAAGGGAGAGAGGATAAACAAAAAAGGAGAAAGAGAGAGGGGGGAGAGAGGAGGGAGGAAATAGGTAAGGGAGAGAGTGAGAAAGAAAGGAAATCAGATACTGTGGAGGCCATCACTCAACTAGATATCTCTTACTTTCTTAATGCATATTTTGCATATTCTTTCTAACAATAGAATTTATAATTATATAAACATATCACAGCCCCATTTCAAACAAATAAGCCCACAAATGTCCAAAAAAGAACCCAGAAAACATGAATTTGTAACTTCTTTTGCCTGAAAATGCTGCCACTTCTATCTGTGCGTCCCTACTTTTTCAGTCCGCACAAAGCTGGCCACCTTTTCCACAGTCGCCACAAAGCCAGCCGGGCAAGGTACGTGAAGAGCCCAAGTTGGAGACGTCAGGGAACCCTCGTTGCGCACAAAAAATCTTTCCCCCTCATTTACCTCCAAGCATGGGATCATTTTAAAATTACAGCGAAAGCCCTTACAATCCCAACAAAGAGCCATAGCCACACGATCGGCACACAAGAAAAAAGATTTGGCTTCATAAACCTTGACTTTTTACATTTGTATTTATGAAATAATTTTATATGCTCCGGGCATTTTTACATTTTTCACAAGGATCCCCTTATGTCTCAGGGGGGAAAGAAATCTGCCATTCAATGCTTTGCTCAACTAAAACCTATTTACTCTTTTTAATAGCCACGTCTGCTGCTGATTTTTTTGTATCTGTACAAATTTTTTTTCTGTGCCAGACACAAAGCCGGGCATTTTTCAAAAGGGAGGATTAGAACATTTGCAAGCACCAGACAAAGGGAGAGTCCCGTGCAAAAGAACACCGTAGTTTATCCAATTTTCGACTTAGTGCCATTCAACTGGTCATTTATGCAATGTCATCTGACCAAACAACGTTTTACTTATGAGGGGGGAAAGTTTGTTAAGTGAAGAGACCAAGATTCGTTTCTTCTAAGAAAATAAACATCTTAGCGGTATGCCAGAGAATGGGAGAGAGAGGCTTCACTCCCATGGAGAGCTTTGTGGCCTTTTGCCTTCCTCACTTCAGATATTTTGAACCTTTTTTCCCCAGCCTATATGCTTTTTTAAAGTCATTTTTAATCTTCTTTCCCCCCCCCCCCATTTATTAATATTGATACTGAGAGAAACGCTCCAAGATACTAGAAGAAATTGAGGAGTACGGTATCTGATCTATTTATATATCATGTCTATAGATATACATATATAATTTTAGGAAGCAAGTTGTAAATCTGGCAAGCTGTTTTTTTCCCCCACTCCTCCTGGACTTAGCAGAATGAAATAGAAAGAAAAAGGTCATAGCTACTTTTAAAACGAGAACTTGGGAGGGGATGTGTGGGAGAAACCCGTCTCTCTCCTTTTATTTCTTTCTTTTTAAGAAACATTCATCAGCATATGCCTCATTTCAAATGCAACAAATGTAAATATACTTTTCCCTGCACAGAATTTTAAGTGAAAGTCCAATGGTTTGGAGGGCAGTCTAAGTCTGCCTAACAGATGCAAACAGCCTTGTGGCTTCAGTTCCATCTTTGAGTCCCCTAAAAAGATTTGCTATGGCCAACAAAGGAAACTGTCACACCTTTTCCCATCACCGCTTTAATTTATGCCCAGTTTTCCAAGTTTTTTTTTTTTCCATATTGATTTGATAATCACTTTAAGGCAGAACAGTTCAAATAAGAAAGAGCTCGTGAACTGGTTGAAAAGGGGGCTCTTACAGGCCTGCCTCAATATGGTGAAAATGGGGGAGCGAAAGAGAGCCAGGGCTGTAAAGGTTGTTTTGTAAAGTGGGTTTTTATTATGCACCGACTCTCTCCGCATTTACTTAACTCTTCACGGGCTGTTGGGTAGGTTAACACCCTTCAAGGCCTCTTTCATGTCCAATACCTCGTTTGTTTGTAAAGGAAAATGAGCCTTTAACACATTTGGACTCAGGGAGGGGGGGAAAGACACACAGAGAGAAATTTTTATTTTTCTTAGTAAAAAATCAGCAAGCCCTTACCTCCTTCCTAGTTCAAATGACCCCCAAATCCATTAGGCCCCGAAGGTCTACAAGGAGTGACCCTGAAGGTGTTTCCTCTATAGGACCCCATTTTGGGTAGTATTATAGGATGCTCCTCCAACTGGGGTAAAGGAGAACCTTCATTAGGTAACTTAAATCTCTCACTTGAAGTGATCCCTCTGAGCTCTCAAGAAACCCACAGTGCCAAACCTGATACATTTGGTGTAATTTGCTTCCTGTGGAAAGTGCCATGGAGACTGTATATGTTGTGCTATGTGCCTTGATGGGGACTCAAAGGGTTTCTCATTCTCTTATGCCAAGATGAAAGGCACTCAGGCCCTTTGAAGTGTAATATTTCATGGTGCTGTAAAATGCATACCTTAAGATTTATACAACTTTTAGATTGTGGTTTTCTGGCAACCCCCTCCCCTCCCCCTATTATGATTGCTGCCAAACTTGCTCTAGCTCAGTGGTTGCCTTAAATGTCTACTATGAGGTTATGTGGATATGAGGTTCAGGGACAGGACAGATTGAAAGACTTAACTCTTAGGGTCATACTTATTAATACCTCTTTCAGTGATTTTATGTATTTTCCTTTTATTAAGGGCTCTGTGGAAGCCCAGTGTGGGCTTGTTCTCAATGGCCAAGGTGGAGTGATAAGAAGAGGTAAGGACACGTTAAAACATTCTTTTCTTATCTATTATGTTGTTTTGAAGATCTGGTGGTGCTTTTAAACATCAGATCCCTTGTCTGGTGATTGAGAAATCAATTTCTCTTAGTCAATTACTCTTGTCCCACACAGACACACCCACATTCAAAAGCCTCCCTTCCTCCACTGAAGCCTGAACTTAGCCTGTGCCCCAAAAAGCTCTGATAGAAGAGATTGAGTTTTTCACAGAACAGTGACAGAATCAAAGTTCAAGATTAAAAAAAAAAAAAAAAAAAAAAAAATCCTTCTCACACCTCCTTTCCCCATCACCACATCCTGGAGCAGAATTTCTGGTCTTTTTTAGTCCTAAATGTGCCAGCCACAGCCTGGGTATTTGAGGTGATGGTGTTAGCTTGAGGCTTTGAAGGATTCTGTGAAAGGCTGGATTCATTGAGGCTGCAGGGAAGGCTAATGAAACACCAACATTGTAGCTGCCCTTATTTTTCTAAATGTCCTGAACATTTCTTTCTTTAAGGGAGGGTGGGAGGAGGAGGTGGTGTTAACTGCACTGGATAAAGCTTTCTTGTTCCCATCTGTTGAAGAAAACATCTGAATCCAGAGTTACCCATGGCATTGGAAGGGGGGACAAGAGTAGAAAGCTGTTGATTTCAGCTCAGACACTGAAGGGGGCTGCATCTCAGATGTTCCATTTTGACAAAAGGTTTTGAACTATGACATCTTAAGGGCCTCGAGGCAGTGCAGATTTTGCTAGCTTCCCACTTAACTGTATCCAGTGCCTCTGAAGCTTATTTTCCTAGTAAGCTGAGTAACCCTAGGAGCATACAAGGCAAGGGGGACCAGCTGTTATCCCAACTTCATACGAATTAATAAGACGTGGCCTATTCACCAGGACTAATTCCAGCTCCAGGGCTGCAGTTTTCTTTAGTAGCTGAACCACTAAACACTGAGTCACTTCTGATGGCACCAAATAAATGTTCTTCAGTCACTCTCCCTCTCTTTCAAAGTTCATTTAAAGATTCCAGAGAGGGAGAGAGAAATATATTGACAGACAGCAGTAGGTTCTTTTATGTTTAAATGGCAGGTTTTGCAACCCAATGTCCAGTGTGAAGCTCCATTTAAACTGAGGTGGGGAGGAGGGAGGGACAAAGAATGCTTTCCTTTGGGAACTTGACTATTGTTATCGTGGAAGCTTGAAACTCCCATTAAATGTAAAATAGCTTTTTAAGTATGTCGTTTTACCCGGTGGGTATTTGAGAACTTTTGTGTGTGTGTGTGTTTTTTAATTACTAGTGATGCTCCATAAATATATTTTTTACATGAGCAATATTAAACCTGTCAGCCAGGCCAATACTGTCATGTTGACATGCCACGAAAAAGGCCCAAGACTAGTGAAAACTGAGGGAAAATATACAGCCTGTTGGGAAGAAGGGTTAAAAAAGCAGAGTGGAAGAGGAGCCAGGTGAAAGGAGCTTGTCCCAGTCTGTTGGGACGATCTCACCAAAGGTGAGGCCAAGCACTCCGGGCGCGCAAAGATATCGGTGGTGCTGAAGGACAGCGCCACTTATTAGCGCCCGGAGCCCGCTCCTCCCAGAGCGCAGCTCGCGCGCTACTTCGGATTTTGAGTTCAGCTTGATCACCCTCTCAGTTGATTGGAAATAGCGTCAGGTCCTACAATACCTGACAGAAGGTGGGAGTTATTCGAGGTCCAAGGTGGGAGCTGGATAGGAGATGGCTGTGTAATCAGTTGAATTTTAGGAGAGAGCCGGAGGGGACACCTCCACGCCAGCCTCCCCTAAAAGGCCAAAGCTCTTGGGTAACGATAAGGTCAGACAGAGCTGCGGTCCTGTCCTATCAGAGTCACAGAAATGGTCTTCCTCGGGTGATGGTTTCCTATTCTTCTAGGACCCGGTGCCAGCTCACTTCACCTAACGTATCAGCTCTGAATCTGCTATGTTAAGCCAAATATTGATCTTTTAGGAGAGCAGCCTGCATCCAAAGAAAATGGGGAGGTAGCTTGGGGGTTTTGTTTGTATTGTTTGACTAACTCCCTCTGTCTTCCCCCGCCCTGCAAAAGGAGTTCAGCATTTAACTGCTGAGTTTATTCATTTTCTATGTGTCTTAAAGATAGGCCAATTAACTTGGGATAGCCCTGGAGACCAGGATGTGCTGTCTGTTTACTCTGAACAGATCAATGTGCATGACAATTCACAGATAGCAAGGGTATCCAGGAAGTCTTGCATTGAAATGTGGTGTAGATCCTGCTGAGCACACCCAGCACCTCATCTCAGGACCCCCAGTTTTTGGAGAAAAGCTAAGGAAGCCTCTTGTCTCTATTGTCACAGTAACGCACAGGATTCCTCATACCAACAGCTCTCGTCACCTTTGTTCTTCATGATCGCAAGCGCTCTGCCATGTCACCTTATTGTGTAATGGCTTAGATGAGGGTATCTGTTTCTCTTCTCATACATGCTTTACAGGTAACTCTCCACATGAAACATAATTTCTTGAAAAGCACAACGTTTCACTATTTTCCTTCTCCTGCAAAGCATTCGGATAAACTTACATTTCTAGTGATTTCTAGAATTTATTGTGGGAGAAAAAAAATGGATTTTATTTCCAAAGGCCCCTGAAGAAAAGGCAGATTCCTAAATGCTCTACACCAGTTCTCCAAGGAGAGGTTATCTGGTTTGCAGTGGTGTGTGTGTGTGTGTGTGTGTGTGTGTGTGTTGGTGGAGGGAGGGAGTTCCAGTTAAAATTTGGCCACATCTATAGGTAAAGATCCAAATCCCATTTTCCTGACTCACTGCGGTAAGTGGCAGTTAGTTACGTAGTGTTTGCCTATAATGAAGGCCCCATCGCCCAAGAAAGTGCGGAAGCGGGGGCAGCAGAGAGGTAATTACCACCCAGATAAAATATTTGCCACCGCCTCGGAGGTGCGGCTCCCCGCGCGCTCACTCCCGGTTAATGGTGTGCGCGATTTCGCCCGCAGCTCCGCCACTCGAACCATCAGAACCAATAATCTTTACTTTACCCAGTCCTCGGTATCGATAGCTTCTCTCGCCTCCGGGCGTCGGCTTTGATATGTTAATATTTCTGAGTAGCAAATTCTGCAGAGATCATATTAATGTTGTACGTACAGAGTGGAGCTTTGCCTCCGTTGAATATTCAGATGCTGGATTTCAAAAGGCATCTCTTGAAGAAATGAGGCTTCTATTTACAGGAGTCGTCTGTGTTTTTAATCATTAAAAGAAAAAAAAAAGAAAAAAAAAGGAAAACCCACTCTTCTTTTCCCCTGGAATCTTCTGAGACTCCCTCATGGCCCCCTCCCCTTTGGCAGGCGCTGGCCCCTTTCATTTCCCGCCCTGAGAATTTCATAATAAGAGAACAATGTTGATGACAATGAGGACGGCGATGGTGATGATGAAGCTGATAATGAGGGGGACCCAGACTGGAAAAGCAGGGGTAGGGGCTCCATTGGGCTGGGCGCTGTGGCCTTCAGAACAGGATGGAGGTGAGATGAGGAAACCCAGTTTTTCCATAGTTGGGTGGGAAGTGACATTTTGGCTCTGGTCTTTTTGTACGAAATCATGGATGGCAGACTCAACAAAGAAAAAAAAAAAGAAAAAAAGGAAGAAAGGAAAAAAATGAAAAAAAGGGAAGAGGGGAAGCGCCCTTGTTCCGCTTTGTGATCACTCTGCCTTGCTGCCCCAGGCTAATTTCAGAAGCTTAAATACCGCCGTAGCCTCTGGGCCACGCGGAGAGGGAGCGGCCCGGCCGTGGGCAGGCTGGAGCGCTTTCCGGATTGCCTGTGGCTACACAAAATACAAACTACTTTGAATCAAAACATTTTTGGGGGAATTAATATGATCTGAATCCTGCACGTTTTAAGAGCGCCGGAGTTTGTCAGATCGCTTAGAGGTGACTGGCTCGCCAGGCGGAGGCATTTAGGCTGCGGCACAAACATTGTCAGATCCGATTTAATTTTAAAAAAAAAATAAAAATGCTTGGATGAAACGGAGCTTAGCATCCATCGCCCAGTCTGCCAATAGCAGGGTGGATGGATCTGACCGCTTTCCTCTTCCGCAGCCCCCACGGCTGCCCTCGGGCTGCTTGGCCAGAAGGACCGGCTTTCCCCCGGATTTCTCCAGCCCTCCCCCACCACCCCCAACTCTGAGCCAGCCTTTGGGTCTTTCAGCATTTCCTGGAAGGAGTAAGGTTGGAGGAGGGTGGGGACACTAGTGCCTCTTCTTTTGTCAGACCTATATGGACTCGCTTCTTACCTCAAAACTCATTTCTATGGCTTATGTGTTGTGACAATGAGGCCAGGAATACACCTGGAGCCTCACCTGCCTCGTTAGTCCCCGGATACAGACTCCGAATCCAATCACCTTTCTGTGAAGTCTAAAATCCATATATATACCAAAAGACCTGGACACATGGTTTGTTAGAAATCTATTTTTGCAGGACTGGGGGAACTGCTTTCCCAAAACCTGATGCCTTCTCCCCAATTTCCTTATTGCTTTGAAAATCACCAAAAGCCAAAGCACTCTATCTTTGGGAAATAGGATTAACATACACACCCCAACACACACACACACACACACACACACACACACACGATTGCACACCCACCGCCACATTGAACTAGTAGGTCTCCCCTTGCAGACCTCCCTTTCTTTTGTTCTGCCTGGAACCTGCACCAGGAAGAGCCTTTCAAACCTGGTAATCCGGTTATACCTGGCATATCCTCCCCCAGACAGAGCACTTTGCTGCTCAAATACCATCTGAGGCCTATTTGATGACCATTAAGCCCATATCCCTTTGTCATTTGATTACAATTAGTATCTGCTTCCAAGGACTGGGGGGGGGGGGGGGGGCGGGCGGGCGGGGTTGTTACCTTGGGGAGGGGTGTTGCGATTGAGAAGGGCAAGAGGCTAGAGGGGAAACCCCCCGGGAATGATCCTACCCCACCCCGTTTAAACGTGTACCTCGAAGAAATGCACCAGCAGAACAAACTGGGACAGGAAACTCTCGAAATCGCTTACACATTTTTAATGTGCCGGAAAAAGAGGGGAAAAAAAAAACACACTGGAGTGATCGCTGGAGATGAAGAAGGGGAGGGAAAAAAATCCCTGCCGTTTGTATTTCTTTCATTTGAATTGTAAACATCTGTTTGGCTGTAAGGCGAACAGAACATTTATTTTGCTCTCAAGATTTGGTCTAATTATGTCAACACGGACGGGCGGCGGCGGCTTCGGAGAGGCTGCGCGCCCCGGCCGCGCCCGCGAGCCCGGCGGGGAGTATTGATCGCACCTGGAGAAGGCGCGGGGCCTCTGGCCATCGCCCGCTCTGTTCTCGGGGCGCGTGGGGGGCATCAGAGGGCACCCGTGGCTTAGAGGCAGCTTTGGGGGCGCCAGGGGAGCCTCGGTTCCTTGGAGACGACCGTGACTGTTTCCTCTGCCCTAATTGCCTGGGATGAGAAGAGGAAAAGCTCGCTGGCGCGTGGCTTCCTAATCCCAGAACTGCGCCAAACGTGGGTGGGGATCTTGTCAGGCTGCACAGCTCGCACCCAGTGACGTGGTAGGTGCTCAGCATCAGGGTGGGACTGGGTGGCTTTTGCTCAGGGCGCTGAGCATGCGTGTATCCATTTCCCATGGCGCCTCCTCACAACCTGGGAAAATAAGGAGAGCAGCTGTGCGCATCCCCATTTTTCAGATGACCCCACTGAGTTCCAGAGTTAACTCGCCTAAAATCAAAAGGATCGCTAGTGAGCCAGCTTGTTACTTGCAGCCCAGTCCTTTTTCCACTCCCCCACACCGTGCCTAGAGACACAGGCCTCAGACGTTTCCAGCCAGGCCTCAGAGGGCGCAGCCCCAGTCCCCTACTGCTTCTACAGGCCTGGGACCCAGCAAGGTCTGCGGGCTGAAGGATCTGCATCTATTCTCTAGTGCATGACTTTGTCATACACACCCTAAGCCCTTGGCTCCTTCTTCCTATAGCGGTGGCCACGTTAATCCCTTTTACACTGATAGCCAAGTCCTAGACAAGTGACCTTGAGCAGGTAGTCCCTGATTTCTTAGGCTGTTACTATAGCTACACATATCTAAGTTTACAGCGGCACTGGAAATAGGACATCGTATCTCCAGGTTCCCATTTAAAAAGTAATGACCTTCGTGGAAGGATTGCTTCTGTGCACTAGGAACGGAAAAGAGATGTACTCTAAGAGTTCTTCCGGAGGACGACCCTGGCTGTGGCACCAGAGATGCCTCTTCCCGGAGTGCTGGAACTAGAATGAATATTATATAATTTCAATCAGAGCTGACCGGCAACACAGGCACAGTGTTTCAACTAGTCACACTGGGGATGGACACTGTCAATGGCTGGGCATGGTTGACTCTTGCATGACTTTCCTTCTTTGAAATCTCACCATTGCCATCCGTTGTCTGGATCTCCTTAAAGAATTCCCACCTCCTTGGAGCCTTCATTCCAACTACACAACTCTGGTGACGTTGACCTATGGCTTTTGAATTCTGCCCTACAAAATAAACCGGGAAGAATAATAGGAGGTGCCCCCATGCTGCTGTAAACTTTACAAGTTGCCAAATCTTGAGCCAGGGACAAGAGAGTTCCCCAAGGCTGCAGCAATGCCAAGTATCAAAGCAACAGAAATTCCCTTTAAAGATGCTATGACATAAAAAATAAAAGGCTCTAGAGTTGATGGCTAATCTGAATACAAAATAAATCCTCCAGGCAATTTGTGTGTGCATCAAGCATACTGTTAATATTCAGCCTGTATGACTCATCTAATAAATGCTTATCTGTGCATAAGCCATAAGTCTAACCTGAATGCAGGAGAGGAAGGCCAAGGGCCCAGAGAGCTAGCACTTAGCCAGGTAGCTGACCAACGGCTTCCCTGGGAGCAGCTGGTTTTCAGCACACGGGGTTTCCCGTTCCCAAAGAGTGCTGCTTCCAATTGGAGAACGCCTAATTTGGCTCCTTTTCCAAAAATTATAATATTTTGAATCTCTCTAAATAAGGTTTTAAGCCCACTGTGCATTAGTAAAGATAAGAAAGGTCTAAAAGTGTGTCCTTTTCCTTAGCAACCAGGAAAATAACACAGACCCTTTTCTCTCACTGATAATAAATTTGAGATGCACTGGGTGAGCGGTCTTGTGCCCTCAATTGTGTTTTGGCTGGTGTACAGAGAGGGACTTTATGTAAGAATATGCATTTGCTTATGATTCATCGTGGCTGTGGGTGGAGGCCCATTTTCAGTAGAGGGCTGTGCGAATTTTGATTATCAACATCATTATGGCTTTTAAAAACATATTTTTTGCTTCAGATGACCTCGCAGTGACCTAAATTCTAAAGTTCTCAGGTTCTCAATTCTCATGATATGTCACTAAAACCCAGATTCATTACCTAGCTTACTTTCCTGTTCATCTCAATGTTTGAGAAGTCACATGTTTATTTTTAAAATGCATTTTGCATAGGTATAAAGTGAGAGCACAACCAAAAGTATAGTCATGTTTTTGAGCCCAGAAATCTAGGAAATCTGTATTATTATTATCATTATAGTAGTACTTTCTTATCCTCGATTTTACTTTCCATAGTATCAGCTACCTGAGGTCTACTGCAGTCTGAAAATATTAAATAGAAAATTCTAGAAGTAAACAATTCATAAATTTTAAATTGCACATGGTTCTGAGTAGTGCAATGAAATCCTGTGCCATCCATTTGGTCCTTCCCTGGACATGAATCATCCCTTGGTCCAGTATATCCATATTACATAGTCTGTCTGCCCGTTAGTCACTTGGTAACAGTCTAGGTCAATGGTCGGCAAACTCGAGTCACATGCAGCTCTTAAGCCTCTTGAGTGTGGTTCTTCCACAAAATACCATGGCCTGGGAGAGTCTATTTTGAAGAAGTGGTGTTAGAAGAAGTTTAAGTTTAAAAAGTTGATTCTCAAAAGAAATTTCAATTGTTGTACTGTTGATATTTGGCTCTGTTGACTAATGAATTTGCAGACCACTGGTCTAGGTTATCAGATAGACAACTAATCACAGTGCTTGTGTTTAAGTAACCCTTATTTTACTTAATAATGACTCCGAAGTGCAAGAGTAGTGATCCTGGCAATTCATATATGCCAAAGAGAAGCAGCAAAGTGTATGTGTATATAGGAAAGAATATAGTATATATAGCGTTCAGTACTATCTGCGGTTTCAGACTTCCACTCAGGGTCTTGGAACATATCCCCATGTGCATAAGGGGGACTACTGTTGTATTATTTAAAAATTGTTTCTGAGGACGACAGGTGGAGAAGCACAGGTAAATCTGTGTTTCAAGTTCCTGCAGAAGGCATTTGCATGGTTTCCCATGGTATTGCATGGTGTTGGCCACAAGTTTAATAATAATAAAAAAAATTTCAGTTTGACAATAAAGATGATGGTCCCTCAGGTTTTAACTGAGGGCAGGTATCCAGACACTAGCACATGCTATTTAGCCTAGTGTACAGGATCCACCTTCAGGTCTGGAGAGGGCTAGCTCTTCTGATGTTCTCACTATCCCCTCTTCTGTCTTTGAGGGGCACGCAGGATGATCACCAGCCACAGAATGCTCAGGGAGAAACATGTTAGTCCCAGCACTTCCGGGGGAAATTCAGATGACTGTAAGACAGCCAGTAGGAATTCCAGAAAGTACAGGATGGAAACACTTTAAGAGTAGGGCAAGGTTAGCCTGTTCTCTCCACCCAGGTCCAGAACCCCTTTGCCTTTTTAAACATCCTCCCAGATTTCTTAGTAACTGTGCCCAGAATCAGAATACCAGAGACTCCACTGACATACATTCCTTCTGAGCTGCTTAGGAGGAAGGCAGGAGTATGTGGGAGGCCAGTGGTGAGTTTTAGACCAGTGCCTCTCAGACTTTAATGCACACACAAACCATCTGGGGCTCTTTTAAAAATGCAGATTCTGACCAAGAAGGTCTGGGGTTGGGCCTGAGATTCTGCATTTCTAACGAGCTCCTAGGAGATGCCAGTTGAGGATCACCCATTGAGTAAAAGGATTTTTGGATAACACTCTCCTGAACATTTTTTCTTACTCTACCTACATTTCTTTTCCTTCTTTTTCATCAGAGGACTTCAGCCTTTTCTGGAAAAGTTTAAGATAGCCCATAACCGAAGAAATCAAATGTATGCTCACAAAAGCAAACTTTGAATTTGACTTTGCCAAGGAAGCTCTTCCCTCAGCTTGCTCAGTGAATTGGGGGGTGGGAGGCTGAGGGCAGCCTTGGATCCTGGGGCTGTGTAGCCACCTTGTTAGCAGTGTGGACATTGGCTCAGGAATTATGCAGTGAGGGAAGACTGAGCAGCAGGAAACGCTCCCCAACAAGGATCATCATGGGTCCTCACCTCTACTTCAGCTGTCAGAGGTGAGGAAATGTGCTCTTGTTCGTGGAGGAGAGCAGAGCTCCAGGGTCTTTCTGGAGATTACTGACCACTAATATTTACTGTGTTTCAGTTACTGCTAGGTCATGCACTGTGTTTGACTGTGTGTGCTGATCTCGAGGGTTGACATATTATTCACCCACATGTGTTGGAAGTTTCTGGAAGTGGGCAAAATAATTTTAGTGGTGTCTGTAGTTGGTAGATGTATGAGGGAAAGGATATGGCAGCTCTCAAACATTTTGGAAAAGAACTTTCAAAATTTTTTCTATATATTAAGTCCTGGATTAAAAAAAAAAACACAAAAAAACAATCTTGGTACATACATATAAACACAGGATAAATAATACCTACCTTTTGCATTGGTTAATTGGTGGAGTTTGGGAGTTTTAATTAATTGATGTGTTTCTTGGCATGGATGATATCAAAATTAACACTGATGGATCATTTTACACTCCACAGTATGCTACTTTTTATTTAAGTTAAGATAATCTTTCATAAACACCTCCAGTAGATATTTGAAAGACAAAATGTTGAGTGTCATTTGAAAGGACATCTTCAGAGCAGCTCTTGGAGATGATCCAGCTGCTGTACGTGTAAGGCAGGTGTGCCATGCATCCCTGAGTCCTGAGGAGAGCCATAGTGTTAACGGTCTTTCATGCAGATATCTCTCCTCACTGTCATTAATATACAACATGCTTTTTCCTCCAAAGGTGGTACCTGTGTGGTCAACCCCACAGACTTATTTTGCTCTGTCCCTGGCCGTCTGTCCCTTCTCAGTTCTACTTCCAAATACAAGGTGACCATCGCAGAGGTGAAGAGGCGCCTCTCACCACCAGAATGCCTCAATGCTTCACTCCTGGGAGGCATTTTGAGAAGGTATGTTCAAGTTGTTTTCCAGCATGGTGGGTTTCCAATACCACACTCCCCAACCCTCAGCGCCTACATCTTCTGTCCCATGTTGAATTCCCTGAGTGGTCAAGAGTTCTCATATTTTCCCTCAGAATGTGCATTGTCAAAACCTAGTTTTTGCTTGTGTTTGGACAGAGCAAAGTCCAAGAATGGGGGCCGCTGCCTGAGAGAGAAGCTGGATAGGCTTGGCCTGAACTTACCCGCGGGAAGACGGAAAGCAGCCAATGTTACCCTCCTCACTTCCTTAGTTGAAGGTATGGCTTTTCAGCTCTGCAAAGTAACAATGGAAGGTTAGCAATTCTTTGAAGCTCAGGATTATTACATTATGCTGTCTTATTTTTGTCTATGCCAGTGATTTTCAACCTTTTTTCATCTCATAGCACACAGAAATTAATTACTGAAATTCTGCAGGGCACCAAAAAATATATTTTTGCTGATCTGATAAAAATAGACATAATTTTGGTTCATTCACACTGGATGACTATTACTGTGTTGGCTATTGTCATTTTATTAATTTTACAATCTAAGGAAAAAGAGGTCAGGTATTTCATGTTTTAAAAATTCTTGTGGCACACTGGTTGAAAATCGCTGGTCTACACTATTAAGCAGGATAGTTTAACAGTTACAAGTGAAGTTTCTAATTCATCTTAATAATTACTAAATTAGACTTAATATAAAGATCAGATAACTCATAACATAATTTAATTTACTGATCTCAGCAATAATAGGGAAGAATATAACAATAGAAGATTTAGGTACTTTAACAAGTATGCCCTAAATACCAGCATCAAAAATTGGCTGTACTATTGTCATTTTTATTATTGTTTGTTTTAGAGTTCAGATCAATTTGACTTAAATCATTGTAACTCAGTGCAACATGATCTGCAGGATAAATAATAATTCTTTATAAAGAGTTTATGGGAGTCTAGGCATGATACTGAACCCGAGAATACATCATTTGAATCCTAGCAGACATCTATCTTCTTAAGTACTACGCAGTTCCATGGTTTATGGGCAGAGAAACTGAGTTACAGAAAAGTTAAGGTTAACCAGTGGGGTGGAGACAAAGGTGGAAATATGTTCCCAGAAGTTATTTTTTCCCCATTTTTCTTTTGTTTCTTCCATGAGGACTAACCTTTGCATATTCTCATTCAATCTTCTTCTAAGAAGAGGTATTATTGAAAATTCATTTTATCTTTGTGGGGGAGTTTTTGAATGTTAAAGGAGAATTCTGTAACCCAAAATGCTATTGTTTTAAATATTAACAAATAGGCGTTTTTCTAAGAGTCACTTAAGTATTCCTGTGACACTTCTCTTGCACTGGTTGCTCACTTGTCTAGAAGGCGCTGTAGGAGGTGAAAAGTAAGTGACACACAAAAACAAGCATCTGTATTTTTCTGGATTACCTATACATACCACTTATGGTACAACTTTGTGAAGTTGCATGTTCTTGACATTTGTCTTGGCAAAATTGCTTTGGTGATGTTGCTGTTAACCATTATATTTGCATGTTCTCTAATTGTAATAATAACAACTACAACAATGTTATTGGCCACTAACATTCACTATGTATTTACTGTTACTATAATCTCCAGCTGTGTTTGCTAGAGTGAATTGGGAGGGCTGGGGAGAAGGGCAAAGTAGAAAAAATGGCTAATGTGTTGATTCTAAAAGAAGACATTTCTGCTCAATTTAAGTGACACCATCATTAAAACTATAGCTATTTAACACAACAATTGTTCTCGATGTAATAGGAACCACATGGATAGTGGGACTTGATTGGTTCTTACACCCAATTCTGCAGTAGAATGGGCTGAGAGGTGTATTTGAAATGGTTGGACCCCACCCCTTAATCAATTGAAATCATTCTTGGAGGCATCTATATTTTTTAAAAACACCCCCAGTGATTCTGATTTATAATGAGGTTTAAGGGTCATTGCTCTGTTTCCTGAAATCCTTTCCACCAAGTAGGATGGACTGACTTAATTCTCATGAAATTTGTAACTGATGTGAAAAGTGAAGGCCTTAAGAAAGACTTTTCTCTTCGTGTCTGTGAATATACTGGGCAGTACAAACTGAAGAGCCATAATAGGGTATATTCGCAATTCTTCTTATTGATCTTTATAGTAGCCAAAAGCACTGGAGTATCCTGTGTGGGAATCGTCGATCGATGCTAACAGAGAGGATGCAGGTTAAATATGTGAGATCCTAGGATGATCTCGAGGTCTTGCCATCTACTCTTTCAGCTGCCTTTCCTATCACAACAGTGCCTAACTTGTGTTCTACTCATTTGGTCTCTGCATACAGAGGAGTCACATCAATCTTTGCTGATGAAACTTAAGATTTTATTCTTCCCAGATACAACTCAATTTAATTAGATATATTTGAAGTGCCCAAAATATTAATGGTATAGAGAAATGTATCTTTTTTTGTTGTTGAATTCCAGGCACTTTGATGGAACTGAGGAAAAGAGAGTTAGGGACAAAGGAACCTTTCCATTCCTCAACTACCCACATATTACATTATGATCCTCAAATGCACACTACACACACACACACTCACACACACGTTTTAAGTTTCATCACTAAGTGCTATATTTTCTTTTTTTAATTTTTGCGAGCTTATTTGAGCCAAACTGTTGACAATTGTGGGGAAGCAGAATTTTTTTTGCAACTTTTTTTTCTTTATTAATTAAGGTATTACATATGTGCCCCTATCAACCTATTGCCTCCCATCACCCCTCCCCCACTCGTGCCATCACCCCCTTGGTGTCTGTGTCCATTGGCTAGGCTTATATGCATGTATACAAGTCGTTTGGTTGATCTCACCCCCTTACCTCCACCCTCCCCTACCTTCCCTCTGAGGTTTAAGTGCTATATTTTCTGATATTTTTATTCTATTCCATATATTTGTTTTCTTTACAAATGTTGATTGTAATCCCTCTAAATTTATTTAAAGACTGTTGAATCTTGGGTCATGACTCACCGTTTAAAAACAAAAAAAAGTAAATTTTAGAACATGAAAGGAGCTTTACATTTGAAGAACAAGGACATTCCACCTAAATTAAAATAGGGTTAATTTGGCTAGTGGTGAACATTGATGGCTCTTTTCCAGCCAGCAAGATGCCACGTGCTGTGTTAGGCTCAGAGTCCTTGGAATCCTCTGGGTGATGCCAACTGCATACAGAATAATGGTGACCCAACTCCCATTTATCAATCTCTGGGGATATTGAAATAGTTGGTGCTTCTCTTCAGTACTTTTGTGGCCTTTATTCTTTCTGTGCTAGTATGGGTCTGATTTTATTATCCCAGGTTTGTTTTTCTTGTGCAGTATTACCGTATTTTTCGGACCATAAGACGCACCAGTTTTTAGAGAAGGGAAATGAAGAAAAAAAGATTCTGAAACAAATTGTATCCTAAAATATTTTATGTGCATTAAAACCCAACATCACAGTCATAAACACATGTAATCAACCCTGTAAAGTAAACAGCAGCATTTAGAACCATTTTAGAGCCGGGCAAGCACACAGAGACCACACAGAGCCGGGCAAGTAAAAAAACTTTTTTTTTAAAAGTATATGTGTAGGCTATATTTGGACCATAAGACGCAGGGACTTTTTCCCCCACTTCTGGGGGGAAAAAAGTGCGTCTTATGGTCCGAAAAATACGGTAGGTGGTAAATTAAAACCTCACCATGTTTAAAGCTTTGAATTAATCATGTCTCTGGGTAATATTTTTCCTCATCAAGCAAACATTTTTGTAAAAGCCAGCAACATTTTAGATTTTTTTCTCCCCAAAATTTAAAAATCTAGATTTCTATTCACCAAAAAGGGTCCATCAGCTTTCTTATAAACTACTAAAGGCCCTGTGCACAGATTCATGCACTGGTGAAGTCCCTTGGCCTGGTCTTTGTCCTCTCGAAATCTGCAATCCTTGGGGAATGTCGAAGAGCCAGTTTCGGCCTGATCCCTGCAGGTCATCACTTGAATCCTCTGACACTACTTAGTCGCCCGAATTTAGGATGGCATTACATCTTGGTTTGTTCCTCTTTTCTGATTATCAACAGTGTCTCTTGTAGTTTCAGTAGAGTATCCATTTACAGTAGTCATTTATTCAGTCAGTTATAATTTTACCCTATAAACCCTTTTTTTCTAGTACAAACAAACCAACTAAAGGTAAGAGAAAGGAATGCTATCACTTGGTGCTATTTCCCTGTTTTCTTTAATACTAAGCCTATGCAATCGCATTGCCAGGAAACAAAGGAAAAGAACAACCAACTTGACAATGAATTATTTCCCATAGAAGAGGTAATAGCAAGTGGAGGTACATCATATTTGCTTGATATGTGATTAGTTAATGGCTTTTTATGTCAAGAAGAGGTATTGTTCACTGCTTGAGGCTTCTAGGATTCAAACACATTCTTTTGCTAGGAACTTTGATGGGCATGCTTACCATCAGTTGCTCTTCTCACGGGATTGAAAACAAAGCTGATAGTCTCATTGCCTTTATATAGGTACCACAATGGGTGTTGAATGGACTGTGGAGCTTAAGGCTAGTTTTCAGGGACTCATGGAAATTATAGGTATGAAAGGACTATCATCCCCAAATAACTCCTCCACTACCCATTCCAGAATCACATTCCCACATTGTCCTTCCTTTGGGATAAAGATTTCCAGCTTCCTTCTAAAACTATACATGATATAAAAAGGATAATAAATTGACTGTCATAATAACTCTAATTGGTGCTTGTTTAGTCAGATAATCCTCTGGAACACCTCAATCATGAGGGTCATTAGTGTCCCACTAGCACACAAACGGTCTAGCATTGGGCTCTGCATTTCACGGCTGTCAATGGAATTGGGCTCAATAAAGTAATGCTAGTAAAGCCTGTGTTACACATTCATTTCAAGGTCTCAGAAAATGCCCCCTACACCAGGCCAATAGGTATTGTTTCATTTATAAATTTCTTTTTTCTTATTTTAAATATATTTTTATTGCTTTTAGAGAGGAAGGGAGAGGAAGGGAGAGATAGAAACATCAACGATAAGAGAGAATCATTGAAAGGCTGCCTCTTGCATGGTCCCCACTGAGGATTGAGCTCGCAACCTGGGCATGTGCCCTGACCAGGAATCGAACCGTGACCTCCTGGTTCATTGATCAATGCTCAACCACCTACCCACACCAGCCGGGCTGTAAATTTCTTATTCTAAGTTATAGAATAGTTTCTATCTGAGAGATTCTGCTTTGATAAATGGTATTAGTAAGAACTAGCGTTTATCAGAATTTTCAATAATTGAGCACAATGAAACAGAGATTGTATCATACAATATTATGGTCAAACAGACACCTTCTTAGATTATCTTAAATCATTTACTTCCTAATATTACCCGGATCTATGATTTCATTCATTTTTAGGGGGAAGAGGTTGAGGCAGAGGAAACAGGCTACTACACATATGACTTTGTGTTTGACTATGTGCTCAGAGTATCCTTACATTGCTGCTTCTACTCATGGTGACTATGGCAGAAAAGGCAAATGTGTTGAAGCCCATTTGGCTCAGGCCTTTCCTTGCCCCTTTGGTGCAGCTTATTACATGTTGTTATAAACTGTAATGCTCACTAAAGGCATGTCTCTGCATTATTTTTCTTGTGATTTTGTTGTCTTTTTTCTATTACTGTCTTTCAAATTATATGCCTCAACTTTATGCTTTTCAAGCACTCCATTCTGCTTTTCTCCAATATTCATAATTATCAACTTTCCTATTTGTTCTAATAAAATTGCAATTATTATTATTGTTGTCTAACTCCTACTGAGCAACAGTGGATGTATTGGAATTGCTCATGTTTTAATTTATAAAAGATGTTTGAGTTTAGAATTAAATGTAAGAACAGGGCCAGAGTGTAAGTTTGCTTTGAATTCATATAATTTTAAATAGATAAGTTCTACAGTTCCCTCCTGGAAGAAAACAAATGTCTTCAGTTTTTCTATTCCTTTCCAATGACATATGTATATTTGCAAAGGTTTTTTACTATATACACTTTCTGGTTGTTGAGTTTTTTTCTCATCTTACCTTAGTGTTCTTTTTTTTTCTTTTCTTTTTTCCAGTGATTAGAAGTTGTCCATTCTTTAAAACACTCTTGGTATCCCATTGTTCAAGTGCATTGTAATTTATTTAACCAGTGCCCTATTGAATTTCATATAGGTGTTTTTAATCTTCAGCTATTACCAATAGTGCTGTACAGTGAATAACCTCACACTTAAATGTAAATAATTCTGCAAGTATGCAAACATATCTATTCAATAAAATTTTAGTATGTGTTACAGGGCTAAAAGATATTTACATTTGTAATTTCAGAAGCTATGGAAAATTGTTCTCTACAGTGGTTTTAAATTTAGAATCCCATCTGCAATGGTGGTAAGAAGTATTGATATGATAGTACTTCCCTCTACTATAATCTAAGCAGGGTACTGTCAATTTTTTAATCTTTGCTAATTTGATTGAATATATATATATATATATATATATATATATATATATATATATAGGCTACCTATACTATGAAGGAAGATGAGTTGAGTATCTTAGGAAAATTTTATGAGCTTTTCTATATGTTCATTTACTTTATCCTTATGGGGTAATTTTGTATATTTCCTCATTGATGCATAAATACTCATTGTATATCAGAAAAATTGGCAGTATATCTCTGATATGAGTTGTAAAGTTTCTCCACTCCTGGCTTTGGTTCATCTGTTTGCTGTTTGTTTGTTTGATTTGTTTATGTCTATGTGCTGCAGAATTTTTTGATGTTAATATAATCATATTTCTTATCTATCTCATTCCATGGCTTTTAGTTTTTATTATCGTGCTTTAAAAGGTCTTTTTTGATCCCATGTTATCTTCTAATTACTTTGTGGTTCTTTTTTTACTTTTCATACTAGTGAGAGGAAAAAAAATGGATTATCAACACCCAGTGTTGAGACAACTGGGTGGCCATATAGGGAAAAAGAAAAGAAAATTGGATCTATACTATACATCCAACAACAAAACAAAGTTTAAATAGATCAAAGATTTGGTATGTCTCAACATTGGGTGCTGATAATCCATTTTTCCTCACTTGTATGAAAAGCCAACTTCATCTTACATAAAATCTCCCTACAGGAATATACTTTTTCAATGGATTGATGGCTTTGTTTTCCTAGTATTGCTATCTCCACTTCTACCATCACATGTTCTTTTTTGTTTCTGGAGTTTATACTATGTCAGCCAAATAATAAGTCAGAACTTCTCATGCAAGAGCCCAGATATAGGTGTGGACAGTTTAATATTAGCTCTGTAATGACTGCCTTCCCATTGAATAAGCCACGGGTTCCTTGTATTTGGGGGGGACATAGAGTCAATTCCTACATAGTACTTGCCTTAGGGCAGTGGTTCTCAACACTGGCTTGCAATTACTGCAGGAGCTTTCAAAAAATGCAGATGCCCTTACTCCAGAGATTAACTGATATGGGGTAGAACCCCCATATCAGTAGACTTAATTGTGCTCTTTCCCAGTACATGTAAATAAGACTGAAATCATAAATATGTGACTGGGATTGAACACATATGAATTTTTCCTGTTAGTTAATAACATTGGGTAGTGCAATACTAAGTTAAACCTAAATTGTTTTTAAGGCAATACTTATAGTGATGGTTGGTGAGAATTATCTAGTGAATAACAATGTAGAAATGTTCTTTAGTACAAATTAGTTTTAGATATTGACATTTAGTTGTCTAAAGTACACTTTCCCCTAAAATACAATGATTTTAAAAGAAGGAATAAGCCTGAATGACCATATAAAAAGTTGAAAATCAGGTGTATTTCCTTTTTGTTAAAAATTCATTTAGACCTGCTTCTGGTAAAATACTGTGGGAACCAAGAATCTCAACAAAATGAGCCATCAGCTTTCCTTAGAAAGTATTTTCCCATTAACTTTCTATTTCCAGGAGGCATCAGTTATTTCCATTTAATTTTTTTCTTTCATTTTTCACTTTTTGTTTGTGAGTGGGAAATATGAGTGCCCTCAAACCAGGGAGCAAACCCTCTTCTCATGTTCTTCCGTATTCTGTAATTTTACTTGTGCCGGCTTTTTGAGAGAGTTACTAAGTATGTGCCATCAAATGGTGCTGTTTTTATTGAAACGTTGAATACTCCTTTGTAGTTTCCATTTTTTTTAGAAGTGGTGGTATAGCCACATAGAGCCTAAAGCCTTGCACTTAGAATACTACTGTCTAAGCATTAACACCAGTCCCCAAGCCATCCTTCTAAGATGTATCCTGCTTCTCAAATGTTCTTGGAATGACATGAAATGCAATGGGTGTACTAGCAAAAGTTAGTGTAACTGTGTTCAGTTGTGCAAGTAAAGAGGGAATTGGGGACTGGTAGTCAAGTGGCACAGTGCACTGAAATAAAGGAAAAGCTTAAATCTGTTCTGGGGGAAAAATAGAAGAAGAACCAGGGCATCCCACCTTGTCTCACACAGAAATAAGGTAGGGGCAGCTGTACTTATGAATGTGTATGGGGGTAAACAGGAAAATGTTTTGGGCCCTTTATGGACCATACTTTTCACCATGAGTTACTGTACTTGCTTGTTGTCCATGTGGGTGTGTCTTGTTTTGTTTTCTTTTTAATTGATTTCAGAGAGAGAAAGGGAAAGGGAGAGAGTGATAGAAACATCATCAATGATGAGAGAGAATCATCTATCAGCTGCCTCCTGCACGACCCCTACTGGGGATTGAGCCCACAATCCAGGCATGCGCCCTGATGGTGACCTCCTGGTTCATAGGTTGAGGCTCATCCACTGAGCCATGCCAGCCAAGTCCCTGTGGGCGTTTTAATCCACCACAGAAACAGAGATGCTTGTAGATCTTTATTTTCACAAACCAGTCAAATAACCTAGCAATTTATTCATAGGCTTTTGTGATCCTGACATTTCTATGTTTTTAAACCTGTTGACTCTAACATATCTGCTGTACAGCCTTTAACTATAGATTTCCATCCTTACTGAATATCATGTGTATTTTGATTCACAGATCCACTTCCTCATTCATTCTTGGGTCCTCAACATACAAAGCTTTAGTGGCAGGATGTACACATTTTAACTACATAGCAGAGTGTCTTCACTTGCCACCTCTTTTGATGTAGCATCACTGTACATCCAGTAACAATGTTACATCACAAGCAGGAGGAAGCAGTAAACAGAACTAAGGAAGGAAGGATCTGGCTGTCAGGGTAAATGTAAATAGCAGCTGTTCCAGTCAAACTGTTTTTAAAGCGACCACACGGTGAGAGCTTTGCATAAAATGGGCCAGAACTGCAAAAGTGACTATACTATATGCCATTATAACATCCTTTTAAGAAAATATCTTTGTGCCATTTTTTTTTGTGCCAAATATGAACACATTTCCTCCCTTAATTGGTTGGGGTGATAAACTGCTGGTATTAAGCATTTTAAAAATATGGCTTATACATTTCAGTGTTATTAAAAATTGTGATCCTTCAATAACTAGCACTACCCAGACTAATTGGTATAGAGACCCTTCCCATTTATTTTTTTATTTTTATTTTTTTAATATATATTTTACTGATTTTTTACAGAGAGGAAGGGAGAGGGATAGAGACTTAGACCCATAGATGAGAGAGAAACATCAATCAGCTGCCTCCTGCACACTCCCTACTGGGGATGTGCCCACAACCAAGGTACATCCCCTTGACCGGAATCGAACCTGGGACGCTTGAGTCCACAGGCTGACGCTCTATCCACTGAACAAAACCGGTTAGGGCAGAGACCCTTCCCATTTAGTTATGTCACCTTTCTATTTAAAATGAAGGAAAGAGAATGATGTTTTCTAGCACCTGAATATAAAAAAATCTTACCTAAGATTTATATGTTGCAGCTGCATTGAAACAGAATTCAGGGATCAAAATGGGATAGTTCACCAAACATTGTCTGGTCTAACATGTTTATCTCATGGTAATATTTATACTATGTATTGAACTAGACTATTCCAAGACCTAGAACAGGACTTCTCATATTGCAGAAATAATATTTTTTTAAAAGTTGTTAAACACTCATTGAATGGGTAAAAAAAAAAAAAAAAAAAGAATGACAACATTAGTGTCTATTGGTAACATAAATAAAAATTAAACACACTTGCATACATATGAGCCTAATTTTAATGCTTGTTTAATATTTGTACACATTGAAACTTCATAACAGGATATTAACTAATCTGCATATAAATGTACTTTTCTGTCAAATAAACAGAACAGAACCCCCACCAGTTTCTCTTTATTCAGTAGGTATAAATCATAGAAATAAACCAATGCTCAATAGTTTTTAACCTTGTTCCTCATTAATATACATCAGGGAAAACTTTTGAGATAAAAGCTTTTAAGAAAAGACTATAAACAAATATTGAACAGGTTTAATTACATAATGCTGAAGTCTTTAGGGGGATGTATACAGAGTTTTATAATTTACTCTGAAATGCATCAAAAATAATATGTATTGATGAATGAGTAGAGGTAAAGAAAGGTGAGTGGATATTGATAAAGCAAGTAAAATATTAAGGGTGGACATATGACAATTCATTGTCAAACTCTTTCAACTTTGCAATATGTTTGAAATTTTTTATAATTAAAATGTTTGAAAAAAAATTCTTATGAATTTATTTACCTTTTTCCCCTGTAGCTTTTTTAGTTGTAATAAAGGCAAGGTGTCCAAAAATAATTTAAGATAAAATTACTCTTAGAATTATATTTTCTCAGTTCTATATTATCCTAAAATATTTTCCTGTTTTTTATTATTGGTGATTTTCATTGTCCTTAATTATAAATGAGTTTCCCAACCTAAAAAATTATTATTTCTCATTTCCAGAGAAAATGAATATATTTACTGAGCAAAATATATGAAAGTTTCATTAATATTAACTAGCCTGTTAAGTATATTTACTTTGTATAATTATACACTATTCCTACTCTATAATAATATTAATCATTTTTACTTCTTTCTGGTATTAAATTATCCACTACTATGTTATTCTGTGAGTATAAAGCAGGATTAAATCTATTACATCTTAGACGGTTACTTTGGCTAATCACCATGCAAACATCATATGATTTGAACATCAAGCCTGACTTTAAAATTTTTCATGGCAACATTTGATTGACCTGGTGGCTGTTAGATCACCTCCACCTCCTTTGAACTTATGTGAAACACTTTATCTCCAACACTCATTTGATATTTGTAAGACAATAGCTTGTATTATATATAATGTCAACTATGTCAACAAACATGTACATATTATAGATATTACTTCTATAGGTGCAATATAAATTATAAAGTGCTAATAAGGTGTTTTTGTGTTTGTTGTTATTGCTGCAACTAGTATTTGGTATGATTGTCATCTTCCTATAAATAGGGATAATCTTGGATGTCCCCATTACTCTTATCTACTACTGTACCTTGAACAAAGTAGGTAGTGAAAGCTTGACTTTTAAATGTTTTTAATGGTTGAGTGAGAGTTGGCTTGATTGAGCTTTTAAAATACTGCTGTTTTCCAGACCAAAGTCCATCAACAAATCTTTACCAATAAACAATTTTTTGCCCCATTTCTTACAAATGTACTTGGGTTTAAGATTTTATGGAAGAACCAAAGTTATTTATATTTTATTATACTGATGAAGCTTCAAATATTTTGTAATGTACTTAAGAAGCATTGTACCTAGTACTGTAAGTACTGAAGCTAACCATAAAGCCTGATAATGCTACTATAATATTGTAATGATGCAGTATACTCTCATTAGCAACATACTGATATAAAACCAATAGCATTCATTTATCTCACTTTCCAAAGTGTTCCAGCTTCTTTGAAAAAATCATTTAGACCCTTTGCCAATATTTTGATAGGTCCCCTGGAAAAGATAGCTGAGTATTTGGGATATACTGAGAATGGGCTGTAGGTTGAGCAGCAACAAGAATGACATACCCACGAAGCTTGTTCCCAAGGGCATTAACTAATGCCCCTGAATCTCAGATGTCAGTCTGGCTGAATGGCCAAACCTCAAGAGAAGTCAAAACTCCTAGACTGGGGTTCTGGGTTTTCCCCTTGATTTTCCACATACCCCTACCTGGTAAGCAGCTTTTGTTCCTCAGTTTCTCTTCATCATACCCATCCTACACAAAGGTCCTTTCCCTTGGATTGTTTAGAATAAATAGGAAAAAATGATCCATCCTACCACAGCCAGGAATGAGGCTTGAGGAAACTATAAGGCATTTCTCTTCCTAAGTTTGGTCAATCCTGAGAAATTGACTTTTCTTGTCTGCCAACAGGGGAGGCTTTACACTTGGCTCGGGATTTTGGCTACACTTGTGAGACAGAGTTTCCAGCCAAAGCTGTAGGAGAGCATCTTGCCAGACAACATATGGAACAGAAAGAACAGACAGCAAGAAAAAAGATGATCCTAGCGACCAAGTAAGCCAATTTAGCCTCTGTTGTCGCTTTATCCTCGGTGTTTCATTTTCTATGAAGTGGGGAGGCTCTCAGAAAGAGAAAACACCTTCACATTTTCGGGTGGCTTCGTTGTGCATATTCTAAAGCAGAGAAATCCTTCTCCCTGTCTTCCTTCCACAGGAATGGTTTTATAACGGTTCACCACTACCACCTCAGCCACCATTAACATTCCAAACACAAGTCCATTTTCTTGGGGGAGTCCGTCACTCTGTTGAGTGTCTGGGAGTCAGTGTATTAAAACTGATGCTGAGGTTTTGTTTTCACAGGAATAAATGTTAAGAGGACTTGAGAGAAGAGAAGTACTTGACTATTTGTCAAAGTTAGGCTAAGACATCTGCTGTAGAGTAGTAGATTCAACCAGGAAGTTGTATTTTCTTTCCACCTGGGATCTAAATCATGTATATTATTTTAGGTGACATTTTGACCTTTGACTTCATAAAATATTGTGAAAACATGCACTTTTCTTTGATTCTTCTTCCCATAGCTGAACATTTGCGGACCACTAAAAATCAAGCAAAAATTTAATTCTCTAGTTTCAATGACCTTATTTTACAGGAAGTACACAGACCATAAACATCTAGAAATTAGAACAGAGCGTATATAATTTTTTTTGGTTATTTATATCCATCTGTATTCTTATTAGATAATGTGAAACGAGAATTAAGAATCTGATACAATCCAGTTGATATGTCTCTGTGGTTGAGCATCAACCTAAGAAGCAGGAAGTCACGATTCGACTCCCAGTCAGGGCACCTGACATGCAAGAGGCAGGCAGCTGATCAATGATTCTTTCTCATCATTCATGTTTCTATCTCTCTCTCCCTCTCCCTTCCTCTCTGAAATCAATAAAATATTTTTAAAAGAAGAAGAATCAGAGACAATGCAGTTATACAAATATATACAGTACTAATAGTCATCAAATTAAGTAGATAAAGAATGTGTAGGAATAGCACTTTTTTTGCAACTTACCAATAGATCCAACATGTGTTATGAGTAGTTTCAACTTCACTGATAGTAAAGCATTGGCTGTTTACAATTAAAATACTCAGAGTTGAAATTAAGCAGCCTAAATAGACATTCTCACAAATCCATTCATTCCCAAGAGTTTGACAATTGTGTCAAAAATATGTACAAAATTCAAAATTCTTTGTATGAGAGATCCAATTGCTGACCTGCATTGGCTTACATATTTTTTTTATCTCTATGAATAATAGATTCACTTGTATTTTATTATATTACTAAATATATAATTGTATGAAGGCCCACTGATTAAGTGTCATTAGCCTCCTGATTCCTCTTTATTTCTAGTGCCTAGTTGATTAACCAAAATACTTTGGTATAATTAGATAGTTATTTATGAGGAGAGATAGAAACAATTAGAAAATTTTTGAAATCTAAAAAGTAAAATACAAAACATGTATTTGATTTATGGAAACACATTTCAACATCTTCCTTAAATTTAGAACTAAATATGATTAACATTTGAGCTACATAAAAGTAAAGCAAAATAGTTAACAAGTTTTAACTGAGTATTACCATATCATTAATCATCAACAGGGGAAATATAGAACTTTCAATTCAGTCATCAGCTAAAAATTGTGTCCTTAAGAACAATGATGTAAGTGACAAAGTTAGAATTTATGATTCACCGAAGATCATCTTTTGTTACATAATTCATAATGTGACATTTTGTTTGAAGAAATAAGAATATTTCTTATTGTAACTTCATAAATAAAATTTTAAATAAGAATGAAAGTAGGCATAAAAATAATTTTGTGCCATAAGGAGATGATGATGATAATTGCCTACAGAATATCTATAAAATTGTCATCTTTTTTTAAGTCTAGAAGCTGTCCTAAGTCAGTGAATTAAGCAGCAGATTCAAATATCTACTACTGAGAATTCTGAAACTTCTCCTGATATAGCTTAATGTAATAAATTAGTTTGCTCAATTATTCAAATAATTCTCTTATTATAACACAAGAACTAAAGCAATGTTTCAAACTTCATTTTAATTTTTAATATGTTTAAATCTAATAGAAAAATTTAAAAAACATATCTTTAAACAACTCCAATATGTTTTTATAATAATGGATCATATTGATGGCCTGCCAGATAGCAATTCATTTTGCTAATCTGAAAAATGATAGCATCAGTCTGTATTTGAAACTTTAGTTAGAAATTTGCTTAAAACAGAGGTAATATAGCCAACTATTAAGTAACACAAAGCACAACAGATAATGATGCCCACAGATATCATCACTTGATGCCATTAAACACTTACCTTGAGTTGCTATTTATTAAAAATAGTTTACATACCTGAAAGTCAGTCAACTGAGTCTAACTCAGAACAGAAAAAGTGAAAAGTTCAGATAAAATATTCTTTTTATTTTTTTTATTTTTTTTATTTTTTTGATTTTGTACAGAGAGGAAGGGAGAGAGATCAGAGTTAGAAATATCGATGAGAGAGAGTCATCGATCAGCTGCCTCCTGCACACCCCCTACTGGGGATATGCCCGCAACCAAGGTACATGCCCCTGACCGGAATCTAACCCGGGACCCTTCAGTCCCCAAGCCAACGCTCTATCCATTGAGCCAAACCGGTCCAGGCGGAAAAATATTCTTGGGTGAGGATTAACAACAACAACAAAAATATATTTTGTCATTTTCTAGTAGTTATTTGTTAATGGCACAAATGCTTTGGGCAGGAATTAGTGGCTGGGACCATGGAATAACTATCACCTGGAATACATTGGCTCTTTCATAATTGTCTTTGGCTACATGGATAATTATTGTCAGGGCTACATGGTTACATTTTATGACTGCTTACTGTTAATCCAGACAAGTAAATCTATTCACAATCATTATCCCTTGGCTGTGGAGTGGCTTCACGTGAGAAAACATATTCTTTTGAGCAACTTCTGGGGAGTCCTTTCCTTCACTCTTTAGCTACTGTGTTGATCAAGTGTTTTGTTGCCATTGTTTTAAAAAATGTTTCACTTCTTTAGAATATGTCGTTTGGAATATGTATCACAAAGCCTTTACTTTTATACAACATATTATACATGGTAATGTGGCAATTAAAACTGACACCAATGATCAGAAATCGTAATCATTTAAAGTAAGAAAAAACAGCAAGCAAATGCCCTTACATGGAGCATGACAATCATTTTTGTGAGGCTAGTCGATGACATAGTGTATAAGTAACCACATCAAATATTAAACTATGAATTTAGTCTACAATAGTCTGAATTGTAATGAAATATTGGGAAAGGGGGGATTTTCCAAAGTCATGATTTTACTTGCATCATGGCTCTGGAATAAGCCTATAACTTGATTTAAACTTCTTTACAGATATGATATCATCTCAACATCGTATTTTAATTTAAAAAGTAATGATTGCTCATAATCCTCTCACATAGATTTTTCCCTTGTCCTGCGGTTAACCCATAAATATTCACCATAACATTAACTTTGGTTTTATCAATGCCCCTGGACTGTTGCTCACTGGGAAAGTTTATGATCATACTATGTTGAGAGCAACACTGCCACTGTAAACCTCATCTGCATGTTGCGGATGGAACTTCACAGGTTGCTTTATGAAATTGTGTCTAGTCCTTTAGTAAAAGAGAAAATGAACCTTTCATAAAATACCATGGGATGAAGTTAAAGTCCCTATTTCAAGAGTTCAACTTTAACTTTGAACCTTTTATTTTAGACAAATTTGTAAAGAATTCCAAGACCTCCTGAGCCAAGATAGATCACCCCTGGGATCTTCCCGACCCACTCCAATTCTAGACCTGGACATCCAGAGGCACTTAACACATTTCAGGTAAGACGGGATTTCTAATTGGCTCCGACTCTCTTTCTAAATTTCAAACTGTCTTTGCTAATTGTTCAAACTGGACTAGACATTTTGTGTTCTTATCACAATTTCATTTAGAGATCTCACATATATGCATATGGTGACTAACTGAAGTTTTTGAAATTCCAAGCATCTAAGATAAAATTGTAACATTAACTAATGCATTTTAGATAAGAAGATTTAATATCATTGGTGATTATTGTATCAAGAATTTATGGCTTTAAAAGTACCCACTATTGTTTTAAATAATCACACTTTGGATTAGGAGCCTGAAGTCCATTAAACAGTTCTTTGCCTTAATTAGGTAAATTGTTGAATGAACAGATGATATGACAAATGAATGGGATATTATAGACTGATTTTCCAAGAGTATAATTTCTGATAACTAGAAATGTAAATGGTTCTTAAGTTAGTCCACACTAACATATTTAAAGGACCTAGAATGTATTATTAAAAGCATATTTTGAATTTCATATTTGAGAGGTTTTTGGAGAAGAATAGAATATTTTTCCTGGTTAACTCATGCCCTGGATGCAATGTGGAAAAGAATATATAACTATTTAGACACTTTCCAATTTATAATTTTAGGATTCTGTGCCTACATGAGAGTTCTCATCCATAGAAATACATTTATTCTCTTTTAACTAGTATCATTTAGCTTAAATACAATGCTAAGGAAAGAGTAATATACATTAAATTTTTAATACCTCTCAATGATTATAATGATATTCAGGAGAATACCCCATTATAATAAAAAAAAATGGGTACTTAAATAAGTTAGAATTTTATCTGCAGCATCAGAAACATAGAATATTGTTTTGTAATATCACAAGACTCCCCAAGATATAATAGACACATCTCTGAAGACTAAATTTAGGATTTATATTCCAAAAATACAGAAAATATAAGTCATAGTTCACAGGACTTTTCTACTATGACTCAACTGGATTAGTGAAGGTGAGTATTCTAAAACTGGAAGGAAATTCAATGCTTAGATATGTAGGACAAAATACTTTGGAGTCAATAGAACCATCTTCAAATTTAGACCCTTACACATTGGAGCTGGGTTGTTTGGGGTAACTTTTACACTCTTTCTAAGCCTCTCTTTCTCTGGCTGTAAGTGAAATAAAAACCCCTCCATTGTATCATGGTAGTGGGCTAAAATAAGAAAAATGAATATAAAGTAAGCTTTCCTATAAATGATGTATTATTTACCAGTGACCCAAATTTAAAAGGTACAGATAGCTTCCCTATTTTATCTGTACAGATATTTTCCATATTTTTATTTGGGTACATACTAAAAACATCTATATTTTTTACAGAAGTTTCATCCAAAACTTAACACTTTTCATGCTAGTTTAATTATGAATTTAAGGATGTTTAAGGTACAAATTTACTCTAAGGAGGAACTTACTGTTCAAATAGAGAACTGGATCTCTATGTCATGTCTACTAGGTTATTTCCAGTATAGATGCTGCAGCCTTCATCAGACAGTGAGCTCAAAATAAAATACAGCATCCATATGTAAATCTAATATCAGCTACAGTGTGAAATAAATAGCCAAGTCATTTGGTTTGCTAATGTGTTGATACTTTAGTCATTTAACAACTTAATGCCACAGAACTCTTTAGAGAAAACTTTTGCTTCTAACTTAAGCTAAATGTTACCCAAATGGGTTTTAAATAATCTTATTTACACCCCCATGCAGAATATGATAACAAGCTAGTCTGGTATCTCCCAGAGAAGAGCAAAAGATATGGTAAATTGCTTCCCCAATTCTCAGTTTAAAAAAAAAAAAAGAGAAAGAGAGATTAAATTCGAGGTGTAAAACTCAAGATCATCTGTAGCTGCGGATTCTCAATCACAGCCATAACCATACCTTAAAATGTTTAACACTAAATAATGTATCTATTTATAAAAGTGTGATCTATAAAATTTTGGTGTTACTTATATGTTGAGTATTTTGTTATCAGAAAGTTATAAATTCCACTTATTATACTCCTTTTAATGTTTGCTGAATATTTAATTTATTTTTCTATAATTATACTCCAGAGTAATTATGTAGATGAAATCTTTTGATTTTATAATGGGAAACAGAATGTTGTTAGAAGTCTCTTAACCAAAATTCACTTTATAGCAAATTTCCTAAATTATATCTTTTTAAAATTGAGGTGAAAAACACATGACATAAAATTTACCATCTTCACCATTTCTAAGTGAGCAGTTAAGTAGTGTTAAATATATTCACATTGTTCTGCAACCAATCTTCAGGACTTTCATTACACAAATGAAACCATGACTATTAAATACCAATTTCCCATTTCTTGCTTCCCCCAGCCCCTGGCAATGACCATTTTACTTTCTGTCCCTATGAATTTGGCTACTTTAGATGCCTCAGACAAATAGAATCATGCAGTATTTGTTTTTCTTTCACTGGCTTATTTCACCTAGTATAATGTCCTCAAGGTTTGTCTATGTTGTAACATGTGTTAAATTTAACTCCAAGACTGAATAACATTCCATTGTGTGTATATGTGATATTACACTTCTTGCTTGAACTAAATGTTACCCAAATGAGCTTTCAATATTCTTATTTACACCTCCATGCATCCAGCAATGGGCACTTGGGTTGCTTCCACCTCTTGGCTATTGTGAATACTGCTGCTGTGAACCTGGGTGTGCAAACCTTTCTACAAGATTCTGCTTTCAATGCTTTTGTATCTATAACCAGAAGTAGAATCACTATGTCATATTATAACTCTCTTTGAGAACTACCTTACTGTTTTCCATAGTGGCTGCACTGTTTTATATTCCCACCAACAGGGCCCAGGATTTTATTTCATTTCTCCACATCCTGTCCATCACTTGCTATTTACTTTTTTACTTTATTTTTGGTAGTATTTATCTTAATAAGTGGAAGGGGATATTTTATTATGGTTTAGATTTGCATTCCCCTTATGATGAGTGATATTAATCATTTTGTCATATGCTTGTTGGCCGTTCTGTGTCTTCTTTGGAGAAATGTCTATTCATGTCCTTTGCCTGCTTTTTAATCTGCCAATTTGTTTTTTGGTGGTTGATTTTTATTAGTTCTTTATATATTCTGAATATTAACCCCATATTAGATATATGATTTATAAGTATTTCCTATTGGGTAGGTTGCCTTTTTATTCTGTTTATTGTGTCCTTTTTATATAGATATACAGATGTTTTTGATGTAGCTAATTTTGCCCATTTTTATTTTTATTGCCTCTTTTTTCTGTGTCACATCCAGGAAATCATTGCTAAATCCAATGTCACAAAGCTTTTGGCCTACTGTGTTTTCCTGTAAGGGTGTTATAGTTTTAGGTCTTGTGTTTTGGTCTTTGCTCCATTTTGAGTTAATTTTTACATATGGTATAAGATAAGTGTCTGACTTCATTCTTTTCTATTTCTTAAATTACACTAGGTCTCACTTAACGTCCTCTATAGGTTCTGCAACTTTAAGCAAAATGATGGATAATGAAATCAATTTTACTCTAGGCTAATTGATACAAACAAGAGTTAAGTTCCTATGGCTTCTCATCAACATGATATTGAAACTATGTTATTGCAGGACCTGCTGTATATCCTTTTAAACAAAAGTCTTAAACATGATTTAAACATCTCCAGTTTGAATTCTCCTAATGTAGACTGGATTTAAGTGGGTGTTTTTGTTTTTACTGTGCATTTATTAAAAGTAGCCTGGATAGATGATCTTAATAGGACTGTAAAAGTCTGCGTGTTGCCTGATCTTGAAAGAGACTCCACACATTACAACCTGGCTTTACAGTGGACTCTCTCTTGGAGTTTTTTTAAAACGCTTAAGAACTGGACTACCCCTTTAAATATCTGATTCAACAAGTCTAGGATTGCACTCAGGCATCTGTTATGTGCAGGTCTAAAGTTGATTCTGAGCCGGGACCGGTTTGGCTCAATGGATAGAGCGTCAGCTTGGGGACTGAAAGGTCCCGGGTTCGATTCCGGTCAAGGGCATGTACCTTGGTTGCGGGCATATCCCCAGTAGGGGGTGTGCAAGAGGCAGCTGATCAATGACTCTCTCTCATCGATGTTTCTAACTCTCTATCTCTCTCCCTTCCTCTCTGTACAAAATCAATAAAATATATTAAAAAAATAAATAAAATAAAGTTGATTCTGATAGTTAGGCAGCATTAAGAACCATGGTCCGAAGATATTTCTAGACTATTAGAAAAACAATTCTTATTCATGTTTAAAGTGATGCTGAGAGTTATGTAAAGTTCTATCCTGTACAGTGCACTAATATATTAAAGAGATTCTACATCTATTATTCTGCTAATAATCTGGGTAGCAATATTAGCATAGAGTATGTTCCTTTCATAATTTCCTACTGACAGTGGTAACTTTAATTTTGATAGAAGCAAAAACTCAAGAGAAAAATGAGTTACACAGGAAGCAGAGCACATCTAACTTTGAGTACAGTCCATCGGCAGAGTTTTGTTTTCCGGTTTTTGCTGAGTGCTGGCTGGGGAAAAAGAAGAGAGCACGATTGAATGGGCATAGAGAATAATTAGTAACATCACCTTGTGCTACTATTTTATTTAATCAAAATCTCCTTCTCTTGCCGAAACCGGTTTGACTCAGTGGATAGAGCGTCGGTCTGCGGACTGAAGGGTCCCAGGTTCGATTCAAGTCAAGGACGTGTACATTGGTTGTGGGCATATCCCCAGCAGGGGGTGTGCAAGAGGCAGCTGGTCAATGTTTCTCTCTCATTGACGTTTCTAGCTCTCTATCCCTCTTCCTTCCTCTCTGTGGAAAATTAATAAAATATATATTTTTTAAAAGAATTTTAAAAAAATATCTCCTTCTCAGGGAAGACCACTTGAATTGCACCTGATAGGGTGCTTGATTTGGTTCCTTAAGAATCATGGCTTACTTTCAGCAGGTTGAATATTTTCCGGTAAAGCCAGGATGTGATCAGAGCCCTGTAAAGCACGGGTAACTACTTCCAATTTTCTGTGGTAATGTACATATCAGGGTGCTCTGGATCCCTGTGCGCGCAAGGACCCTCCTCACTTTTCACAACTGTTTCCATCAAAATAACAGGAGGCAGATTTATTCCTTATTTATAATTTACTGAGTATGGAAACAAAAATGTGTCTTGCTGTAGAGAACACAGCAGACAACACAGCTCCTGCTGGAAGTGCGAAGAAAATGAAATGAAATCTGTAGGAGACCCTGTAGACAATTCTCAGGCATGGCAATTGCTGTGAGATCAGGTGGCATCGGGTTCCACAGACAGAACATGTTCTGCTAAGACAGAAACCCAGAGCCCTAATTTTTCAAAATGCTATCAATCTCCTCTGAGATCTCAGGACATGTTAATGTTTTCCCACCTCTTACATTTTCATAATCGCATTGAATCTGGAATCAAGCGTCTAGCAACATGAATAGGGAAGGAGGTTAAACTATCTTTAACACTCAGTTTAGAAAGAACAGTCTATCAGAAAAAGGAAATTTTCTTTCTCAGCACTCAGTTGGCAGCCTAAAATGTTTCTAATATATTACTAGTGTCAGGCGGTACAAAATAACTAACTAAAGGACTGTCTCTGTTTAGGGACTTTTAATGTGGAAGACAACTATAGTCAAAGATTATATGAGAGGGATTTTAGAATAGAGAATGAAGCAGCATACAGGCTATCACTTTTCCATCCACAGTACTTAGCACATGGTATATACGCAGAAAATATACATTAATAAATGAAGATAATGATGCTAGCAATGTTAGGTCTTAAATGAATCCTCCATTGATTCATTCCCCAGGGCCATGTGCTGAAGAAGTGGAATGATCAACGTGCTTACTTCTCCTATTTGAGTGAGAAAGTGTGCTAACATCACACCTTAGAATTAGATGCTCCTACTACTCCCATAATGCTTTGAAAATAAGAAATGTACAGCATTCCCAGATACCTGTGTGCCTGCTGGTGATTAAATTTTTCCATTGATTCTCACTGTTGAAAGCTCCCTTATATTCCCCACTCTTTTTCAATATTTGGATCTTCTGTTCAGCATCCCTGTCAAGTTGTCACCCATTCCAAGCTTGAAAACTTGCAGTGATAGACTGCTCTTTGCTCGAGTAGGCATCCTCCTATCTCTGACAGCTCTATTAGAAATGCTTTTTTCCCCCCAATGAGGCAACATCTGTCTCCCTAAAGTCCCCCTCCTTGGGGGTCTTACAGAGTCAGTTCTATCCTGTTACCCTCCCAGTCTCTAAAGGCAGCTCTCATGCCTCTCTGAGTTTTTTGTTCTGGGGCTATTTATCCCCATTTCCGTTAGTGTTCCACATATGTCATGCATCCCAGTCAACTCAGCTAGCATCTTCTGAGTGCTGCGTGCTTGGCAACATACTGAAGAAAGGATGTTTCTCTTTACTTAAGCGTGAGCATGTTTAGTTTTCTCTGAGGAGCCTGCGATGTGCATAGTCCTCCTCCCTTGGGATGGGAAAGTGCAGGGAAGATTATCTGCAGAGGGTGAATTTCTTAATATTACACAAGAATTTTTAGTGCCAGGAGAGAAATGAAGGAATTTAAATTAAGTACCTAATCCCAAAAGGAAGCATCATGAAATAAATTATACAACTAAGCTTAGCATTTAAGAAATAAAAATAGTAAGCTTTCATTTACTGTTCTAGGATATTCAGCCTAGTCCACGGGGACATCTAAACCCAATTTATTTAAGATATTGGGAATAGCCCTGGCTGGTTTGGCTCAGTGGATAGAGCACATGCGTCAAACACAAGGCCTGCGGGCCAAATCTGTCCCGCCAGGCCTTGCAATGTGGCCCGCACCGCGCTATCATCAGTGCACTCTGCTGCGTTTCCATCACAATGACAGTTTATGACTGTTCAGTAAACCATTCGGCCCGCGATTTAGGCTGGATTTTAGATTTTGACCCCTTCTCTGATTGAGTTCGACACCCCTAGGATAGAGTGTCAGCCTGCGAACTGAAGGGTCCCAGGTTTGATTCTGGTCAAGGGCATGTGCCTTGGTTGTGGGTACATCCCCAGTAGGGGGTGTGTAGGAGGCAGCTGATAGATGTTTCTCTCTTATGGATGTTTCTAACTCTCTATCCCTCTTCCTTCTTCTCTGTAAAAATCAATAATATATATATATAAAATTTATATATATATAAATTTTTAAAAAAATATTAGAAGTAGTGAGCCTGAATTGTGAAGGAAAAAAAAAAAATCCTGTTTCCCAAACTTAAGCTCCTTTACATAAGGTTGAAATTAAACTTTAAAATGTAAACTCTGCAAGTGAGTGCCATTCCCAGGAGCAAAGAAAAATATACTCATCAGGTGTTATTCACCAGTTAAGTGGACAAGGATAATCTGTGTTTACACAAAAGAAAAGAGACTCCCTTGAGGTAAGCTTTGCAATAACAGCAATGTCAAATAGGGTAAAACAGTTTTCACTTCATCAGCAGACAAATGGAATCACGATGCACTTCTCATATAAATCAACATTAAATCACTTACATTAATTTACTACTAAATGGGAAATTAAAGAATTCAATCAGTTGCCAATATTTATTGTACTTCACATGTTGTGTGGCATTTGTTTTAAATGCTACAAGAGATACATATGTAAAAGCAGGTCATTTAATGACATTTTTGACATTTTCGTGGATTTTTAGGTTCAGCAGGTAAGAGGTTAGTAATTAAAATAACAGAATCCAATGGCAATTGTTTCTAATAGTAAGTGGCAAAAATGGCCCACAATAGTTACGTGTGAATAATTGATTTGTGGGAATGCATACATTGAGGAAGAAATTCGGTGAATTTTTATTTAAATAATTTCAGATTTTTTTAAGCAATGGACTGAGGAGCAGACATAGGGAAACAGCACGGGATCATGGGAGACACTCAGTCAGGGGGCCTAGTTCAGTCTTGTCTCTGTTATCAGCTGGGCATGTGGATTGAAGGCAGGCAATCTCTGGGTGTTTCTCTGTAAATTGATGCAGTTAGGCTGGATGATCTCTAAAGCTCCTTCTAGACCAATGGTGTTTTACTCCATTGCTGGTTCACTGCTTTATTTTAAATCATTCTTTATACTATATTTCCATATGATCTCATTTCTCCTCTTTATGCTTTAGGCACTCGTTTATTTTTTAAGTCAACAATTGAATAGGGTTTAACTAAAAAGCACAGCAGTCCTAAGATTAATGTCTTCATTCCTTTATACTATAGAAAATATCAATGGTCTAATAAGGAGAAATATACAGAAATGGTTATGGTTCACTTATCTACAAAAGCTCTATTCCCATATGTAAAAATAAATAAATAAATAAATAAATAAATAAATAAATAAATAAAATATAAAAACTCTTTACCTTCAAAAAGTTGACTTGTCTGTGATAGACTTTGGTCTCTCCTAATGGGTATGCAATGATTGTACCCTTAGCCTTAGCATTCTTTTCTATTGAGCTGGACTGAAATAAAATGGAATCCCAAGGACCCTTTGGGACCTCAGAATAAGTGGCTGAGAAGAGCAGGAAGAATGTGGCATTAGGGGGAGGGGAGGTGAAGAGGCAGCATTTCTCCCTATCTGACAGAGATTCAGGGCAGTCATAAACATATTTCTCCAAATTGAGTTTCATAGAGCATTAGTGCCACAAAGTGCACCTTGAAATTGTCTCAAGATCAAGTGTTTCTCGGATCAAGAAACCCTGACTATTATACCTCTCTTGAAGTGTGCCAGTGCGCATTAGCATGTCAAAGGTTCCCAGAACCTTTTGAATGCAACCATTTTTTATTCCAATGAAAGGAAAACTTAGTCCCCTCTTTTCAAAACTTGATCACAGAAACTATTTGTGTTTGTGTGTGTGTGTGTGTGTGTGTTTTCAAATACTTATTGACATTCCATAGAACTCAGGTTCTGCCAAAGTTCTTGTGGGGAATGCTAAAAAAAATTCATTATCTTCATTTTCCCAGAAAGGATAGCAGTCATGGTAGTTAGGTGTTATTTCTTGGCCCTAGAATACACATCTAACTTCCTAGCTGCATTTAAACTTAAAAAAAAAACAAAAAACTGATGTTTTGGATCCCTCTCAAACCAATAATATCAGGATCTTTGGGGTGGGACCCACGCATTGGTATTTAAAAAATAAATAAATAAAAGCTCCCTGGGTTATTCTCATATATGTTTAGGTTTGAGAACCACACCAGCTGAAGGAGCCACAGATCATGGTGAGTGCTGTGAAGGCCTTGCCAATGAGTACATTTCAATGCTGTCTAGCCACCAAAGCAAAATGTGCCATAAATATGCACCTTGGTTAAACTCAATTTTAAATCACTTGGGGCCATGGGATCATATAATCTATGTAGAAAATAAGTACAATCAGACGGTTTCCATTGCTTCTATTTCTTCAACCTGTTAAGATAGATGCCATCAAATTCTGGAGAATATAACACAGCTTTCCTCAGGGTGAGGTCTCTCTCCCTAGCCTATATTCAGGGTTGTGCTTCTTCAGAGAGATGAAAGGACTTACCCTCATAGCTCTGAACAGAAGGAAGGTTTTTCTGTGAAGGCCTGCAATCCTTTCCTGCCTATTTCCAGGGACTGTTTCCCAGCCCCATGCCCTCACAGCTGTTCTCATGAGTGCAAGAAGGCACTTTTCTGGCCACCATCAGAAACTAGAGTGGGGAGTACAGACTGAGCCTGGGGCGGTATTTGCAACTCAACCTGCAGTAGCTGAATAATCCAGGAAGGGAGGAAAAGGAGATTTGTCTTTCCTTTAAATCTTGCTACCTGCATGCCTCCCAGAGGCCAACGAATAGAACTGAAGTTGATGACAGTGGCATCCGCATGCAATACAGAAAAGCAAAAATACATGTTAGCAAACATCCATTGGCATAATGCAACATAACAAAATACTAGGAATAAGAGCCTAAACTATTTCAACCTTTACACATACCAAAAGAAATGGAGGAAGAGAAGTTGGCTTGTCAAACATTGTCCAGATAGAAAATTGAAATTTGACAAAATGAAATGAGAAAATGGCAGTTGGCTATTTTCTCTCGACTTTCAGTCTTCTAGTTTGTAGCATAATAGTATCTATTACTTCCAACTTTTGATATATCAAAAGAAAGCTAAAAAATTCCATCCATGGTTGGCAGACACAACTGAGTGATCCAGTCTTCAGTGGCAAATACTAATGAGGCTTTTGTTTTCTTTTCAGTACATATTAAATCAGTGTTTGCTTAGTTAGGTGGAAAGAATGTGCTGGAATCCAGGCCCATCTCTCGCCAACAGAGGAAGAATCCAGGGGAAGATTCCAAAAGAGTTTGCTTTAGGCTACATTTTAGAAAATTGCGTTAGTGGTTTAATTTAAATTAGTTTAGACAGATCAATTAAACTAATGATAAAGTACTTCTGAAGGACAATTTGAGCAATATAGAAACAGTTTTGTCTGGGATACAACAAAGCTAGTGAAATGTAAACCATATTTACACAGATTAAGGAAAGTAAAACAGCTCTTGTCTCTCTGGTAGATTGTCCATTCACAATCTTATATTAACTTGCATTTCAAATTAACACTGAAGTTTTGGAGATTTTAAAGATAAACACATAAGACCTTGGCCCCAAGGGAAAAAAAAAATGCCCTTAATCAAGGGTCACAACATGTGAAGAAAAGTTTTTGAAATTTCTATTCTATGGAAGTTTCTTGAGAGTCATCATCATTAATGTCAAGTACAGTCATGTGGCACCTTAATTATGGGGGTAATTTCTTTTGCTTGTTTGTTTCTTTGTTAATCCTCACCTGAGGATATTTTTTTCCATTGATTTCTAGAGAGAGTGAAAGGGATGGAGGAAAGAAGAGAGAGAGGGAGAGTCAGAGTAAAGGAGAGGGAGAAGAAGAGAGAGAGAGAGGAGGAGGGAGAGAGAAACATTAATGTGTCTCTGAGAAATGCATCCTTAGGCTATTTCCTTTCTGTGCAAACATTATAGAGTACTAGAGGCCCAGTGCACGAAATTTGTGCCCAGGGGGTAGAGGGGGTCCCCTTAGCCCAGCCTGCACCCTCTCCAATCCTGGACCCATTGAGGGATATCCAACTGCTGGTTTAGATCTGATCCCCCTCACAATCCTGGACTGCTGGCTCCTAATCACTTACTTGACTGCCTGTCTGGTCACTCCTAACTGCCCACCCCATGCCAGCCTGATCATCCCTCACTGCCTCAGCTTGCCAGCCTGATTGCCCTTAACTGCCAGTTGTTTGGTCGTCCCTCACTAACCCCCTGCCGGCCTAGTTGCCCCATGCAGCCTTCTTGTTCAGTCATTTGGTCACCCTTCACTAACCCCCTCCCCCCTGCCAGCCTGGTTGTAGGCAGCCATTTTGTAAGGGCATGAGGGTTAAGTTGTATATTACCTCTTTATTATATAGGACTAGTGGCCCAGTGCATGAAATTCATGCACAGAGGGGAGGTTCCCTCAGCCCAACCTGCACCCTCTCCAATCGAGGACCCCTTGGGGGATGTCCAACTGCTGACAGTTGGATATCCCTCTCGCAATCTGGGACTGCTGGCTCCTAACCCCTCACCTGCCTGCCTGTCTGACTGTCTCTAACTGCCTCTGCCTGCCTGCCTGGTTGCTTCTAACTACCCTCCCCTGCCTGCCTGATCTCACCCCCAACTGCTCTACCCTGCCGACCTGGTTGCCCCCAACTGCTTTCCCCTGCTGGCCTGATCTTGCCCCCAACTGTCCCCCCTTGCCAGCCTGATTGCCCCCAAATGCCCTCCCCTGCTGGCCTGATCTCACCCCCAACTGCTCTCCCTGTGGGCTGATTATCCCTAACTGCCTCTGCCTGCCTGATAACCTCCAACTGCCTTCCCCTGCAGGCCTGATCTCACTCCCAACTGCTCTTCCTGTGGACTGGCATACAAGTACCTTCCCTATGTCACGCAGACTTTATTGTGCATGCATCTATCTTCCCCTTTGTTGGACCTTTCCCCCGGTGACCTGTAAAGTTTCAGCTTTCTGGTGAAGATGCCCAGATGACCATGCTTATAGTGTCTGGCCTCCCTTTCGCCTTCTTCCTATTATTAATATTAACAACTAGCTAATTACAGTGGTAACAGATCCAGCAAACAGTTACTCCCTTCCTGCACTCAGCCAATTTAAAGAGATGGTTTATGTTGCAGAAAGATGCTCTAGAGAATGTTAATTGGGAGGTCTAGCAAAATAGGAGTTTTTTAAACCATGAATAAAATTAAGAAGATGACTGTTAAATATAAGTTACATTTTCTCTAACATCAGGTGCTATAAACTGTCAGTCTAGATTTTCTCAGCAGGTGATTATATTGCTCACAGTCAGTTGTCAGAACCTTCCTGCTCCTCAGTGTGAAATTAGTAATAGGAAAATGAAATCAATGGGCTGGAATCTAGTTAGAGACAGAAAGAATAGTTCAAGATAAATATAGCTCCTAAGCCTGACAAGCTATGATTCAAACCTCAAATTTTGACCCTTGCTTTTTTTAGTTTAGACTTACTGATTTGGTAAGACGTTTTCCTAACAATTACTCTTGAGTCAGATCTCTCAGTGTACTGTAAGTGGGTATGTTTTCCTTAATCTCCCCTAAATTTCACAGCATTGATTTTGGCCACCAACTAAGCTTTTTACCACATTAAGGTATTTCTGCACGTTGGTTTTTGCTATCCAATGCAGGAATTTTCCTCTCTATTTTAATTCCAGCCATTAAGTTACAAATCCATGATGCCTTCAACCACATTGTCAATTGACATGTCGAGCAGCGTGGAATTAATGAGAGGGCCTTGTGGAGCTCCACCAGAGATGTCCTGCAAGGTTGACAACTGCCCTTAAGTCCACTTTGGATTTCATTGTCCAACCAGCTGTGACTCTTCCTCACTCTGCTGTCATCTAGCTCAGTTCCCCCGACCCACTCCATCTTTACTTATCACATGGTATTTTGGGAGAATTTGGCAGATATATTGCTAAATCCCTACAGTAAATTAATTGCATTGCTACTGCTCTATAAGACTTTTATAAAGCAAAATAGTAGTTACTTTATTGGGTTCAGAAACCCAGTCAGCACTTCAGTGATCACCTTCAGAGGTGATCACTGAAGTGCTGACTGGGTTTCTGAACCCAATATCAGACTTGTAATAATCCATTACATGAATAAAGTGTGATAAATCCCTTCACTGGAATGCTTACAGCAATAAAAAGAATCAATTGATAAACACAAAAATGTGGATGAATCTCAAAATTATTACCCTGTTTCCCCCAAAATAAGACAGTGTCTTATATTAATTTTTGCTCCCATGAAGAAGAATACGGTACACATTTATTGTTAAATGAAAATAAAGGAAATTTATTACCTGTATATGGTATGGTAGTACGGTAGTTGTCAACACAAACCAGACAAACTGTGAATCCTACACTATCAAGAATTTTCTCATTTATTTAATAACAATCATATCATCATCTTCTGGAACATCATCATAACAATCCAATTCCTGAATTTCCTGGTGAATTTCTTGTGACTCCATTTCTTTCAGAATCAGTGGACCAAATCTCTCATGTTTAGCCTACGGGGGGGCTTGTTTTCGGGGGAATGCCTTATATTTCAATCAGAAGGAAACCTGTAAGTAGGTCTTGTTTTCGGAGGATGTCTTATTTTCGGGGAAACACGGTATGTTAAGTGAAAAGAGGCAGTCATAAGGGGTCTATAGACTAGGATTCAGTTTAGATGGTATTTGAAGAAAAAAGCAAAAACTCTGGGGATAGAAATTGGAGCACTGATTCTCAGTAGCTGGGGGTGAGGAGAGTGAATGTATTAAAAAATACACACAACCACACTTGTGGATAATGGTGGTGATTATATGACCCTATGAGTTTGTCAAAATTCAATAACCTATATACCTAAAAAGTCTGTTACCCTATGTAAATTCAAACACAATAAATCTGATTTTTAAAATATCTAATTATAAAAAAATTGTTAAGGTACTAATTAAATGTAATTTAAAATCTTAGAGTTTCTCAAATTTGTCCCTTTTCCCCCTGCTTTGATTATAAAGGCATGTTTCTCTGTTCCATCTCACTGAATCCTTTCTCATCTCCCATAGTTTTTCAAAGATTACCTAACAAGCTAGTGTCTCAGAAACACATTCCCGTGTTTTCTTTATCCTGAAATAGGGGTTTTCTATATTTAAAAAGTCTCAACTCTATTTCACAGTTTGAAAAGAGGAAAGCATCTTAATTACCATTTAGTCTTTTATATGCAAACATAGCACTATCTCTCACAAGCCTCAGGCCTATCCCTGCATTATTTCTTTTGCACATTCTTGAACTTCAAGGTCTTCCAGCATCAGAGACTACCAAATGGAACCAAGGAAATTTTTAGCCTTTGTTAACTCAATGATTCCATATATTGAAGTCCCTACTCATTCTCCCCTAGGCTGCTGCCCCCTGGAGGTGACTATTACCCAAATGCTAGCAGCAGAATATAGTCTAATGACAGTAATGCCCCACCTCAGCCTTGTTTGTTTTATTATTTTTGCTTTTGGTTATGGTTTTTCCCCCCCTACTTTGTTTTAGCACTCTATATTTTTTAATATTAGACTATAATTATAACAAATTTATAATAAGAGCCCAAACCACACATTTTTAGAGATACAAAGCATCCTTTTTGCCACTTAATTAAACTTTTGTAGACTTTGATGATCACTTTTGCTCTAAGTCATCATTATTCTTCCTCACTTTGATGTCTGAGATCTTATTCTCATGGGTCTATTTTCTTCCCATTGTCTTCTCTCTGCTCTATTTCACATTTTTGGATGGAATGTTACTTCTTTCTCCTCAGGATTCTATTAAAGTCTTTTCATCACTTTGGCAGGAACACCTCTTTTTCAATATCTTAATCAAGGGAATCAGGAAACTAATTCCTTTTTTCAGTAACATCTACAGATTTTGAAGGGTGCATAGACTTTGATTGTCTATAAAGAAGAAAAAGGGCAAACAAAGGTACACAACAGAATGACCATCAGAGGTTTGGGAATGGAGAGGACATATGCCTGAATAAGCCTTTTTAAAATAAATTAATAGGACACACTATTACAAAGGATAAGGGAAGGGGACCTAGGGAATGAAAATGTGTTAAGAAATCCATATAACATGTGTATCCTCTGCAATTCTTCAGCAAAAATTTTTTAAATGTGACATGAAGATGATACATTGCTACTTGTCTTTTTCACTTGTCTCATGAGGATCAACTTTTAGATGAATTTGAATTTAGAACTTCTAGATTTTGACTACCTACTCCAATACCATCATGGCTACTATTTACCCAAGTAATATTTGCTATCTACTTAGGAAATGTTCTCTGATGTTAATCCTATGAAAATACATGCAAATTCCAAGTAGAACCTAATATTAAGTCTGTGGTTAAAAACTAGCATTTTTGAAAGAAAAAAAAAAGCAATCTCCAGTATCACGGATTTTTAAGATTTGACTGTAGTGTATTACATTACAGATTACTTAAGTTTATTTTCTGTCTAGGCCTGAAAGTCAGCATTACCAGTTCTGTTTTTCTTCTATTTTTTCTATACATTCTACATTATTTCTTTTCTCCTTTTTCTATGTCACCGAGAGTGAGATATACACTTATTTTTCTGGAGTGGTTGCGGCCAAGAGACTTTCATGATATCCCAGAAGTTTTTTGGCTATTGTTGTTTTTAATCACCCTGTGATTTCACATTTTTTTTCCTGTGCTATTCTAAAACAGTGTTGGATTAATTATTTAGCTTCATAAACCTCACTGAAAGCTGTTAGAATAGAGGTTATGCTTTGCATTTAGTATCACCTAGGGAGGGGGTGGGCAGGTGCATGCTTTTTCAATGTGAAGGTATTGTTAAATTAAGGAAACCAACAAAATTTACATGCTGTTTTTCATGTGGAAACATAACAGTTCAAGTAATTATTTTTCTTATGTTGACTATTCCACAATCAATTTTGACTTCCTTGCTGAGCTCAGCTTCCATAGCCTTTCGTTCATGCCCTGCATTTGAAGAAGAGCACCATAAGCATTAATAATAATGAATTGAAGATAGAGTTGGAAAGAAGCATGCAGATGTTCTAGTTAGACCACTGTCATCTTACAAGACTAAGTAACTTCCCCCAAATCACAAATTGCCTAAGGTCAGAGCCAATGTGAAGACTTGGGACACCTGGTTCTCAGTGCAGGGCAGAGATGACAATGCAACCTGCTAATGAGCAGGTACATATTTAAGAAGCAGGAAAGGCCATCAGCCAAGAAGAATGCAAGCTTAAGAACCTTTCATTACGGTGACAACTCTTCTGGACATGGAGAATTAAAGCACTTATATACACCTATCCATTTTGTACTTGATTTTTAAAAACCCTGTCTTAAACAGGAAAGTGAGCTCAAAGAATTAACATCTTCTGGGCCTACAAGTCTGCCCACAGAACCAAGTTAGAGAAACTAAGCTAAAACTGCCAACATAATGTGATTTGGCAAAGAAAAGGACTAAAACACACCCTTAACCCAAGAAGAATATAAGTAGAGGCAATACAGAATATTAGATTTCTCAGGCAAATTATTACTTCTCTGGCATTAATTTCTTCATCTATAAAACAGAAATAATTACTACCTACTTAGTGTTGATCCCAGAATTATGTGAGATGATACAGGATAAAGTACTCAGAATAGGGCCTACCATATGGTCAGAACTCAAATATTAGCTAGTAACTTCAATGTTTAACCTAGTAAAATTAATTCTGCATATTCAGATGAAGAAGGTAGTCATAACCAAAGAGGACATGGCAGTATAGAGGAAAACGATACTCATCTAATGAAGTAAGGATCGTTGAAACAGGAATAAAGCACGAGAAAAGAGGTAGTTTGTTCCAGGACCAAGCATCTAGATATCGATGGTTGGCTTTCCTCAGTTCTTTGTAAGGGTGCAGACATGCTTAATTCCTCCACTGCTCCCATCAATTCCACTTGTTGTCCAGACTCCCTGACAGTTCCGAAAGCCTATGGACTCTTCTCATTGTAGAAATGGAGCGAAGTCAGTTTTCCCACTCAGTAGTGCAAGACACTGCAGCAAAGAGATGCATATGCTTGAGCTATGATGATGCCTTTTAAAAAATATATATTTTATTGATTTTTTTACAGAGAGATAAAGAGAGGGATAGAGAGTTAGAAACATCGATGAGAGGGAATCATTGATCAGCTGCCTCTTGCACACACCCACTGGGGATGTGCCCAGAAGCAAGGTACATGCCCTTGACCGGAATCGAACCTGGGACCTTTCAGTCCGCAGTCCGACGCTCTATCCACTCAGCCAAACCAGTTTCAACTGATGATGTCTTATATTACAAATTTGGTGCACATAGTTGGCCAAGCACTGACCATTCTTGTTTCTTATTACTTGGAGACTGAGGTTGTTTTCCTTTATTGAGTGTGTTAATTATGTCCTAGACGTAAGGAAAGCTTTGCAAAATATTTAGATGAAGGATGCTAGCAACCTGTGCAGTGTAATGAGGTACATGCAGATAATCTTACCCTCACCATTAAAACCCCAAAGCCACTATCCTGCATCCTTTAAATGGATTAATTCAAACACAATTCCATGTGATATATCTTATTACTGTCACAATTGAGGTGATAATGAGTGGACTGTATTAGACCCTAAGTCCCTCATTTTTATTGTTTTATATTTTTGTTCCTAAAGATTACATACCCTAAGAGAGGTAACTAGTTAACATATCATAACAAGGATAGTTAAAAACTTCTAGTCATAACAGTTAAAAACTTCTAAAGTTTTAACAACCTAGGGCTTGTAAGAAGTTGATAGTTTTTTTTTTTTAATATACAGTATATACCATGTTGTATACATAGTATAACATGCATAATATATGTCTAGCATATTTTCAATATTATTTCAAGTATGAACAATGGAGAGCAACCTGGCAATATTATTTCAGAGACAGTTGACCAAGTGGACAATCTGGATGGCTTCTATTCACAAGAAGAGTGAATCTGCACATACTTGTTCAACTAGAAATATCTGTCATGATTGTAACGGCTACCTATACTGAGGTTGCAATGGCACCCTACATTTGCTTATTAGGTATGATTATTATTTAATTAGTAGGTGCTAAAACTCAAATACAGATTGGTGTACATAAGATGGAATTTTATTTTTCTCTCACTAAAGAGACTAGAGGTGAAGGGCTCCTTTCTATGTTGTTCCATCTCCATCACCAAGGTAACTATCCTCATCTGCATAGCTGCATAACTACTTTGAGAGGACACAAAGGGCACTCAGTTTCCTTTTAAATAGGTGGAAGTCTCACACCGACCCTCATATTTTATTGTGAAAGGGTTAGTCCCTTGTTCAAATCTAGCTGCAAGGGAAGCTTGGAAATATAGTCCCCACCTGGCTGGCCACCTGCCCAGATGAAACTCTATTACTATGAAGAAGAAAAGAATGAAGTCAGAGAAACAGCCATCAAGCATACTCCTCCAGTTTTGATTTCTTCTTATATGACCGATGCCCAATCAAGCATAGATATCATTCTTTAAAATGAGATGATTTCCACACATAAAAAGTTGTATTTTCCGACTTTCTTGATGAGATAGAGTCAGGTCATGTGTTAAATACTCAGACTTGCTAATAATTCATGCATATCAACTCTATTATTGACAAACCTCCTTCCAAATACATTCCAAATTTTTTATGGTCAAAAGGAATACACTGACTTGTGCTCTATCCTCCACAATGCTTAGCACCACTTAGGAATATAAAACATGCCTGTTGAATTGAATGTTCTGGATCAAATGGGGGATTTATTGTCCGATTTCATACTGTATCTTGCTCATCTCTTTCTCCTCTCACTTCTCGTTTCCAGTTTGATCACTCATGGCTTTGGGACTCCAGCAATATGTGCAGCCCTAAGCACTTTCCAAACAGTCCTCAGTGAAATGCTGAACTACTTGGAAAAACACACTTCCCACAAAAACGGCGGAGCGGCGGATTCTGGCCAAGGACATGGCAACTCGGAGAAAACCCCACTGCGGAAAACCTCAGAGGCCGCCGTCAAAGAGGGCAAAACAGAAAAGACAGACTAGCTACATCAACCAGTCTACTTCCAGAGTCTTGCTGCTGATATTTTTTTCTAACATATCATATATCATGGAGGGTGATTACACTTCAGTGGATCAAATCTGGACTGTTCCCTGAACCTCCATAAAACACACACACACACACACACACACACACACACACACAGAAATGGAAATGAAAAAAAATAAAAAAGAAAGAAAGAAAGAAACAAAAAAGGACAAAACCACAAAAAAAAGTGAAAAAAAGGAAAACAGCAGTATAACCGTGTGATGAAATTGTCACTTTTAAAGTTTCATGTTATGATAAACTCCTTTCGTGCACGTAATTTCTTGTTCTGAATGATAGACATCACAGTGTTAAGCGCTCCTGGACTGTGGAGAGGCAGCACATGCGTTTCACAGCTGACTGATGCGCTTTCTGACCCTGCTCTGTAGGGAGGGTCAGAAAGTGTGACCAAACTGGACTCTACCACCAGTGCTCACAGCTCCAGTCTTGACATAACTCCCTGTAACGAGAGTGCCTCTTTTCAATAAGTAGACCAACCTGGCAATTAATCCATCAATAAATACTTTGGGAACTGAAAAGGGCAGTCACGAATCTTTGTCCTGTGAATTGACAGAAATTCTAAAATTTTGGTCACCCCCAGCCCATTTAACTACCAGTGCCTTGGTGGTATTTAAAAATTCCAGAAAACTCTGTTCCTCTCCCTCCCCCCCCCCCAAATATGACTATTCCCTTCTCACCCTAGGTCTTTATTTTTGCCCAATAGCTAAGAAGAGAGTCAACTTAATATTGAAGAAATAAGAAATGTGAATTCCTCTATCCATTCTCCTCACACACCCAACCTAACCGTTCAAGGAAACAGACTGCACGTAACGGGTCAGGGCAGGATGGATACAGTAGCTTTGCCATTCTTGGGCTCCCAGTGGAAAGCAGTAGAATTGTAATGTATAAGAAAGCTCTGGAATATAAGCAGCGATCTCACCAGAAAGCCCTGCCCCTCAGAGACAGCAGAGGACCCCAGGGGACCCCTGGAGGTTCATTGAAGTACTGGTGGCCAGTGATTGTGTGATTAGAATGAGGGCCCTGCTTTTTCTACCTTTGTGCTTCTTCTACCTGCTCGATAGCTGTGTCCTAACCCTTTAGAAGCACAGAAGCATTCAGGTCTGTGTTCAATAAAAACAAAAACAGAATGACCGGAGGTGACTTTTGCTTTTAAGATGCTTCCTTTTCTTATAGCTTGTTCCCACAGTTTATTATCTTTTAGTTAAGACACAGGAGGTTCTGCACTGCAAAGACCAGAAACAAACTGAATGAAAGTTAGAACCATTTAAACCAGAAAGTGTCAAGAAATCTGACTGGTACCACATTATTCTAATCTTTCTACTGTTAACATTTTCCAACTTCTAAGCAAATATTACAATAAATATATAGTTCATCATCTATGAAAAAATAGTTTAAAAATGTGTGGACACACCTGACACCAAGTGTAGCATGAAGATAATATCCTTTTGTTAACATATTTCAATTACTTTCACTAAGTGTCTGCCATAATATAACCCCATGGGAAATAGTAGTATTATTTTTAATTGGAAGGAAATTAATTGCTCAATATTTTTTATGTAGAGATCAAAACATATTTTTACCTAATAATAATTCTTAAAATTATTTGACCTTTATCTTCAGTCATGTACAGAAAAGGGGAGCCATAACCAATAAAAATCTAAATTATTCAGACAATTCCATTAACAGGAATCACTCTATAATAAAGGGGTTTTATAGTTAGGTAGAAAAGCTTGAAATAAAGAAATGAATTGTGGCTTCATGTTTATCTAGATCCATTTTTAAAATCTTATCATTATTCAAGGCTTTAAAATTTTTTAAATAAAATAGAATAAAGCTAAGATTCTGCTGCGGTTCCAAATTTCATCACAAAATAAATTATTCCATTTTACATGAAATTATCCATATTGTAATATATACACAAAAAGTGATGAATATTTCAGTTTCATAAGTAGTAGGAGGCTATATACAGGTAATGTGGACCACTAATATTTCCTTAATAAAATTTCCACATTAATTTTTTTTAGTCCTTTTATTATTAACAATACATATGTATTTAATATGACATTTTGATATGCTTATCTGCTAGGTACTTAATGTAGTTATATACCATGTAAAATGTTCACCAATAATCAGATGAAAAGTTAGATCTGGCTTATTGTACCAGCTTATTTCTCCACCCATAGTTGTTACTAGTTGAGGTTCTTAGCATCTCAATGGGTGTTTTTTATTAACCCTGGAAACAAAAGCATAACTATAAATAATTACAGTGCATATTATTTACCAGGATTTTGGGTGTCTTCAGAGCCTTAAATGGACAGCACCCATCATTTAACTTAACCAGCCATTGGGACATAAATGAATTAGTGGACTGGTCATATTTAGAGTCATTATTTATTATCATATCCTAATAGACATTGTTAACATACCAACTTTTGCCTTGTATATAATAGGTACTTAACACTTTTTAAATAAATGAATAAATGAATGTGTGTGTGTTCTTTGTCCAAAATGGGCCAAAGGACATTTTAGTTTTGATTCTTTTTAATACTCAGTGCTTCAATCTGGCTTGCTTCTTCCATGGCAATTTATAGATAATTCTCTTTTTATTTGAATAAGGAAATATTTCCATTATCTCATATTAGTGGCAAGTAGATATAGTTACTATAGAACAATGAAGAAAATTAGATACATATCAGTATTTCAGCAAAAGTTATAATCATTATTAGTATCATAGTTAATAGTAACGGTAAGTAGTTCATAGAAATCTACCTTATTTTTAGTGTTATAATAGGTAATCAAACAATGAAAAAGCTTTTCAGATTAACTATTACTTGCCCAGAAAACTGTGCAAACCTCTCATAATTACACAAAATTAATGTATAATTTTCATATTTAAATTTGTGAAAGATTAGGTCAAATTGCTATGAAAAGAAATGTTTGTGTTAAAGCTGTTTCAATAATCAATTTCAGGGCCGCCTCTAAGGTTATTTTATCAGCATTACCATTTGACTTAAGGTTGGTGGTTCTAGAAAAATCAATGAAAACTCTGTGCCACTGTATTTTTCTCTAGAAAGACCAAGGCATTGGAAAGATTCCTCATCTATTCTCCTGCTCACTTTTTTTTGAGATGGTATGAAAATAGAAATAATTCTTTTCTGACTTTAAATTCTTTTATTCCTTCCCCCACCCCTACTTTTTTTTTTTTTTTTTTTTTTAGGGTATGTTCTATTCAATGTCCAGGACATAACATGACCCTTTAGCACTTATGAGCAACCTGACCCTAGTGTGATAGTGATAAGAATTTGACCTTTTGTTACCTGGTGCTTTTAAGGTAAATGTGTCAATAAATTATTCTTGTTAATAATGAGTAAAACAATACAATTTCATTTCCCTGTATTTTTTTTTCCTTCTCTGCTTCTTTGGAGGCATTTTAGACCAGTAGAATTTTTAACATGGATATGAATGCTCTACACAATGAGCATGCCATCTCCTTACAAAAGCCAAGCCAACTTAGGAGGGGTGCCATGATCTAGGGACTAAGAACATAGACTCTGAAAACAAATTACCTGGGTACAAATCATGGCTTTTTCACTTCATCCTGTGTGACTGTGGGCAAGCTGTTGAACCTCTCTGTGCTTCCGTTTCTCCTTCTGTAAAATGAGAGTATAATAATAGGTACCTGCTCACAAAATTACTTTAAGAATCAAAGAGTTAATGTATCTAAACTGCTAAGAGTAGAACTAGTGCCATGTGTTAGTTATTATCTTTAATACTTGGGCAAAATACACTTTTTTGTCTAGATAGCAATTTCTCCTCAGTTTATTGAACACTTTCTGAATGGCAGGCTCTGTTCTAGAGACTGAAGATACAGAGTGGAATAGAACATTTCTCTTGCAAGTTTCTCACGGTCTCCCAAGAAGGTCCCAGACATTAGCATCCGGTAAGTGCCGCAATAAAAATGGGCACAAGCTGCCCCCAGCACAAACCAGACCAGGTCCAGGGAATTGGAGGGAGGGCATGAAGGGTAGAGGGGAGGATAGAAAATCATGGAAGTGGGTTGTGAGCAAGGAATGGGAAGGTGAACATCAGCAAAAAAAATTGATTTTATAGTTCCGGGTGAATGAAAACATTCAGAGCAGGATGCTATTTTGAAAACTAACAGATGTACCTTGTATTTGTGGTCATTCCTACCTTCCTCCCTCATGTTTGGGGCAGCTAACATTTCACCCTGCCTGCCTCGGGGCAGGAATGGGGCCCAGTGGAATGCAGACAAGAGTTGAACTTTTGCACAAGTTTTCAGTTTCAAAATCCCAGGCCTTAAGGAGGAGTTGAGGTTTAAAAGTTTCTCTGTCAGAACCTTTTTCTTTCACACACACACACACACACACACACACACACACACACACACACCATAGTTCCCAGATCAGGAAAAGAAGGAGAAAATAAAAGATTAATTAAAGAAAGCTTAGCTATTATGTCACCTCTCTGAGAAGGGGCCATGTCCTGGGAGTGAGTTTGGAGAGAGAGGAAACCATGTTTCCATCTCAGATAAAAGCCCAGGAAGGAACAACAGCCAGCATAGTGATGGAGCAGAAGCATGTCTATATGGTATGTATCCATCAGATGGTTGTCAGACAGCTTCATGGGGTTTCTCCCAAGAATCCACATGGCATGGAGAGGCCAGGGTGAGGTGAGTTCAAGCACAAAACAAAGAAGCAGCACCATAGCTGGTTTGGCTCACTTGATAAAGCATCAGCCTGCAGATTGAAAGGTCCCGGGTTCGAGTCTGGTCAAAGGGCCCTAGTTGTGGGCTTGAACCCCTGTAAGGGGCATGCAGAATGCAGGTGGTCAATGATTCTCTCATCATTGATGTTTCTCTCTCTCTCTCTCTCTCTCTCTCTCTCTCTCTCTCTCTCTCTCTCTCTTTTTCTTTCCTTCCTCACTTAAATAAAATGTAGATATATAAAACACAAAGAAGCAGCAATTCCTGCAACCCAGAGGAATGCAGCAGCAAAAGCTTATTTCAGGCCCACCCAGGAGCAGCCCTGGTAGCTGACAAATAGGCAGAGTGCTGGCAGGTTGGCAGGTTGGACACAAGTACATTCAGGAGAAACTCGAGACATGCCAATCAAACACCAGATGGGAATTCGGATATATCAGGCTCCAGTCAGAAGAACAGAATCCTCTCTAGGGATTTCCAAGAGAAAGGATTTAATAAAAAGCACCGGTTAAACAGATGTGAGAGACTGAAAGATGAGACACTGAATCACCCAAATACTTGTAATTTGAAAAAATAGTGACCATCCCTAGAAATAGAAAAACAAAAGTAAGAAGGTGAGGTTACTGCATCTGGAAGCTGGGAGGAGAGCATCCTTCTTCCATTGTTGTTGCTCCAACTTTTGAGGCTGGTGCTAGTGGTGCCTCTGAGAGGGTAGAGCATGGCTAATGCTAGGAACGTGAAAGGAACTAGAGGCTGGAAGCATAACCTTCCTCTTTTGCTTGAGGAATACTCACAAGTACTGGAAACGTGTGGAGCATCCTTTGCCTTTCCTTCTTCCTTGGAATTCCCACCAGTGTCTTCCATTGTCAGAACACAATTAGAAGCCAGGGAAGAAGGGTTATGAGAAAGGTAGTTTGCAGATTTCCAGCCCCAGCTCTGCAAATACCAGCATCAGTGGATGAAGATTCAGGCCACATGTTCTTCCCCCTACACACACACATCCCCCTGCCAGTCTGGGGCTAAATAAATCCTTTCCCACCCAACTCTGGGACATAGATGCCACTCAAGAAGACCCTAAATGGACTGAGATAAAATATCTGCCACATCCTAATAATAAAACCCTAATATGCAAATTGACTCAATGGTGGAATGACTGGTCTCTATGATGCACACTGACCACCTCTGGTGGTCAGTGTGCTCCCACAGGGGGAGTGGGGGAGAGTGCTGCTAAGTCAGAAGCTGGGTTCTTGACTAGTGAGCCCAGCAGCCGTGTCATGCGGGAGCCTTTCCTGCCTCCATAGCAGTGCTAAGGACCTCTCAGGAGGTGTCCGACTGCCAGCTTAGGCCTGCTCCCTAAGAACATCCCTTGAGGAGACATTCCCCGGGTGGTCACAGACTGCGAGAGGGTGCAGGCCAGGCTGAGGGACCCCGCCCTCCTCCCAGAGCATAAAATTTTGTGCACTGGACCTCTAGTTTAAAATAAGGTTCAAATATAGAAATAATGTTAGGTTATATAAAAAAAAAAAAAATACAGTTGTCCTTAACATAAAGTCAAATTCTTCTAGAAGATTTTCAATATCCTTGTGACCTGGCCTTGGTTCTTTCCTCCAGCATCCCCCAGCATTATCTTGAATCCCTGCTTCCCCCATCACATTCTGTCCCCACTTCCACTACCTACACATTCTAATAATCTTCTTTGAATTCCTGAAACTCTCTATGATCTAAGACTTTGCCTATATAGTTCTTTTAGCTAAGAACGTTATGGTCTATCTAACCTCCTTCACCAAGCCAGCTCCCACTCATCTTAAAAGTCACTGATGAGCAACTGTATGAATTTTCTATTGCTGCATCACATATTACCACAAATTTTGTGGCTTAAATAAACATCTAACTATTAGTGCATATTTTTATAGGCCACAAGTCCAGCCAGGCTCAACTGAGTCTCTGCTTAGACTCTCATGAATCTGAGCTCAATATAAGAACCAGGCTGAGTGCTTATTGAGACCCTAGGGAAGAATCCTCTTCCAAGCTCATTCAGGCCTTGGGAAGGTTAATTTCCTTGTGATTGAAAAGGTCCCCATTTCCTTGCTGGCAGTTAGCCAAGGGTCATTCAGAGCTCTCGGGTCATTATCACACTGCCCCCTTCATGTTCACAGTCAGCAACAGTGGTAAAGCCAGCAAGCATCTCTCTGACTTTTCCTCTGCTACCAAGCGGAGAAAAAGCTCTGCTTTTAAAGGGTTCATATGATTAGATTGGGTCCATCAAGATGATCTCCCCTTTGATTAACTAACTCTAAGTCAATAGTTTAGTAGCAGTAATTACATCTGCAAATTTTATTCGTTACCTAAGGTAACATCATTATAAATGTGATACTACATTTTATTCAGAATCCCACAGATTAAGTTCAGAAATTTTGGGAGTTCATTTTCAGAATTCTACCTACCATAGAGGCCTTCTCTAATTCTCTAAACTGGGGTGCTTTTTTCTCCTTTATGCTCCTCTACCATCATTTATTCCAGTTGTGTCACTTGTTAAAGACTTTTGAATAATCATTTGCTTAATACAGATGACCCCCAGTTTCCACAACAGTAAAATGAGGATAATTATGACATTTACATCAATAAGGTATTATAAGGATCAAATTAAATTTTCCATATAAAACAATAATAACATGGCCTGAGACATACTTGGGGCTCAAATGATGTTCGCTGCTAATATTATTGTAAGATTGAAATTGCTAGGATTAAAAATTATTAGGTTTTAAAGAGGGAATCCATGTATCTTGCCTATCATTGCATTCCCAACAGCTAGCCTAGTGCCTACCTGGCATATCTCTACCTGGCAGGAACAAGCAAATGAATATGGAATTCAAGGGCTAACCAAGAGTCTATAGAGTAATATTCTCTGAAAGAAGTGGAGACAGTCATAAATTACTAGAAGCCCAAGAAGTGTTTTTACCAAGTGAAAAGTGATAGGCACAAAATATCTCATGCATTCACACAGAAAGTCATTATCACACAGTCTCCAATGCATAAATCTTGTAAGTACATTGTTAAAACAAGATTTTAAATAAAGGAGTAATGGAAAATAAAACTGACAACTTATTCTCTCATCTATAGCAACATGTTCTTTGTACGAATTATTATATCCACAAACAGCACTGAAATGGGTATAAATGCTTATTGTCCCAAATTATCCTAATTATCAACTTGAAGCCTATTTACTAACACAGTTGAGATGTTTTTTTCTTTTCTTTTTCTTTTTTTTTCTGAGGGCGGTTGAGGGGATGTGGAAAGTTGTATTTCCTTTCTGGCTTCATAAATGCTTTCTCTAATTAGTTAACTTCCATTTTATAGTAGATAAATTTTTGTTTTCGTAATGAATGACAGAGTTCCACTGGAAATTATAGCCTTTTATCCCAGAGGTTATAAAGCTATTATAATGACTTTGAGACAGAGGCTGTTATAATGGTTTCATTGAAAGGGTTTTGGAGAAGATTGCCTATGACTTCCTTAGATCATGGAGCAAAAAGCAATACTATGTGCAGAGAAAACATTCAAGTTTTCCCTATTGCCTGGCTTCACTTACCCTATAAGAAAGCATGTATTTAATTGCCATGTGAATATATAGCTGCTAGAACATGTATCAGTAATTTTGGAAATTCCAGATTTCTTTGCAAATTGGTCAAGCTAAATTTTTTTTACCATCTGCAACAAATAGTATTGAATCAAAAGAGACTTTCTTGAACCCAGACATTTTAAAAATAAAATCATCTCACAGACTTTATCTGAATGAAGGCTAATTAAATCACTCCACTCATTCTTTCATTCACTTTTCAAAAAATACGGTGTGTTCCCCCGCCCAATGTATATACATTTTAACAGCTGATAACTCACTTAATTTTCACTCCTTTTTAGGTTTAAGTTATTTAAAATAATGGGTGAAGCCAGAGTAAGAATTGAACAAAGAAAATTTATCCACCAGACTTTTTTTTTTTTTTAATGAGGATACATAAAAAAATAAAGTTTAGCTGAAACCGATTTGGCTCAGTGGATAGAGCATCAGCCTGCGGACTGAGGAGTCCCTGGTTCGATTCCGGTCAAGGGCATGTACCTTGGTTGCGGGCACATCCCCAATGGAGGCTGTGCAGCGGACAGCTGATCCATGTTTCTCTATCATTGATGTTTCTAGCTCTCTATCCCTCTCTCTTACTCTCTGTAAAAAATCAAGATATATTTTTTTTAAATTAAAAAATAAAGTTTATGTTAGAAAACCTGCTACAGTTGATGAATTATAACAATGTACTTACAAATACTGAACAAAATGATTCTTGATTTTTGCAATTCCATTGCTTCTCGTTATCAGCAGTGTCTGGACCAGAACAGTAATCAGTTTGAAAACAGGCATTGACAAAAAAAAAAAAAAAAAAAAACCCAACAACATTCATTTCTGTAGATTCTTTTAAATTTTAAAAATGAATTATATGTTAATAAACATTGACTTTATATAATGTAACTCAAAGTATATACATATATATTTTGGGACATCCTATATTTATTTAGAATTTTGTATATGCCAGTCACAAGGCCAAACATATAATAGAAGATGCTGAATAAGTTCAACACTAGAACTTTAAATTTTATTTAACCCTTTGTTTTCATTGGTCTTGTTTCTTTAAAATTCACAGGATAAATGTACATGGATTTGTTCATCTGGCCTTACCATCATACTAGATATAGAGTGTTAAACCAGCCTTGTACAGCCTAGGACAGGACAGCAGCACGGAGGCCATGTACAAGGCTGGTTTAAAGCAAAGACTGGATTCAAGTTGCTTGGGTGGTGGTCTTGACTTGGTCACTTTCCAATGTGGTCCCTTAGTTGTGCAAATATGTACTTTCAAATTGGGTATAACCTTAGGCAAATTTCTCTCCATATTTTGTTTTTTATATCTGTAAAACGAGGATGGTTATGCTAAAAGCAGTACCTTCCAGGTTTGTTGTAATGTTTACCTTAATGAGTTCATGTAAATTGCTTACCAGATCACCTAGCGCGGAGCAAGTCATTTTGGAGACAGTTTTGGAAAGAGTCAGGATCCGAGAGGATGCTGGAGTCCGGCTGCTTCAGTTGAAATTTGGGCTCAACTGCTTTCCTAGTTGTGTGCCCTGGAAAAGTTTTATAACTTCTCTAAAACTTGTGGAAAGTAGAATAAATTGAATAGGGAATTAAAGAAGATAAAATCATGTGAAGTACTTAGCATATGCCTACTCACAATAAATACCCGTATCAGCCTGTAGACGCAAGGGTGACAGATTGGATTCCGGTCAAGGGCATATACCTTGGTTGTGGGCACATCCCCAGTAGGGGGTGTGCAAGAGGCAGCTCATCGATGATTCTCTCTTATTGATGTTTCTAACTCTCTATCCCTCTCTCTTCTTCTCTGCAAAAAATCAATAAAAATATATTTTAAAAAAATATTCTAGAAGCGTTTGACTTTATGTTAAGGGCAACTCTACTTTTTATAACCTGATATTATTTCTATATTTGAACCTTATTTTACACTAGAGGCCCAGTGCACAAAATGTTATGCACTGAGAGGGGGGCAGGGTCCCTTAGCCTGGCCTGCACCATCTCGCAGTCTGGGACCCCTCAGGGGATGTCTTTGGGGAGTGGGCCCAAGATGGTAGTCAGACATCTCCTGAGAGGCCATTAGCGCTGCTCGGGGGCAGGAGAGGCTCCATCACTGCTGCTGCACTCGCCTGCCGTGAGCCCAGTTTCTGGCTCAGCAGCTCACCCCCTGTAGGAGCACACTGACCACCAAAGGGTAGCACCTGCATTAAGCATCTGTCCCCTGCTGCTCAGTGCACATCATAAAGACAGTGGTTCTGCCATCCAGTCAATTTGCATATTAGGGTTTTATTATATAAGATGTGGCAGATGTTTTATCTCAGTCCATTTAGGGTCTTCTTGAGTTGCATCTATGTCCCAGAGTTGGGTGGGGAAGGATTTATTTAGCACCAAACTGGGCGGGGTGGGGAGAGAACATGTGGCCTGAATCGTCATCTACTGATGCATGAATTTGTGCACCAGGCCTCTAGTGTTTATATAAGTTCAACATAAACAAAAATAGCAGCCGTGAAGTGTCCTAAAAGGTGTAACAAACTTCAAGCAGTCATAAAAGGTAGCACATAATATCCTCAAGCCTCCCAGCCTCTGTGACTACATATGTGTAGACAGAATCAAACTTACAGATTAAATGCACTGAGGCCAACTACTTACAAAAGTTCGCCTTACATACCCACTAAGCATATATCCAGATATATTGTTTCTCATAAAAGAAGTTTCCATCTTATTTTGGCCATGTCATGATTTTATAGTCCATGCTTTGAGTAAAACAAAGATCAACCTGTCAGGAGATAATTTCCCATGGGTCTCTGTTGTGTCAACATTTCTTTTGCACTGACTACTTTGGTCTGAATGATCTCCTCAAGGATGTTTATGTGGTAAACCACCATGAAAGATAGAGATGATCTCTCCCTCTGGAGCAGGGAACAGACACGCTTTTGTTTACTGGCCTTTATTAAAGATTTGTGTTTCACAAGCTCAGGTTCCTTCTCTTCTAGCACAGCCTGCTGTATGTATAGGTATCATCTGGCTTTTTTCACCTTGTCCTGTGGGAACTGGGCAGATGTTTAAATTCTGGCTATTGCTTTTACCATGAGTAATAAACTCCTTTGTCCCGACCTAAGAGTCTCATGTCTTCTAACAGCTTCAGCAGGATAACTTGTTAGCTTGCAAGTAAGGTAAAATCTCAGACCCTTCATAGTTCTTGACACCCCCTAAGGAATTCTCTTCTAATTTGTGCCTTTAAATGAACCTGCAATAGTGGGGAAATTTAATCTGTTTTTCACAAACATATCCCCATCACTCAAAACAGTGCCTGACATAAAGTGTTCACTTAAATATCCTATATAAAAAAAAGCCCAATATGCAAATTGTCCCCTTTGGCAGTCATTCAACTGGGAGTTTGACTACCTGCTATTACATGCACTGACCACCAGGGGGCAGCACAGAACATGGCAAGCAACGGCAATGTGGTGCTGGCAGTGGCAGCAGTGGAGGTGCTGCAGGCCCCTATGAGCCCCAACAAGAGTGGACTGTGGCGGGATCGTGAAGCAGGTGAGTAGATGGCACCAGGTCAAGGAGGATGAAAGTGGGGGCCTGACCACCCTGCCAATCACCCTGTAGATGGTGACCAGTGTCAGTGTGGTGTGGGGCTACCGCTGGGCTCCTAGTCACTGAGGGATCTAGGAGCAGGGCCTGCCCCCAATCTATCGCCCCATAGGTGGGATGGTAGAGTAGGTGAGGGGAGAGCACCAGGCCAAGGTGGGGTGCCAAGAGGGGCTATGGGGTTGCAAGGCCAGGAGCATGAGCTGGGGCCTGATCTCTGAAGGCCATCCCTAAGAGCCTCACCCTTGCACAAATTTGTGCACTGGACCTCTAGTTAATAAATAAGTGAATGAAATTAAAAGCATTTTTTGAACAATACATGTTTAATACAGAGTCCTTACAAAAAAATAATAATAAAAATAAAATAAAATAAATAAATAAAATTCTGTCATCCCAAATGTAAGAGTTCGCATAATAGAAAAATGTCAACCTGTACCAAAGCATATTCAGAAAATATTTCTTAAAATTTTAGACAATTCCATTTAAATGAATATTAGTTTCCCACTATTTTTGTGACAAAGTCCAAATATCTTAAGACATAAAGCCCCTTTAATTTTCTTTATTTAATATTTATTCATTTATTTACTTATTTATGCCCCATTAGCCTCTCTCCAGCCTCACCACATTCACTCAGAGCTCCTGGGAAGATTCTGAACTATTTCAACAACCTGAGAGGGCAAGTCATACTATCTAGATCTGGCACAAACTGGAATGCTCTTCACCTACCACCTTCCCCTTACTTCTCACACCTATGAATCCATTTGGTCTTAGTTTACATATCACACCTTTTGGAAAGCATTCTGTGGTGTCACTCACAATGACCAAAACTGTCATCTAAACCCAGGTTAGATTCAATCAGAGCACACTCTTCTTCCATTCACTCCATATTGTATTACTCTGGTTACTTCTTCCCTGGTATTTATCACTCTCAGAAATTATTTTATTCATTTTTTTAGTGATTTATTTCTGTCTTCATGGAAGTAGGGTATGGGACACAGAGTAAGTCATCAATAAGTACTACTCAAATACTTAAACAAAGGCTAAATGGAGGGACATTATAATTCTTTATTACATTTCTCCTTTCATTTATGAGCTCTAGCAGACTATAAAGTCCACAAGAGAAGAGACCTCATCTATTTTATTCGTACAATGTCTGGAACAGCAGAAAAAGTTGTTGATAAAGATTGCTAAGCCCTAGCTGGTGTGGCTCAGTGGATAAAGCGTCGACCTGCAGACTGAAGGGTCGCAGGTTCCATCCTGGTCAAGGGCATATGCCTGGGTTTCAGGCGCAATCCCCAGTAGGGGGCATGCAGGAGGCAGCCAATAGATGCTCTGATCTCTCATTGATGTTACTCTCCCCCCCTTGCCCTTCTTAGCTCTCTTAAAAAAAACAATCTTAAAAACAATCTTTAAAACAAAAAAACAAAAAACCTTGTATGTGAATTTGCTCAGCAAACTCTTCCTATTGCTTCTATTGTGACCCATTTTTACTCCCCTACCTGTTATTTCCCCAAATTCCAGTTTCCACTTTATCATACCTACTAAGCAGCTGAGAATTTCCAACACCAGGACACCTGGAGGAGTTGTGATAAGGGGGAACATTCAGATTTTTGCACTCCCTTTACTTTCTATCTTCTTAATTGAAAATTGGCACAGACAGTGATAACCACAATGGAAGGAGGGACAGGGCAGTGTGGATGTTTGTGGCTAACAAAGATGAGTTCATGGGAGTGACAGGGAATGAAAAAAATGATCAAACAGCTAGTAAGATCAAAGGGTGAGGATTGGAAGAACTTTCTGCATATCCTAACATGTTGATGGATGTGCCAGGAACAAACAAGTTTTGGAAAACACACACACACACACACACACACACACACACACACACAAAACAAAAAAACAAAAAACAAAAAAAACTGTCTTTGGAGGTGGGGCTCTGGAAAAGGATCTCTGCCCTAAAAGTGTTTTAAAGTTACATTAAAATATTTCTTGAATGGCTAATAAATAAACTAATAGTTATAGAGCACAGATACCTTACTACTAAATATTTTTAGTAGCCATAGGCACAGACTTATCTTTCTAAATAAACAAGTAACCATAGGGGCAGATTTATTGGCCCTTTAAACAATTTCATGAGGAAATAGAATATGGATAGATTTAAAAAATAATTAAGAAAGATACTTAAAAAGTATAAGATTACATAGGGATGAATGCTTTTGAGTCACGCACCAATTGCCACTTTGCTGAAGAAGACAAAGTTACAATGAGAAATAATTTTTATTCTGATTCATAACAGGGATCAATATAACCCCTACTTTCCCCCCCCCCACCAAATACTCTCATATTAGGTTTTACTTCCTTTCAAAATATCAACAGTGACTCTGAAGGCCTTGGTAAACTAGAGAGTGTATTCTACTGCCCTCTGCTGGACGATGGAGAGAGTTATCACCCATCAACTATTGATAGATTGCTAGAGCAAGAGGAGGAAATGGCTGTTCTCTCCACAATTCATTCAAATAGTTACATATCACCTGACAATGTACCACCTATTATAAGTGATAGATGTGTGAAAAATGTTATGACAATGGTTGATATATATAAATGATATATAGAAATAGATGGTAGATAATAGAATATTATTCAGTGACAAGACTGCAATTTATATTAGATTATTCAGAGAACTAAGTTAAACTTCAACAAAAGTGAAAAATAAAACTAGTATACTCCTTTAAAATTCTTAAGCATTTGACAAATAGGGAATGTGGAAGGAGTTGATTTTAACCAATATGCAGATAATTGACAAACTGAAGCTGCTCAGTAGAGGGAAAAGATCTGAAATTGATGTCAAGTAAAGAATAAATGAATGGGTAAAGAAGACTTTATCACAACAGTATAAGTCTTTTTTAAAATATATTTTTATTTATTTAAAAGAAGGCGAGAGAGATAGAAATATCAATGATAGAGACTCATTGATCATCTGCCACACACCTCACACTGAGGATTCAGCCTGAAATCCGGGAATCGGGAAATAAACCATGACCTCCTGGTTCACAGGTCGAAGCTCAACCACTGAGGCACACTGGCGGGGCAGCAGTATATAATTCTTTATTATGTTTCTGTACTCACTATCAGCTCTATTGCAATATGAAGTTCATAAGAGCATTAAATAACAACATTCAGTAACTAATTACATAGCTTTGTACCTTAGTTCATCCACTTTTAAAGTAAAAGTTCATTCCAACATTACAAGCTTATTGAAGGTGACAAACAGGTGTCTGTGTGTGTGTGTGTGTGTGTGTGTGTGAATTTTCTTAAAATACATGCTATATTTAATTTCATAATTTTATTTGAACCTTAGGTTTAATTCAAAGTTTGCAGACAATGTATGTGAAATATAATGGCTTAGAATTTAATGGCTTCTAGTTTGAGAACATGTTGTAACCTCCCTTTCCAGGTTCTGTTGACATTCTCTTTCATGTCTGAATGAGGCATCTTGACTCACTGGGGTTGTGTTTGGGCTTGAACACTGGCTCAGCAATGTTATACCAATTGTTGAGCAAGGAACTAGCATGGGTTTCAGATTCAAACAAACTTGGGTTTGAATTTCTGTTCTAAAAAAAAAACACCAAAAACAAACAAGTAATGACTGTTGAAGCAAACACTTGCATAAAATATACCATGTAGAAGAGCCCACGAGGGAGGTATCACACATAATCCTCACTTTACCAATAAGGAAACTAAGGCACAAGGAGTGTTCAGTAACTTTCACACATGGAACTCAAGGGGCTAGAAAGTGGTGCAGTCAGGATTCAAGCCCGTGGCTCAAGGGTCTGGAATCCTTGCTCTTAAGCCCTAATATTATGCCACCTCTTTTCTCTGAATCTTATTTTCTTCATTTGTAAAATGATAGTAAAGAAGCCCAGCTTGTTTGATTTGGGGAAAGGCTGAGAAAAATACATATAAAGTATGTAGCACCAATCCTGGTTTCCAGGAGGAACTGAATAATATTGTTGCTAGTATTTTGTCCCTTGACCACTTGGTGCTTATAGACTACCTGACATTTATCCAGTTTTTAATGGCAATGATTCCCTCAATAAGGCTATTACCAGGTCTTCCTGCAGAATGCAGCACTGGAAAAAAACAGCAGACCATCTTTCCTGGAGCCTTCATTTTAAAGGAAAGAATAAGGAAGCCTAGAGAATAAAAAAGGTTTGTCCCAAGAAGCATAGAAACTGGACCCTCAAACTCCTCAATGTCAAGTTGGTATGTCATTTCTGTCACGCTGTGTTTTCTCCCAATATAGACTGCTGTCTGAATAGCCCCACCTCTGAAAGTTTTGTGAGGATGTCTAGACCGCCTTTTTTGGGTCAGGTCTTAAAGCTAATCAAATCACATGTGTCAGTTGAAAAAGCACAACAGAATAATGATGACAGTATATCTCCCCTATTAGGTTTTATACCTCATGAATCTCATAGATAAATGTTTCCTCTTTCCTTCCTTGATTCAAAAATTCTTTCTTTCTCCTTTATCAAAATAACTCAACCCTGAATTTCTAGAATGATCACATTTATTCAAAGGAAGTTTCATTTCACATACACATTCTCTCTCTCTCTCTCTCTCTCTCTCTCTCTCTCTCTCTCTCTCTCTCTCAAAAGTTTTTAAAAAATATATTTTATTGATTTTTTTACAGAGAAGAAGGAAAAGGGATAGAGAGTTACTGGTAGAAATATCAATGAGAGAGAAACATTGATCAGCTGCCACCTGCACACCCCCTACTGGGGATATGCCCACAACCAATGTACATGCCCTTGGCCAGAATCAAACCTAAGACCTTTCAGTCCCTAGGCGGACGCTCTATCCACTGAGCCAAACCAGTTAGGGCTCTCTAAGAAGTTTTATATGACCACCTGAACCTAAATTTTCTGAAGCCTTTTTTAAAGGAAAATTCTTAGGCCTTACTCCTAATTTGCTGAGTCAACATTTTAAGAGTGGAACCTGAGAATATGTGCTAACTGTGCACTCCCCTCTAAAGTACCTAAAATAAAAGTCTGATAATTACCACCTTAGAGCCAATAACTAAAGTCAAACATAGGGGGCAGTACAGTACACCTCTGAAGCATGCATTCCCAGGACTGAGAAATCTGGCTTCCCTGACTTTTTTCTCTGTTCCTACCTTTTCTCCACCTCTTCCCACCATAGTATCTCTCTCTCTCCTATTTGCCTTTCCCCTTCTTGGTAAAAATAGTATCTATGTAGGTTATATGTCTATGAATTTCAGAGCAGCATTTATGGATGTGTATAAGTGTGTGCTAGAATTGTTGCTTTTAATCACATTTCTTAATTTATGGCAACACATTTAGATTCAAAATCATAATTTCTTTCTAAAACTGGCCAAATCTCCATGGAAATCACTAGGCAGTTCCAGGTGAATTAAACACCTAGAATAAGGTCATCTCAGGACTTTGTAGAGTCAGTGAGCTTCAAGGACTCCTCTCTGGCCAGTGGATTGAGAAAATGAATCAGAGGAGAAGAAGCACAGAAAAGCACAGATGTCTTCCTCAAGCAGCTCAGGGCTGCCAGAGAGTCCACACTAAAAGAACAATGGGTGCCGGGACCTGGAAATGCTAACTGAGAAGGTGGTGGAGACCCATGAGGTGTGGCCAGCTGGGAAAAAAAGCAGCGCACATGGAACACTGGGAAGGGAAAGGAAAACACCCTTCTTTGACAATCACTATGGCTTCCCCCACTTTCCTTTCTCCTTACTATCCATGACCAGGTTGCTTAGACTTCCCCCACCTACCTGACATGTGTATACAATCAGGGTGGCTATAAAGGTGACATTCTTCTACCTCCAGTGCTCACAGCTTAAACATGATTTACTTAAATGATGGATACAATCCCATAATTTACCGAGATCTGGACCAGCCCATTCTATTGGAACTAATTAGTTACCATAAGCACCTACAAGTCCAAGATGCACAGAATAGATGAAAATCAATTTATTCTCATGAGTCATTATTTAGAAGTAATGTACAACCCAGAGACCACAGGAGAGATACTGTAGAGTTGCTGTTTCTGACTCCTGGAGCATCGTTAGGCAATACAGCTGTCCTCCAGGTTTCAGGAGATGTCTTGTTTTCTTGCCGCATGTCTTCAGCCCCGATTACTCCATTAACCGTTCCATAATGTCTCCTCTTGTATAGAGTGTTTACACTCCCTGGTTTGCCTGGACCATTGATGTGGTTTCTCCAAAAGATTGCAATGTTATTCTTCAGATCTTTCCTCATGTGCCTGCTGCTCTAACCTGTACAAGTAAATAACAAATGAAAAGGTGTCATTACTACACCTTACTTGCGAGCCGCAAAATTATATGGTTTGCTCATAAAAACCCTCTGGTAAAAGAGGCTTTTATGATTTTAAGTTGAAAATTTTGAGGGGATTTCCATGTAAAGTCAGGTAAGATTCCATGGTACTAATTAGAACATTTCAGTTGCATGTGATATCTTTATTTTTAAAAACACATACATTTTTACTCCTGTGAACATTTCCACCTAGCAATCCCACCATCTGTCAGTGATGAGGAATGATTAGTGCAGGTGTAATATTTGTAGAAGGTTGATAGGTAAAAAAAAAAAAATAAAAAAAAATCTGGTCCTCACTCTCCCATTATCAGTTTGCCATACTTCAAGCAAATCTGTCATGTGTATACACAAATTTATATAGTAATAAAGTCCCAATCTATAGAGAATTCTTCACTTCTCAAAATACATTATCAATTTTCTTTTTTATAAATGATCTCTTTAAGTATTTTTAAAATATTGGCTTTATTTCACAAACACAAAAAATAGCAATTTTAATAACCTATTTATTGAAGGCTCATTTTATTAGCTAAATAAGAACATGAAAGAAATAGGTGCCTTGCATTATCTATTTTATGCATATTTTTATTTGTCATAAATATGCCTTATATTTTTTTTTCTTCCTACAGTCAAATAGACTTAACTTCTCAGTTATATTTCTATGCTCCTTATTGAAAAAGAACCAAATTATTGTCTCGTTTCAAAATTCCCCATTCAGTTAATCAATAAATGTTCATTGAAGATTTACTATGTTCCAAACATTCTTCTAGACACTGGGGATATACCAGCAAAAAAAATTTTAAAGCCTGATGATTCTATCCTCATGGCTTACATTCTAACTTGTGTTATGCAGTGGAAGAAAAAGATCTAGGAAATAAAAGATTTGGGTTCTAATCCTTATTTTCCAATTTAAACATTTCACTTTTCCTAGCTTTACAGCTGTTCTTCCTATTATATTATTGTTTATAAGATATCTTTTTAAAGGTATGTTTTTTTATTGATTTCAGAAAGAGGAAGGGAGAGAGAGAAAAAAGAGAGAGAGAGAGAGAGAAAGAGAGAGAGAGAGAGAGAAAGAGAGAGAGAGAGAGAATGCATCATCAATGATGAAAGAGAATGAAAGCGAATCATCAATCAGCTGCTACTCTCTTATATCGATATAAAAGAAATCCAGAGGGAGGCAGCCTGGCATTGCTGTAGTGATTCCAGTTGTCAATGGCTCAGGCTCTTTCCATTCTTTAGCTGCTCTTTCCATTCTCTAGCTCCACCATCAAAACCCTGGCTTCCCTCTTTAAGATTCAAATCGTGGTTCATGGTGACTGCCATGATACCCACAATGCAGGCAAGAGGAAGAGGGAAGAGACTTGGAAAGTCTAAAGGTGCCTTTCCCAGTTGCATATGCTCTCTTTGAGCACCCTTCCTGAAGTCTCCCACTACACTGCCCTGAGGGCTCCCTGGCCATATGACTCTTCGACCATCAGAGGCTGGGAAAGACAGCCTTTTAGCAAGGCCTATAAAACTGAGCCCACTAAGGCTACAAAGTAACTGAGTTTCAAAGTCTGAATATAAAGTCTTTACAGCCAAAACTGGTTTGGCTCAGTGGATAGAGCGTTGGCCTGCAGACTGAAAGGTCCCGGGTTCAATTCCGGTCAAGGGTATGTACCTTGATTGCGGGCACATCCTCAGTAGGGGGTGTGCAAGAGGCAGCTGGTCGATGATTCTCTCTCATCAATGTTTCTAACTCTCTATCCCTCTCTCTTCAACTCTGTAAAAAAAATCAATAAAAGATATTTAAAAAATAAAATAAAGTCTTTACAAATGAAAACAGAACAAAGTGAAAAATATTGAGTGATAGTTGAGGTAGGTAAAGACCAAGATTGTCTAAGTATGTTGCTCAGGATTTGACAGGAAATCAAACGAAGGACCAGCTGCCAAAACTGAGCCTAGTATTCTGCCTTAGAGATTGCTGAAATGTGTTAATTCACACTCACTCAGATTCTCCAAATATTAACATTCTACCTCTTGCCTCATATACATCTGAAATGCTTGAATGTGTGTTTCCCAAATGCCAAGACATTCTTTTATATAGCCACACATGATTTTCAAAATCAAGAACTTAGTATTGAGAGAATACTACTTATAATCCATCATTTTATAAAGGTTTTGGAAATCATACCAATGACATCTTTTATAGCAAAAGAAAATACCAGGTCATGCATTGCATTCAGTTGGCATATCTCTTTAATCTCCTTTAACACAGAACAGTTTCTCAGTCTTTCTTTTATGATACGAGCAAATATTTTGCATCTATTACCCAAATTGCATTTCTCCAGTGTTTCACCTTGTGATAGGAAAAGAGTGGCTTTAGAGAGGAGATACCTGGCAGACATTATTTGAGCCAAGCCATTGATCAGTATCACCAACCATGACACCGATTGCCATCATTTGCCTTCCGACATGGTACAATGAGAACATATCATTTCTATACTATTTCTGCCAAGTCTAATTTAATTATTTTACTTCTTGTAATATGAAAAAACATTCAAAATCAGACTTACATCTATTTGTTTTAATTACATGATAAACCATGTGTGTTTATAATCACAAGTACTGAGGTCAACCACCTTATTTGTTCAAGATCTAAATATCTAGTTTGCAAAAGATGATGTGTGCTCTAGAATACCAAGTCCATTTTTTTTTTTACTCATGATTACATCTGGATTTCCATAACTTCTTTCATCCTTTGTATCAAACCACTTATGTTAGATACATAATATTTCATTATTCCTTTATATATAAATATGTAGACTTAGAATCTGGAAAGTTAAAAGGAAAATTTAGTTCCCATTCTATGTTGTAGAATGTGAAAGAGAAGAATATTGCTCACTGTATTATTTTTTGAGCCAATTCCTAAATTTGGTTTAGGTTTCTTCACTAAGATCAAAATATCATTAAAAATATTTTAAAGTACTTGTTAAGATAAATTTTCTGTCTCTTGTCCCATGAATGTCCAAAATATAATATTGCAATTATTTGCATGGAAAATGAAAGTTATATTTTTCCCCATTGTCTAATAGCAACCAATGCCAACATTAAACATTTCAGAGCCAGAAGATGATTCATTCCTTATGAAACCCAAGCTGCATGGTAATGAAAAAAAAAACCACATGTTTTCTTTATCAGCATTTGTTATTTATCTTCCATTACATATCTCATTCATTTTATTTGTTTCATTTTGTATCAGGGATTAATTCAGAATGTTTGATTTTAATTACAGATCCCCTTTATGCAAAACTTTTAAAATATGATTTTTTAATGTAATTTATTCCTAATGTCAACTCCTGTGGACAAGGAGTATCAACAGTTTCTAATAACCTCCTTTTATAGATTACATGAGTAATGATCCAAGGAACAGGGCAAACAAAAACCACTGGGGGGGAAAATCAAAGAGGTAAAAGCAAACAAATAATCAGTGAAAATAGAGTAGGACTTGCTTTCAAAACAGGATAATCTACTCCCTAATGACTCAAGAGATGTCTCTCACTCACTGCACAGACTCAGGATGGCCTCTTAACCTTATCTTTTGACCCTATTTCCCTATATACCAGGGTAATAACCAGGCCTCTCTGTATTGTTCAACTAGGGGTAGCCCCCACCAAAATTATTATGGTGAATTAGCATATGTTCTTAACATATTTTTAATGTACCCCATAATGAAATTTTGTACCTAGGCTTTAGTATTTTGTTACAATTTCTGTAAAATATTGTTTTATAGTAATCAAGTACTGTTAGTAAAACAAAGGTGGTGTTATTGCTGCTGTTTTTAGTTAATCCACTCTGTATGATATTTAAATGAATTACACATCTAAACAAAAATATTTGACTACATCAGTGAACGAATTTATCCACCATCCTTTGCACATCTCTGTTACCAGGAAATTGATCTTCTTTTCTTTTTTCCTCCCCTGAGTGAGATTGTTGGCTGAATGAAGAAACAAACTACTAGATGCATTTGGAGATGTGGACTGACTCCTTAGCACCAAGGAAAATTTCATTCATTCCCAGGAGAGATCCTCTGCTCAGAGCCCCACCTAGCTCTGGCTGGCTTCTCTCTGGCTTGCACACAAAATCTTCATGTACCAAGTTCAGGAGGGTCAAGTTGCATCCAATTCCTCTTGAGTCATTTCATTGGCTTTAGAACTCCACCTTCAAATATAACCATGAGCAACTATCTATTATCAGTCAAATGCACCTTCCAATATCATTAACATGATTTTCCAGTTGCAGTTGGGAGGAGGTTTCTTTATATTTTCACAATGCCTGGCACCCATTTCTCCTGCATGTCTCTCTTTCGCTCTCTCTCTCTCTCTCTCTCTCTCTCTCTCTCTCTCTCTCTCTCTCTCTCTCTCTCTCTCTCTCTCTCTCTCTCTCTCTGTTTTTCCTTCTCTGTTTTCCTTAAGTTTTAGCTGTACACTCACCTTCTCCTATTAGAAACCCTCTCTGATTCAATTCATGTTCCAACTAGTATTGCCTTTCCCTTCTATTTATTTCCCTGATAGACTGGGTCAGGATCCTATCCTATTTAATAAAAGGCAAATATGCAAATCGACCAAACTGCAGAACTACCAATTGCTATGATATGCATTGACCACCAGGGGGCAGACGCTCAATGCAGGAGCTGCCCCCTGGTGGTCAGTGCGCTCCCATAGGGGGAACGCCACTCAGCCAGAAGCCCTGAGCTGGCAAGCACAGTGGCGGTGGTGGGAGCTTCTCCTGCCTCCACAGCAGCGGTAGGGCTATCCAACTGCTGGACATCCTCAACGATTCCCAGACGCTGAGGGACCTCCCCTGAGTGCACAAATTTCATGCAACAGGCCTCTAGTTTCCATATATAAGTGGGTTTTAGCCTTATATACAATACATTGCTTCCCTGATTAAATACTTAGCCAAAGGAATCTTATTTCAATTTCTTCTCATCTCCAGATGGTACAGTGGGCTAGTACATGAGATAACACACATAACAAATACACTTAGAACTTTTCCTGACACCTGTTAAGTGTTAGCATCACTATCATCACCTAAGGTGCTAAAGACAAGAAACAGGCATCTAACAAATGTTTTTATATTAGTGCATGGTTTATTTATGTACTTGGTTTTCATGGTTGTGCTCCATTCTTCCATGGTTAAGTTATGCTGATAAGAAACTTAGATACATTTGAAAATTGCATTAAAGGAAGAGAAATGATGAATTAGTAGTGTTTTCCTTAGTAATTGTATGTTATAAAAGTTTACTAACTATCATCATAGCAAAAACTATAATCTGGATCTATCAAATGCAGTGCTTCATTATTCTTTCATTTCTATTCTCAGAAGAAAGAGCAAATATTTTATCGCCCATCACAAAACTTTTAAGAGGGTATAAATGTGTGTGTTAGGGTACGTGCTTATAACCAATAGACCTGAGGAATTAAAGAGAAACATGCTTGAGTTGTTTCCACAGTGAGAGGTAGCAGTGAATTGCAGGAGCAAACTTTGTGGAGGGGGGAAAAAAAACAACCTGAAAATTAGAAGATAGAAGAGCTGAGGTTTTGTACTGACCCATGTATGACCTTAGGCAAATCATTTCACCTTCCTGAGCCTTACCTTCCTCCTCTGTGAAAGAATGGGCCTGGCATAATAGCTCCCAGTTCTAACACTGGTCTTCTAAAGTCCTCACGCAGAACAAGTAGAACTGACTGTTCAACCCAGTTCTGTTTTAATAGAGTTGTCTGAATTTATTGAATTGAACTATGTATTGAATAATGAACTTTTCTATTTATATTAAAAATACAAAATGTATCATTCTAAAACATTATACAGTCTTTTTCTCTCAAATCTTGCAGGGGGGAAAGAGATGCATTTGGAGGCAGCTGATCAATGATTCTCTCTCATCACTGATGTTTCTATCTCCCTCTCCCTTCCTCTTTGACACCAATAAAATATTTTTTAAAATTTAAGTGAGCTAATATATTTAATATGCTTAGCATAGGGCATGGAACATGGTAAGTTTCAACAGGTAAGTCTTCTCTGTTTTGTGTATCATAGACTTGTTTGAGGATTGTGACTTAAATTCCCTTAGACAATTACAAAGTTATTCCAAATGTCCCATACCAGAAAACCCTAGTCCCATACCAGAAAACCCCACTCCAGACAGAGGCCTCCCAGGCTCTGCCAGCATCCTGCAAGACCTCAATCAAAGCTGCCCTGTCGTCCTTCACATTTTTAGAAAATCATTTTCTCATACTGAGTTAAATCAGCCTCCTAATCACTTCTCTCTGACGATCTTTATCCTCTATCTTTAAAGCAGGGGCGGGGGACCTTTTTCTGCCAAGCACCATTTGGATATTTACATATAACATCATTTGTGGGTTGTACAAAATTATCAACTTAAACATGAGCCTGCTATATTTGGTCAAACATTGAATTAACTCAACCCTAATGCCTTGGCAGGACTAGACCAAATAATTTCTTGGGCTTTACATGGCCCTTTGGCCAGAAGTCCTCACCCCTGTTTTCGAGGGAAAGAGAATGTTTTTAGCTAAAATGATTTGATTGAATTTGGGCTCGCCGCTTGGTTCTATGCACGCAATATAGCAGTGAATAAGATGTATGCTAATTTTTCCCCTCCAGTCTGTTTTCCCCAAGATTAACCCCAGATAGTAGAAGACAGAGTTCACATCCCCAACTTTTCTCTGTTCTAGGATAACTATCCCAGTTTTCTCAACCCTTTCTCCCTTGACGTGGCTTCTAGGACTTGCTTTAATCCTGTCACTGTCTTTTAGAGACCTTTTGGGTTATCAGGGACAGTTTAAGTAGACCACCCAATTGAACACAATGCCAGAAATCCAGTCTGACTGTGGGATTGCAACTTATCTGGACCTGAACATACAATCCTTACTAATGCAATCTAGGATTTCAGTCACAATCTGTATTTATCAATCTCAACAAGTTGCTGTGTATGATGCTGATGTGACTATTGTGTTCCAGAAACAATAAGAACCCTGAGCAGTGGAAAACTGTACGTATTTTCATGTCTTTCTCTGCCAGTCTGGAATCTTCCCTTCTACAGTTATGTTTTTGTTGCTTTTATCTTTGTTAAATTAGATTTGGGGATTTATTCCAGAGTATTAGCCTGTCAAAATATTTTTGAATCTTCATTCTGTAATCCACTGTAGTGACTATTCCCCACCAATGTTTAGCACCTGAAAAATAATGAACACATTTTTTAATTCTTCTTTGGAGTCACCATTTTTTTTTAATATTAGAAAGAAAAATAAGACTAAGAACAAGGTTCCACGGTAAACTATGAAAGCAATTGACTCAAATTTGTTTTTATTAACAATCAACTTATTGGGGGGAAGGGGGAATTATTCAAATAGCTGCAAATCTGTGGTGGTAACAGTAGATTCAATATACTGAGTATTTCCTTATGCTGGAGGCAATGGGTTATTATCATATGTATTGCCTCCTCATTATGACCACCCCCATGTAATGACTATTGCTGTGTACATATTTCATATAATAAATATGTCTCATATATGGAAATATGTTTCAAACTAGAGGCCTGGTGCATAAAATTTGTGCTCTGGGAGGGGTGTGTTCCTCAGCACTGCCTACACCCTCTCCAATCTGGGACCCCTTGGGGGATGTCCAACTGCCGGTTTAGGCCCAATCCCACAGGCCTAAACCGGCAGTTGGACATCCCTCTCATAATCCAGGACTGCTGCCTTTCAATGCTCACGTGCCTGCCTGCCTGATTGCCCCTAACTGCTTCTGCCTGCCAGTCTGGTCACCCCTAACTGCCTTCACCTGCAGGCCTGGTCACCCCTAACTGCCCTCTCTTGCAGGCCTGATGCCTCCCAATTGCCCTCACCCCCTAACTACTCCCATGCCAGCCTGATTGATGCATAACTGTTCCCCTGCCAGCCATCTTGTGGTTGCCATAGTGACCACATGGGGGTGGCCATCTTGTGCAAGAGCATGATGGTCAATTTGCATATTACCTTTTTATTATATAGGATGCTTCATATAAGGAAATTGAGGTTCAGGGAGGTTCAGTAATTTTCTGAATGTCCAAGAAAGTAAGTGGCAGATCTGGAATTCACACCTACCTGTCTACTCCAAAGCTCTTGTCCTTAGTCAAAAGGCAGACTGCCCCCAAATGTTATCACTCAACAAGGAGCCGGAGAGACATTTTTGAAGTGTCTTCATGATCTGCGGGACTTTGTGTCCCTTTGTGTTTACTGCCTAGTAAATCCATGACAAAAAGAAAGGAGAACACGGGTGGTCTGTTCTTCCTGAGTCCAGACTGGTGTCCAGGCATCTCCTCCTTCCCTCCAAGAATGCAGGACTAAGTCCTTTGACAACCTACACAATCATTTGATGGGTGGGGGTGGGGGGGGGCGGGAAGGAGAGAGAGAACAACAGCATGATTCCTCATCTGTTGTTTCCAGTTCCCATCGTTTCCCCTCTTTCTGAAAATGAAGTGTTTTCCAGCTTCTGCTAGTAGACATGTCTTCCTTTCACATACTTTATCAAAAGTTACTGGCCATAATGTCAAGATCAAAACTGCAAACCCTTTTACTGCAATAAGATGTCATTCTTCTAGACTTAGATGCTTGACTTCTTTAAAGTGCCTATGAGGTACTAACTGTTAAAATGATATCCTCTTCCCTCAAGTTGTCTTCTTTTCTTTTCTTTGTTTGCTTTCTTCTAAGATGATATTCCTAAAAACGTTTTGTGTGTGATTAGCATTTACCAAAAGATCAGAGTCAATTCTCTTAAACTGCCCCCCCCCCCCACACACACACACCCTGAGGGTCCCAGAGAGCTGAGATTTTGTGAGAACATGTTCAGAAAGAAAAGAAACACTTTGCCCTGGCCTGTGTGGCTCAGTTGGTGGGACCCTCATCCCTTATACCGAAAGGTAGCAGGTTCATTTCCTGGTCAGGGCACACACCCAGACTGCTGGTTTATGGGGAAGAGGCAGCTGATGCAGCTGATCGATGATGTCTCTCTTTCTCTCTCTCTCCCTTTCTCTCTCTCTCTCTCTCCCTCCCTCTTTCATTAATCAAAAACAAATTAATTAAAAAAGCAACACCTCAGTTTTAAACTTTTCATTATTTTTTATTTGATGCTTTCATAAATCTCATCAAGTCCATTTCTAAGGAAAAGTCTTGGATATCAGCTAATAAATCAACCTCATTTTATAGATGAAAAAGTGAGTCCTGGAGGGGCAAAAGGACTTGCCCAACATGACATAGCTGGTGAGAGAAATAAAAAGGGTCATAAAGTGAGTATCATTCTCTATTTTTATCAAAATTCATAGATGTGAGTTTTAGGAAGTAGGTCCCATGTAATGCTAATTTCTCCTGAATGCCCCTTGTACGTAAGAGATGCTTCAGCTCTGGTGCTGTGCCTTGTATGTGTTTATTCATGCTTTAAAGGTTACATTTCTGCTCTACATCTTTCCATGTCTTTATTTGCAAATTTTTCCTCACAGATGTGCATTGGTCTATTGGTTGCATTTTGAGACCAGATTGTTTAGTGTTCTCACCCTTTGAGATTGCTTCTTCTTAAAGCAATAACGTGGAAATGTCCACAAGGACGGAAACACCTGTCCTTCTGCATTAGTCACGCCAGGAGAGAAGCGTGCCTCTCACGTTTTATATGCCGAATAGCCACTGGTATTGGAAACAACTGTGCTGTGGCTGTTTGCATCACTTAACCAACACCCCCCATGGCCACTCCCCTCCAATCTTGCATTCCTTAACCTCTTCATCTCCAGGAAACAGATTTGAAAAATGTTCACTTGGCAATTGTATATCCCACAATGAAACAGAAAAACCTAAGGACATCAGAACACCCCAAATATGTGATAAAATTACTCCTGCTCCCCCACAAAATCCAAGAGAAAGTAGGAGTATCCATAGTCGCAATGATCTTCATTCTCACGGGTGATTTCAGCTTTTATAATTTCATTGATTGAATCCTATGGCTAAAGAAAGAAATGTGATTTCCTTTTGCAGTGGTGGCCTCCATCTGTATGATCACGAAGAATCAATCTAGAGGTGCCCACCCTGGTTTAATTTTGTAAACACTGATAAGGCAAACAGTTGCTCAGTTTCACACATTCAACAGTAACGTTTCCAAATGGATGATAAAAATACATAATCAAGATTTCCCCAAAATATGATGGAAAAAACCTTGACCTTAGAAAGATGGGAGAAAAATAGAGTCAGGTCATCACCATAAAAAGTGCAGCTGTCATGTCTTATTAATCAACTCAGGGGACAATCATGTTTCTGGTGGGTAAGAGGTGGGGGTAGTGTCTGGGTATGTTGAAGAAGTCAGTGCTCCCTTTTCTCTCTTCCTTTACCTGTTTATAAATCCAGGGAGGTGGAAGAGGGGGGAATAACTTTGGAAAAACTTAGTAGTCCCTAAATTATGCCTATATATATATATATATATTATACTTTTATTGATATAGAAATATCTGGCCTACCTCCTGCATACCTCCTACTGGATGGAGCCCAAAACCCAGGCATGTGCCTTAATCAGGAATCGAACTGGTGATCTCAGTGCATGAGACAACCCTCAACCAAATGAGCCACACCAGCAGGGTCAAGGATTGTCCTCTTAATTTCAGAGTGAAGGAAGGCAGACAGCATCCTGATGCTGTACGGGAATTGCTGAGTGCACAGTGGGAAGACCTCAAATAGGATTCCCACCTCCACTTTCTAACCAGGATAATTTAGCACTGACTGATGGAAGTCTTCACTTTGCTGACACCCAGCTCCAGTGTCTTGTGTCAAGGCTGAGAAATTAAATGGTTGTGCAAAGTGACAGTATCAAATAGTCCTTCACAAGCATTGTTTTATTGAATTCTCACAATCATGCCCAGCTCATAGCTCAGTACACTGAAGTTCATGCTATTAAGTGGCTTGCCCCATCCCTCCTGAGAATGAGAAGGACCAGGGTCCTAACTTGACACAATAACTCTATTTCTAAGTCTTGTTGATTTTTTTATTTTGGGTTTTTTTGTTGTTGTTGTTGTTGGTTTTTATTTATTTATTTATTTTTTTGGCCATTCTATTATTTTTATATTTTGGGAAAATAAAAAAGGGAAATCCTGGTGAAGCATGTGATGTGTAAAAGAAGTGGTAGTCCGTCAGGCAGTCTCAAAGGGAGACAGTTCATGAAGCCTTACCTCATAGGAATGGGGGAAGGGAGTCTGAAAAATTTAGATAATTCATAATTATATTTTTATGTTTTATATTTTTAAAATTTTTATTTATTGTTTGAATCTTTTAAAATATATATATATATATATATATATATATATATATATATATATATATATATAGCCGAAACCGGTTTGGCTGAGTGGATAGAGCATCGGCCTGCAGACTGAAAGGTCCCAGGTTCGATTCTGATCAAGGGCATGTACCTTGGTTGCGGGCAGGCACATCCCCAGTGGGGGGTGTGCAGGAAGCGGCTGATCAATGATTCTCTCTCATTGATGTTTCTAACTCTCTATCACTCTCTCTTCCTCTCTGTAAAAAATCAAGTTAGAAACATCAATGAGAGAGAATCATTGATCAGCCGCCTCTTGCACACTGGCGATGTGCCTGCAACCAAGGTACATGCCCTTGACAGGAATCGAACGTGGGACCTTTCAGTCCGCAGGTTGATGCTCTATCCACTGAGTCAAACCAGTTTCAGCCAATAAAATATATTTTAATATATGTTTTCATTGATTTTAGAGAGAGAAGAAGTAAAGAGGGATAGAGAGATAGAAACATTGATGAAAGAGTAACATCAGTATCCTACCTCCTGCATGCCCCCTGCTGGGGATTGAGCCTGCAACCCAGCCTGGGCATGAGTCTGGATCAGGAATCGAACCCATGGCCTCTTGTAGTTCATAGGTGGAATGCTCAACCACTGAGGCACACTGGCTGTGCAACTTAGGTCCTGACCTGGAATCAAACTGGCAACCATTGGTGAATGGGATGACATTCCAACCAACTGACCTACACTGGCCAGGGATTTTCCAAATCTTCTATATATATAATTATTGATATTTTACAGAGAGGAAGGGAGAGGGACAGAGAGTTAGAAACATCGACCAGCTGCCTCCTGCACACCCCCACTGAGGATGTGCCCTCAACCAATGTACATGCCCTTGATCGGAATCGAACCTGAGACCCTTGAGTCAGCAGGCCAACGCTTTTTCCACTGAGCCAAACCGGCCAGGGCCTTCGAAATCTCTTTGCATTGACAGTTTCTTCTCAATCTCAATAGTCAGGTATCAGCGTCAATGTGGCTTCCTCAACGAACTCCATCTAAATTGACCCTTCCCTTCCAGTTATTCTTTTTCCAGAATTATATTTTTTTAGAAGAAATAAGAAATAAGACATGGCAGCGCTAATAGTTGACCTTGATTGAATGTAAGGTACTTTTCAGTAACTTTTTGTTGTTATTTAAAACCTAGAACCAGGAACCGCCAGCAGAGGGCTCTATGCTAGTGCATTCGCTTTCGGTCGGTGTCTCTGACATTCATCGTAAAATATTCCCTCTATCGGAGGCTGAGAAAATGACGGTATTATTAACTTTTCCGCCTGCTGTTATAAACGGACATAAATATAAGTGAAATTGAAAATACGAATATAACTGTCTAGGATTCTCCAGCACGCTTGGACCTAGGCGAGCCTGTGCGTGCCCTAAAAAAATAAAAATAAAAATAAAAATAAAATACGGGAACAAAACAAGAAGACAAGAAAAAAACGAAATGATGAAAATGCATATTAGCCTCTTAATTTCACTTCGAACTCAGAGTTTGTTTTGCCTATGCGTTTGCATTAATTGAGTTCTTGCGGGAATCTTTTCTTACATTACGTGGTTGGAGGTTAAAGCGAAATATAACAGAAATACAACAGAAAGTTAAGATCAAGAAAAGTTGGCTCAAATGGGGAAATTTTTCTCGGTAAAGATGGTGCTTCTATTTGTATACTTTTAAAGGCGTTTAAGCTTTTTAGATGCTGAAGCAATCGTTTCTAAAAGTAGTAGATATAATAAGAATTCAATTTAAACGCTCTTAGCAATAACAGGTTTTCAAGAACCGAAATTGCTGTAGAAGAAAATCTAGCAATCTGGCGTGGCGTGCTTGTACAAAATCCCGACAGAGGGCGCTGTTGCCCGCTCAATGACAGAGGCAGCTCCCTATGAAAGATTTCCATTGCAATTTCTAAGATTTTTTGAATAATGTCCACGTTGAAAAATTGACTCTGTTATAATTATTGTTCTGTATTTCTTTGGCTATCTCTTTATATGCGTGTATATATTTTTTAATTTATGCTTCATTCTTAATAAAACTAGTTTGGTTATTTTTTCGTTTTCTTAAAGAATTTATATGCATTTTAACGAAATATTTCAAGACATTTCTAATTTTAAAAACACCCATTATTGGCATGTGCAAAATTTGAAATGATACACAAATAAGGCTATAAAGCAGTTATGCCAATGTATTTTAAAAAGAGTTTTATATATGAAGTATCTCTCTCAGGTTTTGTTTTTTTTGTTTTTGCTTTTTTGGTTTAACCCTTAGAGCCTATTTATTTTAGGCTAATCAATGATATACCAAAAAAGAAATGGAGAGTCTATTTAAAGCATTTGAAAAAAAAATAAGATCTTCCCAAATGCTTTTCATTTTGGATAAGAATGAACTTTAGATTTAAAAAAAGATAATGGAGGTATTGATTTGAAAGTGAGAAGACAATTATTCCCATTAATAAAACTGTGTCTAGAGAATCTGAATTTTCAAATCTATAATCTTTATCTTGCAAAATATTGATCTGGGACTGGTTGTAGGACTGGAAAGGGTGGAAAGGGAGGGTGAAACGTGTCTCCAGTCTCATTGCACATTAGGAAGAATGTCCAAACCAGCCCTGGGGGCCAAGAAAATAAATATTTGCTTATGTTTCTAGTGGACAATCTGAATAGATTTTGTATAACTTAAGGTGTTAGAATTAAAGCAGAAGAAGGAAGAATAGAAGGAAGGAAGGAAGGAAGGAAGGAAGGAAGGAAGGAAGGAAGGAAGGAAGGAAGGAAGGAAGGAAGGAAGGAAGGAAGGAAGGAAGGAAGGAAGGAAAAGCATAAAAATGAAAACTGGAAATTAAGATAGGGTTTCTTTCTAAAGTTCCTTTTGAAGCACCTTCTTTGTGTCCCTTTCATTTCACCTAGCATTTTAACAATTTCAGTTTAAAATCTGCCCAATTGTTCATTCTGCACTCTCTGAAGCATTCCCTTGGCTTTTACGGAGCCCGTGTCCGGAACCCTCTCCTCCGTGACAGTCCCCGCTCCAGCGCGAGGCGGGCGGCAGTCTCGAGATTTACAGACAATCGCCCTTTGCAGATTCATTCTTATCAGGTTTAATAACTTCCACCCCAAATTGCCCTGGTCCCTCCTCATTCCCTCCTGCCATTTATTTTCTGCCTCGGGGGCGGAGATCCTCCGCTGGACTTCCCTCCTGGCTGTGGGGATCCTCCTGCACCCTGAAAGGGAAAAGGGGGAAAATAGAGGGGGTGGGAAAGAGGGGGATGCGATGAATAGTCACCTTGGGATGAAACCCAGAAACCCTGTGCCTTAAAAGGCTCCTGAGCTCCAGGGTTGGGGGAACTTCGTTGTTATCGTTGTTGTTTACTTTGTCCTTATTAAGAAAAAAATAAACACTACCAAATCACCTTACTGGAAAAAAAATACATCAAAACAAACAAAAACCCACAAACCCCAAAGTGTTTTTCAGATTGCCTTTAAAAAGAACACTCTCCTCAATCCTTCCAAAGGCTTAGGTGACTATATTTTGATCCTCCGTGAGGAAAACCACTTAAAAGTTAGTTATAGACAAACCGCCATGAATCTAAAACGTTACTATGTCTCCTTTCGGCAAAGGAGGCTCCAGATCCACTCATGGGGTGTAAATGGGTGCATGTGCCTGTGTTGCTTCCCACATCTGAAAAAAATAATAATAATAAACTTCATAAAATGGAGACTGCGGCCAAGAAAAAGATGGCACACAGGATCTGTTGAAAATACATACAAACAAGCGGTAAAATAGCAAACAGTGCAGGCTCAGGTGCTCAGATAGTATCTAAGTTATCCACTGTGTCCATCAAAATGACCAAAAAACGTTAGCCATGGTCACTCTGGTGAGCTGGCTTTTTGTTCTATGGTGACAGAGGCACAGTTTTTATTTAAAAAAAAAAAAGTTATATAGCCATTCACACAGAGAGATCACCCTTAAAATCCCAAAATCCAGCCTTAAATATACCCTCCTGCGGAACACATCCGAATGGGAGCTTTTGTGTTTAAAAATCTCACTCCCTTTTAAAATCTAGATAGAAAAATGGGGTGGAGGAAGGCTGTTGGCCCCCTGGTTTCTCATTAGAAATTTTAAAGTCTTTTCATTCGTGGCCACCATGATTCATCATTTTCCACAGAGAGAGGCTTTTTAAAATGTGTATATTTCTATTAATCACACACATCAACGCTCTTTTCCTCCTTTCCATGCATGGGGCAGCGTCTGTAGACCTAGGCGTGACCCAAGGGGTGCTTACATAACGAAATGTGGGGTATCTGGGTGTCAATCCGTGTTTGTGATCTTTTTTTATAATATATATATGTCTGCGGGTTGCATCTAACTCCTGAGTGTGTGTGTGTGTAATCATGTTTTCTCCCTCTGCTGAGGCTGGCTCCGTCCAGCCTATTGTCTGAGACAACAGATATAAGTTGCGATGGGAGAGGAGCGTCGGGTTTGGTGTGTATCCCCCATTTCCAATTATAGATGGATCATTACAGACAGCGGAGCCCTGAGAAGCCAGACATCTGCTCCTCACATGAATGCACTCACCTCCTAGAGACCAGGCTGCCATCATGCTCTGGAAGCTCGTGGAGAATGTCAAGTACGAAGATATCTATGAGGTGAGCGGGCACCCTGGATGCATCTGAGGGTTTTGCAGATAGAGAATGTGAGCTTCTGGACACCCCAACTCATATATTTGTGTGGTTTGTTGTGTTTGCTTTTTTTTTTTTTAAGCTGTTTTTCCTAGCAGATTTCCGGTCGGTTTTCTGAGCTTTCTCTAACTTTTAGAAAGGCTGGCTTGGGGAAGAGACTTCACTAATTCTGAGAAAGAAGTGGAAATCTGACTAGACTAGAAGATTTCTCTTTTTTTTTTTTTTTCTTTTCTTTTGCTTTCTCTCTTCCTTGCCTCCCGATCACCCCCCTTAGCCTGGGATGGGGAAGGTGGGCAGAGAAGACAGGCTGCTGGTTGGGAGTGAGGGCGAGGGTTAGGTTTTCGAGTCTCCTTGGACTCAGGCTTTAATTTTTTTTTTAATTTTTCAATAAATTTTCTCTAATCGACCACAAACGGGTCCAAATAGAGGATGGGAAATAGAAAGAGGGAGATAGATAGATGGGTGCCGGTGGAGCACAAGCCAAGGAGTCATCGGTTATTTTTTTCCCCCTCTTTTCTTGGGTTTTGTTTTTCCGGGGATCAGAGCGCCCCATGGTTGGGCATTTTTAGGGAATTTGCTGCCGCTGCCCGGTGCGCGGTCCTCTGGGCACCGAAGGACCGGAGGGGCCGCGCCCGCGACGCGCTCTCGGTCTCGGAGCCGAGAACGCGGGGCGGCTCCAGGGCCGGGCGGGCGGGGCGCGGGCCCGCGGCCGGAGGGGAAGGGAAGGCCGGCGGCAGCCCGCTGAGCCGGGTTCCCGAACGGGGTGGCCTCGGAGACCCCAAATGAGGTGCTAGAGGAAGGGCGTTGGGGGGGACGAAGACTTCTCCCGCAGACGTCGGGGAGGAGGGAGAGAAAAGCCCGGGGAGAGGCGCCGGGCACAGCGGGCTGGGAACGGAGGTCGGCGCGGCGGGCCGCGGCGGGAGAGCGGAGGGGAGGAGGAGGGGACCGGCCGGGCGGCGAGCGCGGGGCCGGGAGTAGCAGTCGTGGTAGGACACCAGCCCCCGCCCCCTCCGCACCGCCACCGCCACCACCGCCACCACCACGGCCACCACCACCACCTCCTGTTGGGGGGAGCTCAATCCGGTAGCTCCGGGGAACGCCGGCCCCAGCCGCCTGCGGTGCCGGCCACCGGCGCTCCGAGCGGCCGAGCTCCGACGGCCGCCGCCGGCCCCGCGGGCCAGATGGGCTCGCCCGCCCGCCCGCAGGCAGAGCTCCCCATTGCCCCCAGCTCTGCCCAGCCCCGAATCCTAATTTTTTTTGGGGGGGGGGGGGAGAGAGAGAGAGAGAGAGACCTCTTCCTGCAAACGATGCAGGATGCTTGAGGCTTCCCTCTCCTCGTTGTGGTTCGGTGCGGACTGTAACGGGGAGCCCGGCCTCCGCTTCGGGGCGCTTGTTTCGGTTCGGCCTCCTGTTCTTTAGCGCGGGATGGGGGCAAAGTGGAAGGCGGTAGAACCCGCGTCCAAAAGAACCGGTGAACGGCCCCAGTGGGCATGGGCTTGGCACGGGCGGCCGTGGGGCCCTGTGGACGGAGCCCTCGGATGGGTATCTAGGCGGGCTTCAGGGGGCACGAAAACGTAAGCAGGGCATTTGATTGGGAAAAGTAAACTGGCTGAATGATAAAGGAGGGGGGGAGAGAAGAAAGAAAGAGGAAAAGGAAGGGTGGCGTGGAAGAGGGGATGAGAATAAAGGGGGAGGGGAAGAGAGGGGGAGAGAGAGAGAGAGAGAGAGAGAGAGAGAGAGAGAGAGAGAGAGAGAGAGAGAGAGAGAGAGAGAGAGAGAGAGAGAGAGAGAGAGAGAGAGAGAGAGGGAGAGAATATGTTGCAGGTATTCCCAGCTGCTAAATTCTGTGCTGAAAACACATACAGGAGAACCCACAGCCCGGTGCAAGGAGCCCGCTTAAGTCGGGAGGAAGGTTGAACTTTAACAGAAATGGCAGTCAAGCCAGTCGAACGGGTTCCTGAAATATCCGAAAAGGTTTTCTGTTGCCCCTGGCTTTGCCTGGAAAGGAGAGGTTTAGTGCACCCGAAGATTGATGGTGTGTGTTCTAAATGGAGGTAAAAATCACAGGCTTCACGTGTGAGCCTTAAAGAGGGGGACGGCTGCCCCAGCCCCCCTGTCGCCTCTGTCCTCCAAATACACATAAGCATCATCGCCCATGCTCGGCGGATGTCCGCACACATCCCTGCAAACAGCGGGGCCCGAGGCTGGCTTCCTCTTCTCTCCCCCTCCAAACGCTAGCCAACGCCTTCTTATTATTAACATTATTATATTTTTTTTGTAATACGCACACAAAGCACCTTGGGCGATCCGTTCTCAAGTCCCTCTCCAGGAACAAGGACGCCTCCATGCCACACAAGCCCCCTGCGATGCCCTCCCCCGCCGCCCCATCCGGGGATGCAGAGGCTGCTGAGCGGGCGGCTGTCCCCAGCCCCTCTCACTGAAGTTCTGCCTCTTTCCTGCTAAACTTTTCCCCCCTCCGACCGGCCGCCTCTGCCAGCCCCCTCGTCTGATTACATCTAGTAATTCTCCACTGAATGAACGTCATTTACAATAGTAGGGGAGCTCTGCGCTGGCTGCTGCTTCACGCTCCATTTGTCCTCCATTCTCCCTTTAAAGTACTCGTGTAATATTAATAGTCATGAATATCAATTATTATGAGGCGGTGTAGGCAAGCGGAGGGAGGAAGGGGCGCCGGAGCAGTCTGAGCCCAGCTGCGGGTGGAAGAGGACTGCTTCTGGAGCCCGGAAAAAAAAAAAGAAAAAAAAAAAAAAAAAAAGGCAGAAGGAAAGAAAAAAAAAAAGGCCCCAAAGACAGCAAGAGACCCATGCACAGCTCTGTGGGTGACAGGCAGCGCCAATCTTGTTTGGGGGTGGGGGGGGTGATTTTTTTTTTTTTTTTTGGATGGCTTGCCCTGGAAACACTTCAAGCTCAGCTTCTGTGTCCAGCTCGTTTCTTCGCTGGACTCCTTGATTATTTTTTTTTAATCATTGTTTGATTTTGAGCAGTAACCAGGCTTTTTTTTCCAGATGTTAGTCCACACCTATTCATCCATGGTGAGTTTGGATTCACGTTGTACCAGAACTGCCTGCATGCTCCCTCTCGCTGTCTCTCTCTCCCCATCTCTCTCTCGGTCTCTGTGTGCGTGTCTCACTCTCTCTGTCTCTGTCTTCCTCGGAGCGCCTTTGGCTTGGTAATTTAGCACCATAATTGGACGAGGCTGCAGCTGCTTCTCTCTGCATTGTGTGTTTCTCCGTCTGAGCTCTTGGAGTCAGCTGGGGAGGGAGGGGGGGAGACCAAAGAGAAAACTTTTCACTTGCCATTTGCAGTTTGGAAATTTAGGTGACCGTTTCTCCAAAAAGAAACACGGGGACTTTCCCATGGCATTTCCACAGAGGAGAGGGAGAAACTTAAACCCCCTTCTCTCACACACAGACCTCCTCTTTTTCTTTCTTTCTTTCTTTCTTTTTTTCTTACTTAGTGAACCACTCCAGATAGGACCAACAGGGAGTTGTCTGGGCTTTTTTTTATTTCCCCTCCTTCCAACCTCAAGTCCTTCATTTTCACACCCTGGAGTCTATCACAGCATTAGATAGAGAAAAGCAACCTTTGAAATAACTCCTTCAAACCACAGCTCCACTTCACAGGGGCTTAGGGTAGGTTTCCTAATGAGATCCATTTCAATCAGACACTATTTAAATTCATTCCTCTTGCGGGGGGGGGGGGGGTTGTTGGGGGGTGTGGTGGTAGGGGGACTGGGAACCCAAATCACACAGATCCCTGCAGCTCCTGGAATTGCCAGGCCGGGCGGGGAGCTCCCGGGCAGCCCCCTGGGTTGGCGGGGAAGGCAGAAGTTGGTTTTGAACTGGAGGGGCAGCGCAGCTGACAGTCTCATCTGCTATGCTCTGGAGCCCTGGCAGAGTTAGAAACCACTGCCCCCAACACCCAGCAGAGCACAGGCCGTGTGTAAGCAGGGTGTTTTTAAGGAAGGCATGTAGAAACTCCCTCCTCCATGCACAGCGATTTCCCCCTCGCCCTTTTTTGCTGGCTTTGCACTCCCCACCGAGGGCTCCGATGTCGGGTCGGTTGTGTGGGTGATTCTTCCCATTTCTTCCCCCCCCCCAAAAAAAATAAAGCCTTGCATTTGGGATTGCTGAAAAATCACTTGCCCTCTGAGCCCACTTGGCAGTGTCAGTTTCAGACTCCTGCTTCCCCTGGTCCCGGGGAGAACGCACCGAAGCCGGTTCTCCATGTGTCGCTTGTATTTTTTTTCTTCTTCTTCTCCTTCTTCCCCTTGTCTTTCCTCTCTCTCTCTCTCTCTCTCTCTCTCTCTCTCTCTCTCTCTCTCTCTCTCTCTCTCTCTCTCGGCTCCCAGGACCGGCACGATGGCGTCCCGAGCCACAGCTCCCGGCTCTCCCAGCTGGGCTCGGTGTCCCAAGGACCGTACTCGAGCGCCCCGCCGCTGTCCCACACTCCGTCGTCCGACTTCCAGCCGCCCTACTTCCCGCCCCCCTACCAGCCGCTCCCCTACCACCAGAGCCAGGACCCCTACTCCCACGTCAACGACCCCTACTCCCTGAACCCCCTGCACCAGCCCCAGCAGCACCCCTGGGGCCAGCGGCAGCGCCAGGACGTGGGCTCGGAAGCCGGCTCCCTCCTGCCCCAGCCCCGGGCCGCCCTGCCCCAGCTCTCGGGCCTCGACCCCCGGAGGGACTACCACTCGGTCCGCCGGCCCGACGTGCTGCTGCACTCGGCGCACCACGGCCTGGACGCGGGCATGGGCGACAGCCTCTCGCTGCATGGCCTCGGCCACCCTGGGATGGAAGACGTCCAGGTAAACCACCCACCGAGCGAACAAGAGGGACTGGAAATAAATCGCGAAGGCCCCTCCGGGAGAGGGGAGCGGCGGGGGTGGGGCGGCTGTCTCCTGGGGGGAGGGGTGGTAGTTTGCATCTTTAGGACAGGGGACCGCTGGACACAGCGTATGGGATTTGTTTGTGTCTGTAGGGACGTCTGTGGTTCTCTAGTGGAGGTCTGAGTATGCGAGTGGAACCGCTAGGAATGAAATCGTGAAGGAGGGAAGGAGGTGTGTGTAGCTGGATGGTTGAGCATCCTCAGCACCAAGGCTTAGATGTTCTTGTCTTGCCCCTTCCTGTTCTCTTGGATGTTGAGGGAACAACCTGGGGACCCTCCCCACCGCACGCCCTGTAGTGGGCCTGGCCTCATGGCTTGGTAGGTGAAGACCCAGCTGCCGAGGGGCTGGGGCTCCTGCGTGGGGACACAGGTCCTCTGTAAGCTCAGAGGTTCTGCTGGATTTGCAAAGACTATTAAGCGGTACAGTGCACGTTGGAAGAAAAACATGGGCTGCATTGATCCAAGCCAGGTATTCCTTCCAATGTCCCATACATAACCTGCAGGTCCCTTTTGCCAAGATGTTTGAATTCCAGAATCATCACCCAAGAAATGGGGTCTTTGTGGGGAGAGACCCAGAAAGCCACATTTCTGTCTGAGAGTCCGTGAGGACGGCTACAATGTGAGAGATTCTGCTCACCTTTCTGTTCATTAAATAACTGAGGAGCAATATTCTCCGCTCCCTCTTCAAACCTCCCCCTCCGTGAATACTTTTTCCTCTTAAATGTTACCATCTCAATGGAAAGGCATCACGTGTTTATTTCTTAAAACAAAAGGCTCAAAACACTCCCCCTACCCTCACACTATCCCATCTGCGACCTACACAATGGAGCCTGATTTGATTGAGAATACTTGATTAAACTAAACAAAGAAAGCATCAAAGAAATGCTTTTTTAAAAAACCTGTCTGGGTGATTCTAAGCAGGTCTCCTTTGGCTCTTGAGTTTAAATAGTCTCCAGAAAAGATAAATTTGGTTGAGAGGTATTTCATTGACACTCTGGTCTCATTGGCATAGTTGTGTACTTTCTGCGTTATAGTAGGCATACCTCTGAGGCAGTGAAAAACGAAATGGGGAAGGGACAAGGGTGCACAAGTCTTTCCTCTATTTTGATGAAGAAAAAAATGTGTGCTGGACAGTTAAAATGCGGTGGCAGCATCCGATGCGGTCTGTGGGTAGTCTGTGATGGTTTACTGTTTTAAAGGAAATCCAGTTATGTATTGTTTTCCAAAAAAGGACGGTCTCACCTGATTTGTGGCTGAGTTTTCCTACCGTAATAAGAATGATCGTTTTGATGATTTAATAGAGCTTGACTGTCCCTGTCTGGAGATCATGCTCATTTCAGAATATCATATGAGATGAGAAATATTTAATAGTTGTGGGGTGTTTTTTTTTAATGCACTGGGGTGATATGTGTCTGGGAGGGAGTTTTTAAATTAACCTTTCGGAGTACGGTTCAGAGTGCTAGATAATGAAAGTGGATCAGCTCATCACCATTGCTGTTGGCAGTGCTGACACTGGTTGTCACCTCCTACCGCCCCCCAACCCTGCTGGCCCAGTGACTCAGGTTACCCAACAGAGGAATTCCCCCCAAAGAGGGACCGGATTTATTTGGTTTCAGATTTTAAAGGAGTTTTGAGTGTCTGGCCAAATGCGAAGGACGAGAGAAAAAACGGGGCCCTGTCTGTGCATTTGGGGGGACACCCCTGTCCCAGCGTGGCTGGTGGGCCCAGCTGCTGTGGATGGGAACACAGACCACAGAGGGGAGGTAGCTCAGAGGGGAGAAGGTGCCAGCCCAGCCTTACAGGTTCCCCCCCACCCCACCTCTGCCCAGCTCCTTCCCCAGAAGCATCCCAGCTAGGAGTCTGGGGAAGTGGGCAGGCTCTTGGGACTCTGTGTGGATGACCCCGGTGCTAAGGGTGGCGAAGGATACACTGGCACTTTTCCCAGATGGCCCATCTCGTCGTGAGGTGTGCTTGTCTTGACTCGGGGTAGATGACAAAGATGGGGGAGAGGAGATGTGCAGGACCAGACCCCCAAATTCAGAGCTTCCATTTCTAGCTTCAGGATCTGGAGCTTGGGGGATCCAAAGTTACAGGAAGGAACCTGTCCGGGTTTCAAAGTTCCCTGCAGCCAGAATAGGCTTGCTGCACAGGGTTCTTCAGGCCTGGGCTGTAATCATTGGTTCAGTCTCAAGGGCCTAGTGGGTGTTCTGGATCCCCTACACCCCACCCCACCCGCCCACCAGACAGTCCCCGAGAGGACTGCCTGCCAGTGGACTTCACAACCACGGCTCCTCATCTGGCCAAGGGCGTAGGGGCTGTTATGTCTCACACACACACACACACACACACACACACACACACAGACATGCACACACACACACACTCACACTCACACTCATGGCCACCGCCCCAGCCATGAGAGGAGAGCTAATTAACCAAATGCTTCTAATATTTTTTTAAATGAAACTATAAAACCCTGTCAATTTCTATTTCAATTTACTCACAGGGGCTATTAAACTAGCAAATCGCTGCTTGGGTTCTGGGTATGCTACATTTCACCCACTGTGTGTGTGTGTGTGTGTGTGTGTGTGTGTGTTGGTGGTGGTAGGGGCAGTGTTTTAAAAAAAAAAAACTTAGAACCAAGAGCATCAGAAAGAAAGAGGGGCTGAGATGACACCTCGTTTGGAGTTTGTTTAGTTCCCAGGAAAACCTTTTTTCTCCTTCCAATCAGTTGCTCTCTCACCTCTCATCACCTCTGCCACCCATGAGTGTAAACATAGGAGGATGTGCAGGCAAACCTCCCAACGCGCGGGCACGCGCAGCCCCCACACACAGGCGCACACACACACACACACACACACATACTCCAACACACACCCCCGTGTCTTAAAGCAACCCCTGGTATCACTTTTAACTAAAGAAGTCTAGTAATTACGAGTCTGAGTTGTTTTTCTGCGCTTCCGCATGCAGTCCTAATTAAATCTTTACGATCCTCCCCGTGACGATTAAGCGCCAGCATGCTGCGTGAATATCCTGTACAAAAACCCAGCAGGCGGCCGTAATTAGATAGAAAATCAGACAAGAGCCTTCTCATTAACTACCACAACTACCCCGCGTCGCTGATGAGGCGTATATACATATTGACGCACCGACGGGAGTGAGGTGTGGGGGCGCGGGAGATCGCGCCCACGGACAGAGGAACGCTCGTGTCCCTCGTGGACGCGTCTCCGTTGTAGACACGTGGGCACAGGGAGCCGTGGATCCTGTGTGTATGCATGCGTGCGTGTGCGTGGTGGGGTCTCCTGAGGAGTCTCCAACAAGTTCCATGAAGTCGTTGTTTTTTTAAGAAGGATTTTTGCTATTTCTTCAGATGTGCATGTTGCAACTTGGAAAAAAAACGGTTCTTAACTGAGAATAACAATTTCCCCCCACCTTTCTGAGAGCGGAGGAGTGGCGGACTATTAAACACCCAAAGAAACAAAGTATAATCTGCCCCTTCCGTGCTTAGATCTTCTCATCTCTGGCCTCTGACACGCCCCTGGTTTGGGGGAGGCAGTCTCTCACACACACACACACACACACACACACACACACACACACCCGTGAGGAACATACACCTTGTCTGGGGATGCAGCACGAGGGGGGGTGGGAGGTGCAGTCAAAACACCACCTCGCTTCCCGGGTCCCTTTGCTTTGGGTGATTGACGAATGGGTCCAAACGTGGGTTTCTGTGGATCAGAGGAAAGCAGGTGTCCATCTCAGAGGGACCTAGCATTTATTTTAATTGTGTGGGCAGGCAAGGGAACCCACTGCTTTTGGAGGCCCAGGGATGCACAGCCAGACAGCAAGAAACCCATTCCAACAGCTCTTTCCCTTCAGAAGTGCTGCCAACACCCAGGGTGGAAACTTGCCTTCAGAGGGATGAAACCATGGCACGGAAGATGAAGGCTCTTGCCAATCCCCAGGTGCTGACTGGGAGCATCCGGGCCCTTGTGTGTGTCTGTGTATCTGTGGTGGCTGCCTTCCTAACAGGTGTGCCTCTTGCTGGGAAGCGGGGTTACGAGGGGAGCAAACGGTGCAGGTTCCTCCTGGGGACTGTTGTACGGCAGGAAGTTCACAGCGGCTGTGAATGGACCGCAGTGGGTGTGCGGTCCTGGTGGCTCGCAAACATGTTCCTATGTGTTGCTGTTTGCATTCCATTCCAAATGGCTCAGACTTTAATTAAAATCCCATAATGTAAACTGTTATGTATTTGTGAGATGATTCTGGAGTTAAGATGCGCAGGGATAGAACAGAAAACCGAAATTGCTCTTACTAATATGGGTGGAAATCTTTCAGCTGTTGCCAAATCCTCACAATTCATAAGAGCAAATAATATAAAAGTTTATATGTCTGTGTAATATCTATGTTGTATATAATCACTGAACCAATACCACATCCCAGGTGACGCTCACAGTTTCCTTTTTCCTCTTCTTTCATTGGGAGAATGTATAATTTGGGTGAATTTCATCTCTATGCCGATTCAGAGATAATAATGATAATAATAAAACCTCCCTTTGTGAATTAATATAAATGGAAATAACAGACACTCCAGTTTGGAATGACATGATTTATGTGTGCGATTCTTTAATATCCAGTCAATTTGAATAGTGATGTTTTTATATCCACAGTCAGTTGAAGATGCCAATAACAGCGGCATGAATCTATTGGACCAGTCTGTCATAAAAAAAGGTATGGATTATTTCCCCCCAAAAGTAAACAAACTTCTCCTGTGCATTGATGTCTTCGTGATGAGTTTTCACTTTGGGGCAATTCATTATTTTATAAGACACAAATGTTTGTTCACAGTTATGGAACAGAGACTGTCTGGGTTGAAAGGGCATGTAGGGAAGAAGGAAATGGGGAGGAAGGAGGGAAAAACAAAACTGCAGGCAGAAACCTGGATGAGAGAGAGAGAGAGGGACAGAGACTATGGCCATTTTTTCTCCTGGTACATTTGATAGCAAGTCTAGATACTATCTCCAATAATTGAGCTACCATCATGTATGGAACTAGGTGGGAAACACTGCTTTAAAAAATGCACCAGAATTTTTTCATTGATAACTAGAATTTGCTGGACTCAACCCTCGGTCATTGAGACAGTTCCCTTCCTCCGTGTTTTTGTGTTTGATTTTTCGGTGGCATTTTTGTTCCCAGTACTCTGTGTTTTACGAGTTGTTCCTTATTTTGTTTAATTGTGCCAAATGTGTCGCTAAACATGCGCATCCTGAGAAGCTGAGCCAGCCTATGCACATTCTAAGTCTTCCTACATATGCGTTCTTGATTTAGTGTAACTGTGGAATCACCCCATACTGTTAAAGGGCATGCGATATTAACAAATGTTTGCAGTCTCTTGTACAGCTGTAAGCAAAATAATTAACTAATTAAACTAATTAAATGTAATTACAATAACTCATTTCGGGCATATTGCAGCTGCTTAATTCTCCCCCCTTCTCTGTCACTGAGAGAATGCGTGGCGATTAGTGTGGCTGTCCCAGGGCCCGAGTGTCACTCACATGCCACACAATTAGGAGCTTGAATGTGTAAACAGAACGATCTTTAATGATCACAAGAACCAGTGTTTGGAGATACAATTTTTTAACTATAGTAACCCTTTCTTATCGATGCTGGAGAAGGCCTGTCCTTGTTTGGTGTCAACAAGCCCCAGCCTCGGTCATGTATGATTCATGGGAGCCATATGACCTGCACAAAAACAATGGAAGATGTTTTGGAAAATAATCCAGAGTCAAGTTGATATAGTAGGAGGGTTGTGAAGTGAGGATTCTGAGGAGGGTGAGGCATTCTACATTTTCTTCTTTTACAAAAGGCAGAGAAAGTAGCTCTGAGAGGTGGGAGCTGGGAGGTGGAAGCTGTACTTAAAGTGATGCCATTTGGCTTTGGAATGACCGGTGAATAATAAGATTTGGGGCAAAAGTACTTAAGTGTTGCTTTAAATATCTCTCCCTTTCTTCTTTAGATAGTATCATTTCTTCAGTTTTTAATGTCAGCTTTTGGGTGTGCTCTAGTGTCTGGTTGCTTAGATTTGCAACTGTGCTGACAGCTCACTTTCACCATTTCCTCTTGGGTCTTCTCTTTTGGTTAATTGCTGGTTAATGGGGGAATAAGGGGAGGGAGGCTAATTCTTCATTGGCTGCTTTTGTTTCCTTTTTGTTTTAGTTCCCGTTTATTTTCATGGAAAGCCAGAACTCCTTAGCTCAGAGCTCCAGCTCCTAGAAGCAGCATTTGGGCTGGCAGTGGGGCATGCCAACCGATGACCAATCAGAAATGTTATTAATAGCCAGGCCAATAAACATAATTGGAATAGAGCTTGCCTAACCAAAGGGAGGTGAACTTATTCTCAGATGTGTGAGGCTTTCCTTTCAGGGCTTGTATGTGTTTGCCATCAGAATGTGAATATTTATGTGTGAAGGTATATCTTCAGGAATAAGAAAAGGAGGATATTGACTAAAGTTACTGGTTTTGTTTTAGAAACATACAGTACTTGTTATGGCCCTAAAAGGTTTTTTTTTTTTAATGTTTTGTTTTGTTTTGTTTTTTAAATAATGTGCAGCTTAAAACATCTAAGTGGCACCCTTGTCACTTTATTGATTTAGGGGGTGTGGAATGAATATGAAGTGTTAGGTTAACTCCATTATTTAATATTTTATGTATTTGCTTTATTATTACATGAAGAAAAGATCCCAAGATCATAATTTTGGTTTTAGAGAGTTATGGGTGGAATAGGAGTAAGTGTTTGAGTGGCTTTTGTAAATTACTGTGTACCACTAAAATAAGGTGATGAGTTCATTAGCTCCTTCTGCTCTTGGTCTCCATCTTTGTCCCTCCCCCCACCTTTTGAGGGATGTCTCCAAAAGAGGAGGTAAGAAAGTTTCATGAACAAAATAGTCTAAATTTCAACAACTGGCAGGGGACTCCGTTGCTTAATTTATTTTCTAATGGGCTTTTAAAGAGATTTTTAAAAATTCTACCTTGTTAATAAAATTGCCTTAACCGGCCCAGGTTTGGGGTTTCTGCCTGTGTTTATGAAGCCAGGAAATTTAGGTATAAAAAATTTCTCTCTCCCTTCCTTTCCTCCTTCCCCCTCTCATCTCTCTCTCTCTCTCTCTCTCTCTCTCTCTCTCTCTCTCTCTCTCTCTCTCTCTCTCTCATTATGGGATGACACCCCACTTCTAAAATTTGACCACTCCAATTTTTCAGCCCTGTTGATATCACCCCATAGATTACAGGCTAGCTCTCTCGTTATGTTTGCTATCTGGGCTTAGCTGACATTTCTGAAGTAATTTAGTTAAGAGGAAATGAGTTGTTCCCAGTAGAGAGAGCAAACGAGTGGAGTGAAGGTAGCCAGCGTGATAAATGGCTCTTTCATTTGAGGCTCTCCAGAGCTCGTTTACGGCTAATTTTCTGTATTGGCCCCCTTTGAGCTATTAATGCAATCGGCAGGGACCGTGGCCCCTCTCCTCTTAGCTGCCCCATTAGAGCTCCCATTAAGCAGCCAAGTCTGAGTCTCAACTCCATGGCAGGCGTGGGGGGTGGGAGGTGGGAATAATGAAAGGTGCTTTCTAAACTCTCCTAATCTAAACCGGCAGAGGGTGGTTAATACGATTTGAAGGGGGCTGGTCAATGAGCAATCAATAAAGTAATAATGAGAAGGATTCGGTACATTAACAGTCTAAAAATCCAACGAGACATTAAAAAATCATTCTTAACTCTCAGTTCCATTAGGATTGGGAATATGGGCTGGTTGGGAGTGGGGGTGCCCCAGTTTATACCATGATCACTGCCAACATCCTACAGACTAATTTTTTTTTTAAAGTCTCACCTAGATTAAAAAAAAAAAGTTTGTGGTGCAATCAGAGGCCAATATGCAATTGGTTTCACACCTTAAGCATCAGGGGGGAAAATGCTGGGATTTCTTGGAAAGGCTAGTGTGGCTGGAGTCCAAGGTCCAAATGTGACTGTAGGGCATTTTCATCGGTCTTAGGGATATCCTGTTTGGTTAGTTCCAGTGTAACCTCCATTCTCTCCCTTTCCCCGTTAGTTCTGGCCCCTTCCCCACACAAACACTTCGATTGGTGTGGGTTTTCTTTCGGGTGGGGGAGAATAAAGAATTTGCCAATTTCAATTACAGTAGGTTCTGCTGGGATTCTTCCTTCTGACTTAAAAGGTAAAAGTACTGAGAGTCTGAGGAGGTATGAGTTTCCTCTCCAACGAAGAGGTATGCCTTCCCAGAGCTGAGGTGGGGCCCTACTGGTTCAAGTAGGAACTCTGAGATGCACTCCAGCCACCCAGGGAGTAATCAGAGTGCATAGAATTTCAAAGCTGGGAAGGTTAGACACCCTCCTTCCACACCAGTGTGGGAACTCAGAGAGTGGGTAAATTACTTTCTCAAGTTCCCATGTGTTAAGTAAGCGATGGAACCCAACTTAGTTTCCAGCCTCTTTAGGCTTTGTCCCTAAAGGATGCCAGCACTGAATGTCTGTCGCTTTTCTTATGTTCCATCTCTCTTGGTGGGAATCCTTTTATTTTTCTTTCCAGGATTTCAGTACTCATTTTGTACAGTTGTTACATATGCATTTGGAATAAAATTTAGCCGTCTGGTGGATGAGAAACAATGCAAGTGTAAGGAAAGGGATGCTCTGCTGGTGAGAAGTAATTATTTCAAACAATGCTCAACCTCTTGGAGGCTTCCTGGTATAGTTTGCATATTTAAATCTATGTATCCTTCAGAAGGATTTAGCCCTTGAGTCTATTTTTCCCCTCCTCCCCCACCAGCAGGTAAGATTAAGGGGGTCTGTTTCCAGTCAAACTCAAAGATCTCAAAGCTACAATTTCACACTTAAGTTTAAAGAATAAAGATTAAGAGCTAGCCTATTAACACTTTGGCTCTATATATTCCACTAATAAATAATATTCCCTCTAATCATTTTTCTTCCTCTTTCTTAAATAAAACTCCAGTCACAGTAATGAGATATTATTCTGTTTTTAAACCTTTTCCTTCCCCCCAAAATAATGCAAGGGAAAAGGGAGGAGGTGAGCAAATTTTGAGGGTGTTGCATCCAGAAGTTGGCCATGCTATCCAACTGAGAACTGAAGAGAGAAAACACACACACCACAAAAAACAGTTTTAATGTATGCACAGAAAACTGTAAACATGTAAAGAACTGAGAGCTTCGTGCTGAGTTTTGCTATGCTCCATTTCCTTACCATTTCCTGCTGTCGCTTGAAACCTATCTTAGTCATCTCTGGGTTCCGTGCGCAGGAACAGTGTACTCATAATTACTAACAAATCAACCGGGCCCTGTTGCTCTCTGAGTTTATTGATAAACTGGAGAAAAGCAGAAGGAAAAAAGACCAAGAGTAAAATATGGGGGTAATCAGCTGAGCTAAGCAGGTGTACGGTGGAGGTGAAGGTAGAGATAATACTGCTATGGATTTAAAGGAAAGTTGGACTAGAAATGTGTAGGCTCTAGTCTAGGTCACCAATGCTAAGGTCCGGGTGAAAAAGAACTTTATAACCTGAGGTTGAGAAAATACAGGATAGGCATATGATAGACAATTACACTTAAAAACGGAAATATTTGATGCATGTCTGTTTAATAGCTGTTTATGGATAAAAACAAACAAAAAACTCCTTTCCCTTCTCCCCAGACAGTAGTGTGTTGACAGAAGCTGACCAGATTGGTGATATTTAGGTGATAATGTATATGTGGAAAGGAAGGTACAGGGGAGGGAGCAATACACATTCCCCAAAGGAAATAGCTCTTGTCAGGTAAATCAGGCAATTAGCAATAGTGAAATTAGAGGGCAAGTTATAAAGTGTCTCTAAAGGCCTGGCTCTTTAAGAGATCTGACATCTGGGACTGTGAGAAGCAGGTACAATTCCAATCCTCAGGAGACATTCAGTTATCCAGGAACTAGGAACTGAACTTACTATTTTTAGATTAGTGGGTTTTCTTCTGTTAAAATGTTCTAAGTAGTATTTAAATATGAAAATGTTGCTGAGTATCAAGTGTGAGATTTTTCTACAGTTTATGTCTACAGTTCATGCCATGTCAAAATACAAAGGGCAATCTACATTTTGGGGGAAAGTTTCCCAAGGTTATCTAATGTCAGTTTTCATGATCATACATTATTTGTTTATAATGCTTGAATATGAATCTGACATATGGAAATCAGAACTGCTGTGAGGAATAAGATTGATTGAAACAGATGTGGATGCTGTATAAGAGAATCAAATGATAGGTGTTTCCATCCCAATCACTGTCTATTAAATGAATTTAACTCAAACTTAATTAATATTCACACTTCAACTTTTTACTGGTTCACTCTTAAGTGGGAAGCAACATCACTGATGAGACTATGATGAGGGGAATGAGAAAGAAGCAAGCCCCTCTGTAAGTCACCACCTCCACCAGGTCAGTGCACAAGATCCACTCTGCTAGCTGACATCATTGATCTGCCCTGGGAGAAGATCCTGGACTCTGTTCACAGAGCCAGAGATCCCAAAATACATGCTAAGCAGTCGCAGAAGGGAAATGCTTCAGTCCCTACACCCACTGCCCTAGGAAAGCCCCTTCCACAAAGTCTTTATAAAGGGCTGAACACAATGCATAGTAAAGAACAGATTTGGGACCTCACTGGCTTTTAGGAGGCTCTAAAACCATCATGAAGGCCTGAATGCTGGAATCTGTGGCACAGAGACCAAGCTGTTACAACAATCTTGTATTGGTGAGTCTGTTCTGTACAAGGGAAATGATACAGCTTGTTTGACATACAGAGTTCTAGGCTCCAGATGGCAGAAAGAGCATATCTTTCTACGACTAGGATTATAGGGAGAGACAGGGTCTTTATTAAAGAGGCGGAATGGAAGCCTCCCTTTTCAAGAAATTCCCTGGACTGATGATCAACAAATACTGCTTGAGTATTTGGAGCCTCCTTCCCCAATGGAAGAAACTAAGGTGTAGGGCAAGTCTGGAGAAATAGTCGCCTGCACGGTGGCTTCTAGAGTTCGCAGAAAGCAAATGGGTTTTGGCAGTGCAGAAGTCCGAGGGAGCAAGAGTGCCAGGGAACTAGGTGGCTGACCGTTCACTGTGCCTCATTCCCAGCCTTCTGGTTCTGAGCCCCGCCTCTGCCCCAGGTGCAGATGACACTGAGACAATTAAACAGAAATACAGGCTGGAGACACCGAGTGCGCCTGGGTGGCAGTGGCAACCAGCTGTCAGCTCTTATTAACTTCTGCATAAAACATACCTTGAGTGCGGTTTGTTATCAATTACTTGCCGAAATGAAACAACTGGGGCAAGGCAAGACCTCAGCTCACATGAATTAGAGTGATTGGTTGATTGATCAGGGCACCTGTTGTAAATCATAACTGCTCCAAACAATCACAGCCAGTGCTTTGTGTTAATTTGTAAACAAAATCCATGTCACTGCGGGATTGCGTTTGGGTTCATTTCTAAATGAGTCTGCTGGTACGATGTGGGAAAGAATGGGATTCCTTTTGGAGAAACGAGCAATGCTTGGGGGCCCAGCTCCCCAGCTTAATGTGGCGGGTATGGACTACAGCACCTGATATGGGCCCACCCTCCTGATCCTCTCCAGGGATGGCCAGGGTTTGGGTCCAGCGGGAGAGGAGGGGGGAGGGGCTCCCATGAAGACCATGGGCATTACTATTTTATGCCATGCATGGTGACAGTCACCTTCCGGAGACAGATGAAGAAACCAGGCAAGAGTCAGAGAGGTTCAGTGATATGTCTTATGGTCACAAGGCCAGCATGTGATGGAATAGGATTTGCCCGGTCCCCTAGCACCATCCAAAGGCTGGGTTGCGTCTTTATTTAGGTATGCAACGCAGGGGGCCCTGGCCAGAGACACGCCTATGTCTCCCCACACGGGGTAAATTTCCAGAGCGTTGACGGCCTTTCCATTTGCCGGGACACAGTGCTCTGCACGCACCGCAGTGCAGCCAACACTTCCTCCTCCAGCTTTTCCACCGAGCGCGCGGCCTGTGGCCGGCCCCGCGCGCACGCACGGACACATTCTACCAGCCGGTCAGCAGGATCGAAACCCGGTCACCTTTATGGCATATATTTTTTTCCCCCCTCTCTCTCTAGTTCCGGTTCCTCCCAAATCTGTGACTTCTCTGATGATGAATAAAGATGGCTTCCTGGGAGGCATGTCCGTCAACACGGGCGAGGTGTTTTGCTCGGTCCCCGGCCGCTTGTCTCTGCTCAGTTCCACTTCCAAGTACAAAGTCACCGTGGGGGAGGTCCAGAGACGGCTCTCGCCCCCGGAATGCCTCAACGCGTCTCTCCTCGGCGGCGTCCTCAGAAGGTAAAACGCGCCCCCACCCCCACCCCCAAGCTGGTTTTTATGGGGCGAGGGGAAGCGGGCTCCGCCAGAACCGCTGTGAAGCGGACGCGGTTGCCTAGCAACCGGGCGTCCCGCTTGGGGAGCGAGCGAGCGGGGAGCTGCAGCCGCACGTGCTGGGCCCGGGGCGCAGTGGCCTCCTTCGGACCCAGACCCTCACACTGCAGGTCCGCGTTCTGCAGGTCCGCTCTGCAGGCCTCGCCCCGGGGGGAACCTTCCACTTTCCCAGCCCTGGCCCGAGTCCCGCTCACACATATTTATCTAACACAGACATTTCACAGAGAGCAAGGTACTCTGATCAATCTCTCTATTTTGATTAAAATGCAGTTGGCATTCTAAGTTGGTCACAGCCCGATAATGCACTGTGCTCCACAGTGTGGAGAAAAACTTTGTTCTAGACCCATGACCTTCTTTCCTCAGTAATATTACCACCAATAATAGCCATGATCCCGTGTTAGAAGAAACAATAGTTATTCCTTGGGGCCATTAAGATAATCCCTAGGATTGGAGGAAGAAAATCCATAGGCTTCTAGTGGGAAATGGAGGTGGTTTTTAACTTAAGATCCAAAGCCTCCCCCGAAGTCCCTGCCAATGCCCAAACCACTTGGTAATGGCGCTGGCATGAAGGTGACATCCTATGAGGTGAACTGTCCCGGTTAGCCCATTTCAGGGGTTGGTGGTCCCTTTCTTTCCTAAAAGTGGCTGTGTGGATAGCAAGAGAGGTCAGAGTAACTGGTTCTCTTCTTGTATTTCTGCGCATACTTTAGCTCGCAGAGGGAGAGCCCTGGGAGGAAGGAAGGGGGTGACCTGCAGGCTTTTCTCACTCTGAGTCCTCTAGCTGTGCTCTACGGTTCAGTTTTCAAGTGAGTCCTTTGAGCCCCAGAGTGTGGAAGTTTCTTTCAATCACCCCCAGGCCTTAAGTGTGTGTATAAAACTTTCTATGAGATTAAGTGAGATAATATAAAGTGTTTGTTACATAACGAAACTCCCTACAGTGTTAGTTTTACTGTTGTTATGATTAGCATCACCATTAGTTTCATGTTTCAATCTTCCTTCCCCTTTTAACCCAACTCCATTTTATAGCAACTCTTTTTAATATTTGTGTGTGTGTGATTGATTGATTGATTTCAGAGACGAAGGGAGAGGGAGAGATAGAAACATCACTGATGAGAGAGAATCATTGATTGGCTGCCTCCAGCATGCCCCACACTGGGAATGGAGCCCTGACTGGGAATCGAACCCTTGTCCTCTTGGTTCCTGGGTTGATGCTCAACCACTGAGCCACACCTGGATGGGCTTAGAGCAACTCTGGACCCTTCCTTGCAAAGCCCACCTCAGCTAGTGCCTTCTCGCTGAACCACCCATTCTTTCCTCTTTTCTGCATGGTTGTGCTCTCCCAGTTTCTGCTCACCTAACTGGTTCAGTGACAAGGAAAGAGCTTGTGTGTGTGCAACATCTACCTTCTCTAGATCCACAACCTACACCCTAATTATTCCCATCTGCTATCATTTTTTAACTCATGAGATAAAAAAAGAAAATGCTCAATTTTTTTATGCCCTGTATTGCAGAAATCAAGCAAACCTCAGCAAACTATCAGCAAATAACCAAAAGGAAAGGGGGAAATGTGCTAACCTCAAGTTAAAACCTCTTCAAGCTCCACTGGGCTTTAGATTGCTAAGTCTAAACTTTGTTTCAGGAACACTCCGAGGTTAATCAGAATGTTAATTCTTGCAATTTCAGAGCCAAATCGAAAAATGGGGGGAGATCTTTGCGGGAAAGGCTAGAAAAAATCGGTTTGAATTTACCCGCGGGCAGGCGCAAAGCAGCAAATGTCACGTTACTCACCTCCCTGGTGGAAGGTAAGCAAGACGTGTAGCCATTTCACGAAGTGGCTGAGCTTAACTGTCGGCTGAAGGCTGACATTTTACACATTTCATGATTAACTGGAAATCGTTGCAATTGTTGTGCCCTTATGAGTGGATGTCAAGCGACTGGTGGAGAGAGAAGTTCAAAGGTCTTTTTACTTAGAGGGAGCCAGCAATGGTAGAGAGGCCACTGGAGGTGTGTAAGGGTCCCTGTGCTGTAAAGAGTACTCAAGTTCAGTCTCCAAGCCAGTGCAGGGGTCACCTCTGCTGCCAGATGCAGGACAGAGCATCTGAAATACCCTCTGAACTCTGGCAAGAGTCACTGTAAATAGCAACCCATTCTATACCCCTTCTCTTTCCCAGATTTTTCATCTGAATCAGTAAGCAGTAGCAAATACATTGTCTAGTTATGAAACTGTTATTGCATTCATAATTCTTAATGGTTATTTTAAACTCATGTCACTCCCAGGGCCCTATACTCCTGCTGATTGATTACTTGGGACTTATTGTGATTGAAATACAGCTTAGTAAGGCCTAGGAGAAAATTGGGTGGGGGCATGGGGAAACATGGAAGAGAATCATATGTGATCTTCAATATAGATTCCTTAGTTATGAATGAAAGGAATGTAATTATAATGAACACATTATAATTTGCTCATCATTTTGGGGTTGGGGATGATATTTATGGTATATAATAAAAAGGATTTTCTGAAGTCTAGAACAAGAGGATCTGCTGTTGAATTTGTGGGATGATGAGGAAAGGACAGGAAATACATCCAGATGGTCCTAATGGGGGAAGTTGTAGAATTTGTCTAGGGGCTGACATGTCTGTTTTTTTCTTCTGTTTTCATGGGCGTTATATTATGACATTCATGTGGGGAACTGGTTTTTGGAGGACAGGATTTTAGACTATTTAAGCAGGAACCATAAAGTCATCACATTTATAGGCACTGCACTTTGCCAGCTTTAGGTCAAAATTGCCTGGCCCAAACTTACCCTCACCAAGTAGCCAGACCACATTTATTAGTGGTTGACTCCCAGCCTGGGGGGTTTACTTTTTGCCCTTCAGGGAATTGGTAATATCAAAACCCTCATTTTGAAAAACAGCCATGGTAATCTCGGCACAAGACAGGGATTTGGATGGAAGAGGGGAGGAACTGAAATTCCAATATTTGGTTGGCAGTTTTCAGTTTTATGAGTTGTGGCAAGGACCATTTCTGGTCTTTTGTTATTACTGTCATAATGATGATTAAAGTAAGACATGGCCCTTAACAATAATGTGGCTATGGGATAATTCAACCTATTTCTTTTTCATGTTGGGGATCTTCCCTCGAACCCCTAAGGCTGTGCTTTAAAGAGTGATAATGCCTTGTTTGAGAGGGGCTTCCACAGACGCTGGAAAGTCTCAGGCATCCAAGTTTTCTATAGCTGCTCTGCCTCCCTTGTGCAGTAGAAAGCCCTTAAATAGGAGGATGATAACAGGGACCTCTAAAGAGGAGAAACCTGAAACCTAACTAGCTGGAAACAGACACAGACACGGAGAATAAATATTTCATTGCTGGATAGAAATACTCATGTATAAAATGTTTATGGAATATATCGTTAATGTCCCATATGGGACATCTTTAATATAGGTGGATATCTGCACACATGATTTGTGTTTGTATATATTGGTTATTATTAAGAAACTTTTTTCTAATACAAGTATAGGGAGATACAAAAGATAACACCAAAGAGAGGAAGACTTTTATATTTATCTAGAGTGGTATCATCCTACTAAGAAGAGTGCTGTCTATCTTGAATATCCAACCTAGTGTCTGTGGGCAATTGTAAAGTGGCTTCTGAATCTACCTGCCCTGTTTTTTCTTAAGACAGAGCATGAGGTGTGGGAGGCCTGAAGCTATTCAGGGAATATCTACCCTGTTTCCCCGAAAATAAGACAGTGTCTTATATTAATTTTTTCTCCCAAAGTTGCGCTAGGTCTTATTTTCAAGGGGATGTCTTATCTTTCCATGTGCTAGGTCTTATTTTCGGAGGATGTCTTATTTTCGGGGAAACACGGTAGCTAGGATTTGGCTGGAAGGATAATCAGGAAGAGACTGGAAAAAGAGGCAGGAGCAAAGTTTGTTCCATCAAGACAATTAACAGCCTGAGACTCATTTTTACTTCAGGCATCTGGCACACCTTTGCTTTTGCCTCTCAGCAGCTGGCCTCTTCCGTACATAGTCAGAATTGGCCAGGGAGCCCTCCTGCTCTGGCAGGATGAGAGGACGGGTGCTGATGATTACCTCTGCTGCTGCTTTTCCAGGGGAAGCTGTCCATTTAGCTCGGGACTTTGGCTACATCTGCGAAACAGAGTTTCCCGCCAAAGCTGTTTCTGAGTATTTGAACCGGCAGCACACGGACCCCAGCGACCTGCACTCTCGAAAGAATATGCTGCTGGCCACCAAGTGAGTGTTGCAAACCCCTGGCTTCACCTGGCTTGGGAGGAGGGAAGGGGCGGGCAGTGCAGACCTCCATTTTTGGGGGGGCCGAGAAAGTGCTCAGCCATGGAAGTGGGATTGGTTGGCAGCCTGTGTATTGCAGGCTTGGAAGCCCTCCCCGCTCTGCCCGCACTCTCCCTTCCCTCCTCCCCTCCTCCCTCCCCTGTTGATTATGGGCTGTGGGTTTGGGGTAGTCGCTGTCTGGTCTATTTCCAAGTTTCAGGGGACTGTGGCTTTAGGCTTCTGAATCCAGGCTTTTCAGAGTTCTCCAACTCTGCCTGGGTTTCACCTCTCTCTCCCTGTCATACCCACACAGCCACGTGTGCCCACTCCTGGTGTCTGCATGTCCCCCGCGTGTGCCCATCTCTACCCGCAGCTCTAATCACGCTCTTTCCAACGTTGCTGTTTGGCATCATCCGCAGACGTTCAATTTACTACAACTCCAGAGGGGAAAATAGTAAATCTCGGGCTAAATTTAGGTCTAGAGCTCATTTGAACTTTTACAGTGGGTTTTCTATTTATTTGATTTACTCCCGTCTTTGGCTTCCGTGTCATATTGTTGGTGTTTTATGGCCGGCTCCGGCCCGCGGTGGGCGGCGCTGCGTCCCCCTCGCAGGGCAGGCGCGGCCCGGCAGCGGCGCTCATTTATTTAGCGCTGGAGGACGCGGCTCGCTCCGTTGACAGCGTAATTTAAAGAAATATATGGAAGGCTGAAAAATCATTTGCTCAAATTTGTCCAGATGTTTTCGAGACGTGATTGGAATTTGATTGCCCCTTTCCGCAGGGTCAAAAAATATTAATGTCCCAGAACTTTAATTGCTTACAGACCTTGGTTAGGGCTTTGAAGATTTCAAATGTTTGCCTTTTAAGCATTTGTTCTCCCCAGTTCAGAATTTCCTTATTGGCACTTTGGTAATGAGTGCAAACTGAAGGAAAGGCTTTAGCCACCTCTTCCAATGATCCGAACCCGGCACCCACCCTGTTTTTAGAAGCGTTTCCTCTGATAGAACAGCAGCAATATAATAGATCTTTGTGGGTAAATTGCCCTCCTACCCCTTGCCTAATGTCTGGTGGCGGGGGAAGGGGACCAGTGGTGCTTTATAAAGGAGTAAAGATACTTTGGGGGGGGGGAGGGGGGTAATAAAACCAAATGTATAATTCGATGACAGGATTCCACAAACCACTCTGTTCCCTAAGGAATGCTTGTAACTCCCCCCCTTGTGGCTTCTCTTAGGTCAGCACTTCTTAACCTGGGTGAGTCTCAGAGCCATCTGGGAGCTTTATCAAGATATTTTCTTCTTCTTTTTTCCCTTTATTGTATCAAGATATTTTTGTGTGTGAACCTAGCCCAAAAGCTAGGTCCAATTCCCTGAATTGGAATCAATGGGTGCTCATTTGAACCCCATGATGCTTCTGGGGTACCTCTGGTTTAAGTACTGCCCTTTTTAGGTCAGAACTGTTCCATGCTCCTTCTTTGGTGTGAGGATGTATGTGTGCATTTTGAATGGAGAAACCAGAAAAAAGGGGGCGAGAGAGGATGTCTGTCAGTGTTTTCTGGCCACCAGCCTTGAAACAAACAAACAAACAAAAATACCTTTCCTATGGGGCAGAGAAGGAGGAATTCCCATCCAGGTGAGCCATCACTCCTCCTGGGGCACTCTGGGAAAGGATGCCCCCGGGGTCACTCCCACTAGCCTCCAGGTACCTGCCTGCATTACCTGTTGGCCAGGCCAGGTGTCACCAGGTGTCAGGTAAACCCAAGGGGGCCTGGGGCTGGAATTCTGTCCTTTTTCATTTCTCACTACCCTTCACCTTACCCCCACCCCTTCTGCCTCCCCAGATATGGTGGAGGCAGGCTGATGGAATGAGCCTGCTAGTGGGTAAAAGGCTGTGGCCTTTGGGTGCCATGCCTCTGACTGCCAGCAGAGCCAAGCCAAAATCCTCCTGCCCACCTCCTATATGAAAATCTTTTCAAATAAGCTTAATCTAAGAGTTAGGCCCACAGGGTTTTGAAGGCTGGGAAATAACTCTAAATTGTAGGTGCCTTGAGGAAATAATAATTTTAAAAAATCTTCAACAAACAAAAATTTTCCCCTCCCCATGTCTTAACCATCTACCTTTAGGTTTTATTTAAACAATGTCGGAATCCTTTTATATCAACGACAATTGTGTTGTACAGAGGTTTTCAGTCACCCACACTTGAAAGAAAAAAGTGTGTGTGTAGGGGGGAGAGCTGGAAAAATACCTCCCTTCCCAAACACTGCAGGTAAACAGATTTTTGCTTTGAACGGAATCAGCATTCTCTCCTGCCATAAACAGTTGCTTGCCCCGGGCCATGCAAGGCTCCAGCAATCTGCTTCGGTGCCAGGGACAGGCTTGTGGCCCAGGGGCTTAAATCTTTCAGGGCTTTTTGAGCCTGATAACCAAGAGGTTGGAGAGGCAGGGGAAAGGAGGAGGGGAGGGAGGGTTTTTATAAAAGAACAGCCAGGTGAGAGCTAAACATTCCTGAATATTCAAAACCGATCGCTAAACCTAGCAGATTTCTCAAAACAGCTATGCAGTCCTGGAACTAAGGGGGGGAGGGAGGATAGGGAGTGGGGTGGGGGGGAGGGAGGATAGGCTGTGGGATGCAAGGGGTGTATAATCTCTTCCCCCCCCCCCCCCTCCTTTTTCCTTCCCAGTCCCAGCTGCTCTGCAAGGGCGGGCGCTGGGAAAGGAAACAGAGCGGAATCGCTCACATTAGCCTCGCTCCCCGGCTGGCTCTGCGGTGACCGACGCCTCTGGGCTTGTGTGAGCATCTCCTTCCTAATGTCAATGACAACGGCGCTAAGGGTGCTTTTTTCTTCTTCTTCTTTTTTTTTTTTTTTTCCTTTTCCCCCTGCTCCTCTCCCACCCCTTTCGCAGGCAACTTTGTAAAGAATTTACAGATCTGCTGGCGCAGGACCGGACGCCGATTGGGAACAGCCGGCCCAGCCCCATCCTGGAGCCGGGCATCCAGAGCTGCCTCACGCACTTCAGCCTCATCACGCACGGCTTCGGCGCCCCGGCCATTTGCGCGGCGCTCACGGCCCTGCAGAACTATCTCACCGAGGCGCTCAAAGGCATGGACAAGATGTTCTTGAACAACACCGCCACTAACAGGCACACGTCTGGGGAAGGCCCAGGTAGTAAAACTGGCGACAAGGAGGAGAAACACAGGAAATGAAACGTTTAAAAAAAAAAAAAAAGAAAGAAAGAAAGGAAAAAAAATGTTTTAAATACGAAAGGAAAACGGGAGGAAAAAAAAATAATGTTAGCTTTAAAATACTGGATTGGCTTTGGAAGAAGTATATTAGGTAGAGTACATATGCAATCAAAATTAAGCCAGAAAAGCTAAGTAAACTTAAAAAGCCAAGGCGTCCCACGGAGCAACAGGATCGGTTCTCGATGTCTATTTCAAGATAACACTTGGGAGACAACCATCCGGATTTTCCACTTCGGTTTTTTCGAGCTTAGTCATACTGATAATAAAAGAAAAACCATGTTTTCCCCCCCACATCCCCTTTGGAAAAAATAAACGTAAGACTAAACACGAGAACATGCTAACTTATTGGAAGAAAGTCGGAGAAACTGTTGGTGTTAGTGCTTTTGACAGCTGGTTGACTGAATCGCACGAACTTTCTCATTTTTAATATTTTTTTAGGAAAAATGGTCTCGAAGTCCCCTCCCTTCCCCCCTAACCTCACCTCGTCCCTCTCCCAACTACCCTTTTCTACTCTGCCCTCCCTCCCTCCCTTCCTCCAGCTGGCACAGGAATCTTCCTGGATGAACAAGAGTGTGGTTAGGCCTTTTTGCATTGTGTTTCAGGCCCCTCTGGCCCCTGTTCCTCCCCCCCCACCCCAATTTCAAACTCACCGGTGCGGTGCGGTGCGGTGCGGGCTCCTGGGCCAGCCGCTTGCCTGCTTAGGGAGGGAGAGGAAGGGCGGGTGGGAGGCCAGCGGAGATGCAGGCGGCGGTGGCTGCAGCTTTTGGTACCCGCCCTGAGCAAAAAGCCAAACCAATAGGTTGATTCAGACTCATCATCAGTTCTTTTCAGAAATGTTACTAGTTCCCAGCCTTGCTGGCATCGGTATACAGAGAACCTTGCATTTGTTAATGGTAAAAACAAACAAACAAAAAGCCCACACCACAATATGAATACGTTGATTAGTATGTCATTCCTTCGGAGGGGTATGTACCATTTCATTCTCTTCTGTTTTCCAAAGCTTTGCCCGCATGGTTTATGAGCTTCTTCAAAGAGGACTGGGGCTTCCTACACAACCTATAAGGTACAGAGAAAAAAAAAAATCCGATCCCTCTTTAATCAAAGCCTGTGTGTCAGAATTCTGCAGGTGCACTTCTTTAAAGAAGCTCAAAGGGAATAATTTAGAAAGTGGCCAATAAGAGACTGAAGCAGCTCTGAGTCTAGTTGCTAGCAGATACCTCATCGTGGAATTCTGTGAAACGGCTGAACTGCAAAAAACGAATGTTAGGGGAGAGGAGTTAAGGGTTCTCGGAGCCCAATAGTTTAACCAGATTGCCCTGCCTTTCCTTGGGCTCTTTGGCGATTGCTATGTTAGCGGGCAGAGAAACAGCTTTGGCAATGTCCTGGGGACGAGCCTGGGGCAAGCTTCCATGTTTTAGCGACAATTGCTCTCTTACAAGTTGCTTTATGAATGAGGCACGCTCACCCTCCCAGACGTGCACTTGTTTTTGGTGTATGATGGTAACAATGCAAAGTGAAAGGAGATGTATTTCAGCGTTGAATTTCGACGTCTGGATATACTGGGGCTCTTCCCAGTGGATAAAGTTTCGTATTTAAGATCTCTCAGTCCTGGCAGCCCCTCTCCTTTCTTGAGTTTTGTCTGTGCATTATCTTGAAATAAGATCTGGAACCCATGGTCCCCCACCCTCCCAAAGCGGTGGGAAATCCCCTGGGGAGGGGTGGGTGAGGCAGGTCTCCAAATTGAGTATCCATACAGGCACCTCTTTATACAAAGTAGACTTTAGGACCTTGGCAACATTCATTGGAGATAAAGGGCTTCCCAGTTAGGACCCTCTGGGATGCTCAGTTCTGCTGCCAGGTCGGTCTTGGCTTTGGAAGGTTGAAGGGCTGGGTGTAGGAAGCTGCTGAGAGCTTTGCGCAGATGTTTTTATGGGGGAGGTGACGAGTTAGGGAGCTGGTTTCAGGTCACCAGGAGGGCCCAAGCAAGGGTTAATGTGACACTGCCAGCTCCTTTGGGGGGCCTCAGCCTTAGGAGAGTGGAAGGCATTACCAAAGCCAAGGCCGAACTGTAGGCACCCCATCTCTCCCCAGCTCAGAGGCCTGGGCCTTGGTCCGAGGCCTGGCCGCTAGGAGTAGGTGTGTTCTGATTGCCGGAGGCTGGGAGAAAGCACACTGAACACCATCGTCTCCTTTCCTTGCAGGGCAACGCGCCCCACGCGTGTGACGTGCGAGAGACGCGATGGACGCGCCTTGCTCTTACTGTGCAGGTCCCAGTCGTGTTGAGGACATAGAATCAGCCGTTGGAGGGGCCGCGGGTCGCCTGGGCCCTTCCCGCTCTCGGTCCCATCTTAAGGGCTAAGGCGACCGAGATAGCCCCCTGCTCCAGTAGGTAACGGGGAGGCGCCCCTGGGGGCTGCAGGCGGGGAGGGGGTCTCAGCACCACCTAAGCGCTTTGCTCCCAGCAGCCACCCTGGGCGCCTGCTCCTGGAGGGCAAAGGGCCTAGACTTGTCCAAGGAACCGGAAATCCTCCCCCCACCTTTGCTAGGATGAAAACTCTCTCCATCCTCAGGCTCCAGAAGCCGGTGATGGGATAGGAATGGTCTTACTTGGCTCTCATTCCCAAGTCCCTCCCACGCCCCATCAAGTAGGGTTTCCTACAGCCCTGGTCCCCTCACCCTTTTTCACTTCTTTCCTGTAGGACCCCGCCCCCTTGCTGCCCTTAGCCAGGCCCACTATGTTTATCTGATAATTGAGTTATTAAAAGATTGGGTTTCCTTGGGCCCATCAATCAATAAACAGGATTAACGCAAGAGTTTGCCTTTTTTAAAGCGAGCTTTTTTTTTTTTTTTTTTTTGAGTTTTGTTTTCAAACCAAACAGGTGAGTTGCAGCTCTCTCCCCCCACCCTCCTCTCTCTGGACAATTTTATCAGGCCCCGGGCCCCCTCCCTAAGGTTCAGTCCCAAACCAAAAGCATTGAAGACGGAAAGGAAAGAACCAGTCAGGATGCAGGCGCGCTCAGTCCCTCACACCTTCCACTTTGCAAGTTCCTTTGGAAGTTCTAAAGAGGTCCCGACCCTTTTCTGTCCACCTGCCTCTTCCTATAGGAATTGTGAGTCTCAGGGGAGCTTCCCAAATATTGGTTCTGGTTCTGGGTGAGCATCCAATTTCAAAGTGATCTTGAACTTCTCCCCCAAATTCGGAAGGTGCCCCACCCCTGCCCTGCCCCAAGTATCTTGAACCTTCCCCCTCTCTGGCTCCACACCCAGAAGGCTTTTCAAAGACTGGGGGGCTGTTTTATTTTCTTTGGCCACGGAAACTACTTTCTCTGAAGCAATTATTTCATATCCTAAGAAAACGGTCGAATGGAAAACCTGAAACCCCAAACTTATCCACACACTGTCTCTCCGGTACAAAGCCTTACTTAATATGGCAACGTGTTCCTATTTGGAGTGTTTTTAGAGAATTTGTCATCACGTCTGATATCCTGGAAGGGTAATACATTACATGGAAAGGAAATAACCTTATACCATCTGAAGTTGCCTCAAGAGCCCACACAGTGTTTTCCCTCCTGTGCTGAAGTATGTTAAATTATCGAGGGGGAGAGAAGGGGAGAAGGAAGAAAAAAAAAATACCAAAATTAGTTTTGTTTTCTTTCTAAAAGCGGAACAAGAACTATTCTTTAAAGGCCAAAATTGACTCCTCTGCTGAGTTGGTCTCTAATTCACTAACATAGTTTTTGCCACATAACTTCCATCTGTTGACTCTTCAGGAGAAGTGCGCTGGAGGGTATCCATGTTAAGTTTGTATATATTTATTTATGCTTAATTTAATGGGAATGTGTAAATATGGCGAGCAAGTAGTTTGGGATTATTTATCTGTGAATCTATACCTCTGTGAATGGGTGGTTAAAAAAAAACAAAAACCGCTTGACCCTAGATAGAATCCTATCTGAATTTTTCTGTTCTTTATAGACAAGCTGTTATGGTAATGGGTAGAAATTGGTTTATTGTCCAGTGTTGATCTGATTTACATAAATAAAAAGATCGTTGTGTTTTTTGTTGTGTTTTCATCCTCAGTTTCTTGAATATGGAAATTGTTTAATCCAGAAATTAACAGACAGAAAACTCCAACCATAGCCAAGAGGTTTTTTGTCCCCCACCCCCTCACCAAAACACAGGCAATGTCTTTGTTACATCATAAATACAATAAATTTTGCTTCTCAGAAAAAAAATGGACACTTTTGTTTTCAGTAGAGGTGTTTTAAAATTCCAGACTGATACTCTTCTATTTCCAACCAGGTTGCAATAAAAGCTCATGTGAATGGTATCTCTTGCCTTATTTTGCCCTTTTAAAGAATGAGGCGTCAAACTCACTCCCCAAAATGTAAATTTAGTCACGTGTCAGCAACTACAGGGGCTCCGATGCAAATCAAAGATGATGCTCCTGTCCTCGCTGCTGGTTGTACAGCGTTCTGGCCCAGTGTTCCTTGAAGGAAAGGCCTCTTGAGAGATGCCCATAAGGCCAAGTTTGGGCTGTTGCACCCCAAACCTTGGGATCTGGGATCTGGAGGAGCCAACTGGCTCATTTCAGGATTGAACACAACCCTGACCTCATAAGCAGTGCAAGGCCCTCCATAAACAAACGAGGAAAAAGACCCTTGACCCAGGGGAGGAAAGGCGGAGCTGTCTTGGGAGGCTGGTGCCTACCTTAGGCTCAGAGGCTCAGAGGAGCCAGAGCTTTTTTCATTTGGGTTAATGGACTGCAGCCCAGTCCTAATGGGCTGCAGTGACCAAACCTCTCAATCTGTACTTCATCCCAAGGCTTGGGCGTCTTCCCCGAGGCTAGGAAAATAAAGTCGTCCAAGATGTTACACAGTTTGGACGAGTCACTGTTTCTTTTTGTAACTCAAGGTCTTTATCTATAAAACGTGGGCCTCCGAAGGTCCTTTCCAACATCAACATTGCCTAATCATTAAAAGCAGAAAAAGCAATATGTACATACATTTGAGGAAAATAGACAAAGCTGAATCTTGATAAACTCGGGTTATGAGAGTACTTAACATATAGCTGGTGCTCAGTTATTTACTAAAATGCCTCCTATATCAATTTTGTGTTTTTCAGGTAATCATTCCCAGTTGGACTTCCTTATAAGGAAAGACAGAAGGGACAATGTAATCTGGTTTATGAGCGATTTCCCACTCCCATGTCTTTTTTATTCATTAAAAGGGGGTGCATCATGGCTAAAACTATAAATGATTAAATCAAAGAAAAGACCCCCCCCAAGGGAAGGGAAATAGAAGGAAGGAAAGAAAAACCAAGGGAAGTGTGATTAAGAAGGCACGCAATCCATTCATCTAGAAAGAATACAGGCATAAATCTATGTCTCTGGCTCAACTCTATCATACTGAGCTTCCTTTTCATTTGCTTTTTGAAGAGTGAGTGTTTGGTTAGGACTGGGATTATACAAAGAGGGTGCGGAGTAATTTCCATACCCTATGGCAAATTTTTCTACTTGAAGTTTAGCTCTAGCCCTGGAGAAACATATACCTGCCATCTATTATCCCTCCCTCACCTTTACCCATCACTATCGGAGGAGAGGATCTGAGACAATCACCTTTACTGGGTAAAACCCAAGATCCTGAGGGCCCTGAATATGAGGGGGGAAAACAAGCAACAACAACAACAACAACAACAACAACAAATCTAGAGGAAAGAGCTGGAAGGAAAAATTGGGAAGGGAAGAAAAGGTAGGAAAGCCGGAGACAGCATTGGCCTTGGCTCACAGGATGGCCCTGGGCAGCCTGTTTGAGCTCCTCTGCCCCTTGGTTACTGTCTTACCCGGCAGGCAGCGGAGGGGGTGCGGAAAGAGCTGCAGCAGTGGACCCTGACCACAGGCCCAGAGCGGGGACCCTAGGTGACCTTCGAGAAGTGTCGCTGCTGCCCCTGTCTGCCTGGAGGGCAGTAGCTGTTTACAGTTCTCCCAAAGCCTGCCTGCCTGCCGGTATTAGCGGTTTAACCCCTCCGCCCGCCCCCGTTAAAAATAATGCTAAGAGGAAGCTCCCATTATTATTATTATTATTATTATTATTATTATTATTATTAATGAGGCTACATTCTTTTTCTTCATGTGCAAATAACAGCCCCATGGGATCTCTTCCTAGGGACCCCGGGCAGCCTGAGCTGAGAGCCCCGGAGAAATGCTGGCCCAATGGGATCTGCCCCTCCTTGGGGGCGCTCCAGACTCAACACAAGCTGCCTCGCGTGCCCGGTCTGCGAGGGCGCTTGTCTGTCACGTCGAAGCCTCAGAAATTAAACCGCGCAGCTCCCAAGTCCATTAATTTTAGCTTCCCATTAATCTATTTATAAGTGAGCCCGCGCTTGGCTCTATAAATACAGTCCTATAAAACGGAACTCCTTCCCATAAATCTTCCAAGTTGTTTATTTACATGTATTTCCCTCTAAGGAGCCTCCTGTAACTTAGGGAAGAAGACCCTGGTGGGGACGGGTGCGCTCACCCTTCGCCCGCCTCCCCGCTGGCATCGCGGGCGCCCAGGGAAGGGGGAAGTGGGGGGGGGGGAGTTGCGGGAGTGGACAGGGCAGAGGAGGAGGAGAACTCATTTTTCCTTCTTGACTCTGTTTCCTGGTTTCCACCCCAAACGCACTCTCTCCATAGTTCCCATCACAAGCTAGCTCCACGTTGATTTATATCGCCATAAACAGCGTTCTCTGCAACCTTACTTCCCTCCTCGCTCGGGGTGAGCTCCTTTTTCACTGCGCTGGCAGCCGCTATTTTTAAACCAGACCTCATAAATAACCCGCAGGCTGCCCGGGGAGGAGGTCAGCGCCGCGTCTCAGCTCCCATCCCCCGCTGCCCCTTCCCCAGATCCCAGCCGGGCGCGCTCCCTCCGTTTCCAAAAGGGCGGCGACGCGGAGACCCAGCCGGAACGCCTGGCCCCGCGCACCCCGCCGGGGTATGCGAGCGGAGCGCACGTCCCACGCGTTCGCCGCCCGCGCCCGCGCCCAGCGCGCGCACACAGCGCCGCTGCCCGCGCGTACGCACGTTCTCCGGTTGCAGGCAGGGTTCGAGCAGCGCGCAGGCGCGGACACTCACACGCACGCAGGCGCCGCGCGCACGCCCCCGGGCTCCCCATCATTCCAGCCCCCGCGTGGCCCTAGGGCCCTGCCCTCAGGGCTCCTTTTGTGCGCTTTGCGGGGTCCAGGCGCTCCTTGCAAAGGACGGCTGCGTGGGCGCGCTGTTTATACTCAGCATGCGGGAGCGGGTTTGCCGCCCAAGTTCAGCACGTTCCACGCTGGCCAGGGGCGAGCGAGGTCAGGCCGCAACTTTTTTTTTAAGTTAAATTATTTCTGTGTACATATCTTACCATTGCCCCCCACCCCCTCTTCCATACATACCCTCCCTCCCCAGAGTTTTGTGTCCCTTGGTTGTACTTATATGCATGCATACAAGTCCTTCGGTTGATTTCTTATCTCCCCCAGAATTTTTTGCCTACTTGTTCGAAACCCAGTGGTCCCTGCCCACTCGGCTTTGTCCCTTCTCTTCCGAGGGCTGCAGCCTTCTGGAGCTGTAGCTCAGCTGAGAGGCGACCAAACCCAAATAGGGGCACACCTGCTGCCAGGAGAGGCCTCTGCATAAAAATGTTCTTAAAAACAATTTAGCTTAAGCAATGGAATAGCCAGTGGACTTAGCCAAGCGTGACTTGCCCAGGCGCAGGGAGGGCAGCTCTGGCAGTCATCTGTGACTCGACCACCAGGTAACAGTCCTGGACGTGCCTGCTCACGGGGATATGAACACACATTTCAAGGGGGTGGCTGCCAGATGTCATTAGCCGACGCACTTAACGGGGAGGAGGGCATGGTCAGGGCATATGGGCGTAGGGTATTTGGGGGAGGTCAGAGTCTGCCCTGTGTTACAGCCAAAGGTTCTGAGTTGCATATTTATCATGTGGCTGGAGTAAAAGATGAGGTTAGGGCAATGTCTCTGCACATGAGCAGTGGGATACAGAGATGTGGGAAGGGGAGCTTGACAGGCACTGGGCACGCAAGTCTTTCCGGGTGGAAAATAGGACCCACATCAAGACTGGGTATACTTCGTAGACTGAGGTGGAGGACCAGGTCACCCCAATGAGCTCTAGCGCTCATCGTGTAAGCCACGGAGTCCTAAGCTCGAGAACTCTTGAGTCCAGATGTGCAATTAGAGGTGGGCAGCTGGGAAACACCCTATTACAGGAAGGCCTGAACTGTTCAAGTGGGCAAAATGCGTGCCAGTGCAATCATTTTTCAAGGAAATAGGATTTTAGATAGTTTATACACAGCGGTGGGTTTTACTGCTAAACTGTTCTAGGTTTGGAAAGGGGCAGAGCGGGGTTGTACCACATGGTTGGGAAAATCCCAGTCAGTACAAAGAAAACAGCCATAAAACCAAACCAAACCTCAGTGCTCCGTTAATTAGCCTCTCCATCCCTACCCCTCCTTCCAGCAACCCTCTTCCCCCCAAAAGTGCCAGCACTAACCTGGAGATCAAGGTATCAATCTTGGACCAGGATGAATTTTGTGATATTAATATGTTATCCTCCCAGACAAATGATTTTACCAGCAAACTAGGTGAGACTTTTTTTGGCTGGGGTTGTTTACACACACCACCACCACCACCACAACAACAACCATACAATATCACAATACGGGAACTCCCCAATATCTGCACTAATACAACAACCACATCAAAAACACTTACATGAGAATTTACTTTGTTATGAGAGTTCCATGTGTTAAGGGACCAAGAAAAGATTATTTTTCCGCCCCATTTCTTAGGGATTAGGGCTTTTGTTTTCAAGATAGAATTATTTTGGCCAGAGATTCCTGAAGACAGGCAATGTTCACGATTTGAGGCAGAAGCACAGTTGGCTCTTTTTATGTGTGGTTTTGCACACTTCCCTTTTTGCTATTTTTAGGAGGGGGTGGTGGTGTAGGAGTCAGGAGCCTTACCAACCAAATGGGCCCCCTGAGTGATTCATTCACTTTTATGTTCAATCTAAATATTCTCCTCTTCTACAAAGATAAGGGCCATTCAAGACAATGGGGCCAAATAATCCAAAGAAGGATCAAGCTGATCTGGGTCCCTGTGACCTTTCCCCCTTCCTCTAATTCTCAATAGTGAACATCTGTGTTCCGTGGCCAGCGTCTGAAAGTAATAAAGACAATTAGAGCTTTTTATTTTTTCTTGGGCTAGAGGGGTCTGGGTGCCAGTGTGGAGAGGTGGAAACTTTGTCTATGGTACTGTTTTTGCACCATGAAACGGAGGAAACAGCCACTAGACCTTGGTACTTTGCAGGCTCTGGGGAATCTAGGGTGGCAGTTATGGGCACTGAGGCTACAGGTAAGCCATACTGCTCCTTTCCTTATTCGATGGTGGCCATTTCCCCTCAATCCTGTCATTTGCCACCTTTGTACCAGGAAAAGAAGATAATGTCTATTTCACTCCAGGCTTTGCATTTACTTCCAGCTGTGAGGCCTTTTCAATGAGGTGTCTGAAGAATACATTCTCCCTCTTTTTAAAGGCTTTTCTCTCTCCCACCTAAGAACAAACTAAAATCAAACTAAACCTAAACAATTTGCCAAACCATAAACACCCACTGCGTGTTAATCAATTGAAGCATTCCACTTTCCAGTGTGTAACATTGCAAAACCCTCTACTTTTGATGCCATTTTGAAAGGGTTAACCTTATGAAAGAAGGTATTACAGATACAGCCAATTAGAGACATGTATCTCCAAAACAAATGTTGAGTTGCAATAACACGTTTCTCAGTACAAGTCACCCTTATGGCACTCTGCTGTGGATAATTTATGATCCAAGGCTTGTTTCTTGTAGAAGACATACATCTGATTGTATATGAGCCACATATGGGCGCATGAAACTGCATAACAATGTAGAACGCCTGGGTGCCGTTAACGTTGAAAAAATGAAACAATGTCTATGTCTATAACTGTATATGTATCTCTTGGAATCTCAGTTGCAATGATGATTTGGAAAACCCATCCTGTCTAGTGTTCTCAAGTTTGTAGAAGGGGTATGTCTAAGAGCCAGAGAATGAAACTTTAAAGTGAGGGTAGAGTTTTTCCTGTCAACTGGACACTGGATGTCCTTCCTGCATGTCATCATTTTAAGGTCTATACAGACACATAAGTTTGCAGTTGAATTTTTCTACATCTAATCCCATCTGTGTACAGGCCCAGACAGAAGACTGTTTTCATTCATCGTTTCTCCTTGACGCTAAACATGTGTTAGGAATTTTGGAATTCTGACTGCACTAGATCATATTTGTGACTTTGTTCTTACATATGCAGTTTAGAAACCTACAAGGTGATAACTAGGTTATTCTTTCTCTCCTTTCCCCTCCTGTTAATAACCCTGTCCTTCTTCTTTGCCTCTCCCCCACTGATTCCCCCCCACCCCAGCATTCTGTCAAGCAATAGGCTGTAAAATAGTTATCCAGACCAGCAGCCAGGCAAGTGCCGTTTGAGAGTAATTTCTGCCCCAAGCGTTTAGCCCAGGGCAAAGCAAGCGTGCTCTCTAACTGATCAACCTGGATATTTCATTATTCATTAATTTACTGTTTAACCAAATCCCACTCATTATCAGAGGCAACGCTTGGCAGAGCCCAGCGAACAGTAGCAGTTGGTGTCAGGCGTGGAGAATTGGCCCATTTGATCCTGGGCTGTTTTATTATTCAACACCACTGACTGAGAAAAAGGTCCATGAATAATAAAGAGCCAAAGCGTGTTTGAACTGAGAAGCATGACACAGCCTTACAAAACAGCAGTTAGAAAATTAAAGGCAAGGTGGCCCAGACTTTGCATTTTTTATCTTGGCTATGGGCACAGACATTTATATCTTATATTGTTTTCAGTGATTTTTTTTTTTTAAGTCCTAAGACAGAGGCATGTGTTTCAGTCAGCCTCACCCTTTCAAAAAGGACCATTGAAGAACTGAGGAGCAAACTTACACAGCAAGAAACAAACATGCCTCCAGATGGGAACTTGAAAATGTAATTTCTAACCTTAAAACCAGGTCCTTTGTGGCCCTTCTCAGCTAGGAGGGTGATTTCGGTGATTTTAATTCTCCTATGGGTCTGCCATCATTTAGACCCTGGGTTGGTTTAATGATATAATTCATGATGCTGATCAAATATATGTTAATTTTCTTTTCTGTGCAACTGGTTCTTGGACAAGTTTTGGGTCCCTAAGCACATGTCCACAAAGGGCAGATAGTAAAGGGGTCCTGTAGGTAATATACACAATCTTGTTAATATGAGAAAAGGGCCTGTGAAAATCATAGGGATAGAGAGAGGAGTGTATGCGCCCTCAGAAGCACCTTTTCTGAGTTTACACAGGCAATGGTGGTCCTGAATTCTTTTAGGCTCTGTTGGGTCTGTAAGTGCACAGATGAATTAGACACACTTGTTGGATCCATTGGCGGTTGGCCTGAAGGTAAAACTGTCTTTAGGACAAACCTGTCCTGTCATTCTGTTCACATGTACTTTTTATTCATTGATGTACAGTCCTTGAATAAGTATGATGAGACCTGTAACAGTAATAATAACCACCTTTTGTATGTTGCCTTCTACCTAGCAGCCCTTTTGTTTTATCCACACATAGCCTTATTTACTCAGAGACCTAGAGCATAAGAGCTATGGCTCTTTCATTTAGATGGGTGATAGCTGTGTAGGAAAAGGTTTCTAGGAATCAATAAGGTCCACATGGGCTGCCCATCCCCATTATATACATTACATATGTAGGTATATATTACATATGTAAAAAGTCTTCCAGGATTCTTTAGAACTTAGGATAGAACTGCCTTGGTGTGAGGATACCAAGAGAGACACATTAAAGGCCCTATCCAAAGATGGTGGTGGTGAGATCAAACTTCAAATGGTTTTTAATGTTGAAATCTATAAACAAAGATTGAAAGCATTAGTGGGAGGCTTGGATTATCTTTACCTCAGGATATTATTCTCTTGCCTGCCTTGAATGCATTTGGAAATTGTCAATATGTTGAGTTTAAAATGGGACAGAATACTAGTAAGGAAAAAGCTCTTATCACATCATCAAACTGATTACTTCATTTTATAGACGCTTAGAGAATGGCTTGTCCTGCAATTAGAATGGCTAGACCTGCAATTAGAACTTTAGTTCTAGAGTGCTCTTTTCCTCTTATGAATTTGGTTATTTTAATACTAGTGTCTCGGTACACGGATTTGTGCACATTGAAAGGAAATTAATTAGAAGAAATATTTTAATAATGCTATTTATGTCTTGATAATGAAAAAAAAAAAAGGGATTCTATCAAGTATCCTATCTACCCACTCCAGGACTTCTCTGAGGATCAAATGAGATGAAGCACAGGAAAATGCTTCACAAACATTTGGTTAAACTGTAAAATGTTTGCGTCTGGCTATAAAGCAAGTCAGGTTCCTGGGCTGAAGGAACTCCAAGGAGGCTGGTTACTAGGGAGAGGAAGCCACCCAGCAACCACAGCGACTGTTTCCAGTCTGGGCTGTGGGCCACATTTTGCACCATGGGGTTTTTGCAGTGTTGGCTGTAATTTGGTGGGGTGTCGGTTCGGGGTTGTGGTGGGGCCTGTGTCCCTCTTGGGAGAAGCCGAGTGTGTTGGTTTGTCGGTGCTAGGCCTATGGTGACATTTCTTTTTAAATGGCCAGTGTGCATCATGGTAGCTCCTGCATCGAGTGTCTGTCCCTTGGTGGTCAGTGAGCGTCATAGCTACTGGTTGGATGGATGGACACTTAGCCTTTTATATATCAATATATACTAGAGGCCCGGGGGGTGGGGAGGGTCCCTCACCCTGGCTTGCACCCTCTCCAGTCTGGGACATACTTCTCACGATCCAGGACCACTGGCTCCTAACCTCTTACCTGCCTGCCTGCCTGCCTGTCTGATGCCCCTAACTGATCTCCTGCTGGCCTGATTGCCCCAAACTCCCCTCCTCTGCCAGCCTGATGGCCCTAAACCATCTCTCTCTCAGCCCTCGCCACCATGGCTGTGTCCAGAAGGACATCTGGAACATGTCTGGTCTAATTAGCATATTACCCTTTTATTAGTATAGACTAGAAGCCTGATGCATGAAAATTCATGCAAAAATAGGCCTTCCTTCCCCTGGCTGTTGGCACCAGCTTCCCTCTGACACTCAGGACCCAGGCTTCTAGCTGCCAGCAGGCACCTGGGACCCAGGCTGCTTCACTCGGGCTGCCTGCAGGCACTCAGGACCCTAACTGGCTTCCCTCCGGACCCAGCTTTGTCAGGAAGGATGTCTAGAGTGACATCCAGAAGACATCCAGTCTAATTAGCATATTACCCTTTTATTATTATAGATATGCTAGAGTTGAGTCTTTTTTCTACATGTCTTTCAGTAGTTTTAAGAAGAGGCCTTAAAAACCTCTAATCTCATAGGACAAAAGTATAGTATTTTAAAAATGAGATCCATTACAACAAATACTTTTTGGTATCACAGTTTTTTGGCATAAATTATAAGCATAGGGTGAAAATTGTTTCTCTAACTTAGTTGGATTGGAGGGTCAGGATAATAAGATAAAGAACTACATTGTTTTCTTTCCTAATATGATGCGCCAGGTTGTTTACTTATTATAAATAAGTGTATAAGTTAACATAACTGTGACCATGATTGAAATTTTACAATGTTTTCTCAGATCATGCCAGTCCTCATGCAATCATGAGTATGACTACGTATGAAAAACTCCAAAAGTGAAGAAAATTGGACAACATAAGGCTGTTCATCCACTTGAGAGTCAGTAGGTCCTAGTTCTTCCCTTTCTTTCAGCTTTGCTTCACATTGAGATATTTAATCTTATTCTCCAATGAAGTGTGATTTAGGACTCCTAAGATTCTTTGAGATCCCTTTAAATCCTTGGGACTTAGAACTTCAAAGGGCATGGAAGAACAGCATATGGGAGGAACTGGTCCTCATAGTCCTGAAAAAGGGACACACTATTGGGAATTGGGAAGGGGAAGAAATCTTAGCATTTTTCTGGGATCGATGGGTCATAGGCATAAACAAGCTTACTATAATTATCACCTCATCTGGGAAAAAATTTCTTTCCTAACTCTTTTTACCTCCTGTTATAATTACTCTTTTTAAATTATAAATTATAATTCTCAAATTAAAATCACCTAGAGGGAGTTTAAAAAATACTGGTGTCCAAGCCACTTCCTCTGATTTATTTAATCAGAGACACTGGTATTATTCTAGAAGATCCCCAGGCGATTCTAATATACAACTGGTATAACAGACCAATGCCTATGTTCTCAGAGCACTTTCTTCATAATATGTCACTTACCCTTCTATTATAAGTCTCTTTCTGGCCACTCAATTATAAATATTAAGTATAAAGACCATGTCTTCATCAGCTTATGTAAAATGTGGCTTGTAGTAGTTCATTCATTCAATAGATTCTTACTGAGCAGTTACTAAGTTGTAGAATCTGGGGCTACATCAGTAATAAGACAGACCTGTTTTTTGTTTGTTTGTTTGTTTTTTACCTTGTGAAATTTATAGTCTTTTATCCTTGAAGGCAGGTATGTTGATCCTGAATTTGTGAATCTATCTAGGGTTAGCTGATAGCTGGCCAACAAGCATTTAGTACAACGTAATTGTTTTTGTTTTTAAATATATTTCCATTGATTTCAGAGAGGAAGGGAGAGGGATAGAGAGATAGAAACATCAATGATGAGAGAGAATCATTGATCAGCAGCCTCCTGCACACACCCTACTGGGTAGGGCAGCACAATGTAATTGTTGAGTGCCTCTTATGTCCCAGTTGTGCTAGGTCCTGGCTGCATTAGGACAGATGAACCAGGCTGGTTTGGGCAGACTGTTTTATTCGCCCTTTGGAGTGTGGCCCATCCTGTGGTTCCTAAATCCTGTACATTTGTGATAATTTTATTTAAAACCCACTTAGGGCCCTAGCCAGTTTGGCTCAGTGGATAGAGCATAGGCCTGTGGACTGAAGGGTCCCAGGTTCAATTCCACCCAAGGGCACATGCAGAGTTGTGGGCTTAATCTCCAGTAGGGGGCATGCAGGAGGCAGCTGATCAATGATTCTCATCACTGATGTTTCTATCTTCCTCTCCCTCTCCCTTCCTCTCTGAAATCAATAAAGAAACAAATTTAATTTAAAATGTCTTAAAAAAATAAAACCCACTTAGGTACACAATGAATTTAAGATTTGCAAAATCTAAAAGGTATCTACAAATTGCTAAAATACCTTATAATTTTAATCCCTAATGCTGCACTCCCGATGATAAATGGGATGCGTAAGCATTTACAGATTGCTTCAATTTCTTTTACTATCATTTCACCCTGAGTTAGAACACAGTATATTTTTCAGGTAATCAGAAATTAGACATTTATATCTGGATATTTTAATATGCTATGCCTCATCAACATTTCCTTCTAAGTCAAAGACAAGTATTATATAGATTACATAATTATAAACCATTTGCATTTTACTTTATGAAATACTTTCATTTATTTAGGGACATCATTTAATTTGATCCTTGCTTTGAGATGTAAGATGAGTGAGAAAGCCCCTCTCTTGATTTTACAGGTGAGGAAACCTAGGCTCTGGTTGGGACTTAAGCTCACCTTTGAGAAAGTGGCGGAGCAGATTAAGTTCTGTGCTCTTTCTATGTTCGCTACTGCTGTAAGGTAAGTATGTATCTATACATATCATAGAAATACAGAAATGCAAAGTTTTGTTATAGTACTTGAAATGCAAAAACAACATATTAATGAATAAATAACATGATATCTTTTTAACAGCTTACTAATTTATATTGACTGGACAAAGATGTGCATACATATATGAGAAGCTTGAACGGTACAATATTTAAAAGGATTCAACTTTTACTTATTTCAAATATATACAAGAAGTGGACCTGCAGTAATGAAAGCTTCTGTTTAGAAGTCCTTACAATGCTAACTTTGATTAATACCTAAGGTTGCTTTGTAATTATACTCTCAATTATTTGTATGTAAATGGGTGCTCTTAAATGCTTGAGGAGACTAAAAACAGTGTATCTTTTAAGCAGTTTATGTACTCTCCCTATAATCTTTATTTACACTAGTAATTTGTCCAGCAAGTCTTTTCTCCATTGATATGGTAAAGGCAAACTTCTGCTCAGCCAGACTTTTGTTAGATCAGAAATTCTGATTTAAGTGAGTCTGAATTAATGAGGTTTTACTTTATTTGCAATTTAATAACTTTTTTGCACCATATATATGCTTTTACATATAGATATAACTTTACTCATATATATGATTTTATACATTTAAAAATATTCTGCAGAGCTACGGACTTGATTTATCAATGAACCTGAGATATTTCAAATTATTTTATAGCTTCTTAGCATAGATTTGCCATAGTCCATCTGTAGCAGTGGAGGGAAAAATTCTGTTTCCTTAAGTCCTTTTATGAGGGTGCCAAAAGGTATAAAAATATGAAGCCATTTAATAGCCAGGCTCTTTGAAAGTACGAAGCATGCACAGTGTGCATGCTAAGTTTAATCACACTGATGGATTTCCATGTAATGTCTCAATTCCAGACTCCCTCATTAGTGCAGTCAATCTTGAAGTTCTCCCCGGTGAGTGAAGGGTGAAGGTGACTTCAACAATGATGAGAGGGTGGCTGGATATTGCCAACACTCAGAAAAAGGCAGTGGGAAAAAAATCTCTACCATATGAGCCCATAATCCTAGCTGTGGTCAATGTGTTGAAAGCTTTATATTTCCTGACCACAGGATCTTTCTATAAAACGAACAGGGAGGAGGGATATTCTCAGGATTAGCCAGCTGGCTATTTCTATATGCTTATTAAAATTTCTGGAAGAAATCATGGGGCCTTTAAACCCTTTTAAAATACATCCGCTTGAGAAATCATAAGCTTTTCCTTTACCCAAACTATTGAGTGCAAGAGGGCCGGGTAAAATATTTCCAAACTTAAATGTTGACCATTGTAGCCAAGAAATGGGAATATAGAAAATGGTGGTAAAAACAGCAGCAGTAGCAGAAGCAAGGAAAGAATCCAGATGTCACCTTGTAGGAAATCCTTTTCTCCTGTGAGGACCCGCAGGTCAGGCTTTCTAATTTTGGACAAAACAGTTTCGTTTCCTCCCAGGCAGGGTGCAAGAGCAGCCTCATCTTCTGGAGGCTGCATTTGGAACCTGCTGCCTCTTTGTATTCAGTATCCACATGCTATTCCTGTTGCTGCTGAGGGAATCCCTGAACAATAGTGGCATTAAGGAAAGCAAAGCACAGGCTATGTATTTGGCTCTTTGTTTAGGGAAGAAAAAACAAGCAATTTAACACTTAGGATAATCAGGTATACTATAGAAACAACATTAAACTTGGGTTTGTTATATAAGAAATCCTCAGTGTGTTGTCAGAACTGTCCAGACCCAGGGATATTCTGTCTTACAGTGTTGTTGTTGGTTTGTTGTTCTTTTTCTCTGGAACATTTATAAGTGAAGCCAAGAAAAGTTTCCTCTTCCTCTGTCTAGTCTGTCTATCTGTCTATCTATCTATCTATCTATCTATCTATCTATCTATCTATCATCTATCTATCATGTATCTATCTATATCATCTATCTCTCCATATATGCATGTAATCTATTTATATAAAGATATGTAGACAGATATAGATATAAATATATAATATGCTCTTGTCCATTTTCATCTTCCTTAACCAAATCTTCATTTGCAAAGGTACGGCTCCTAAAATATACATAGAGAAAATCTATGTATATTTTGCTATTTAAAAATTTCACCATTCCATTTGAGACACTATGTCTTCTTTAAAATTTTTTTTTTAATTGATCTCAGAGAAGAATGGAAAAGGTTAGAGAGATAGAAACATCACTGATGAGAGAGAATCATTGATCAGCTGCCTCCTGCACACCCCCTACTCAGGATTGAGCCCACAACCTGGGCATGTGCCCTTGACTGGAATTGAACCCAGGAACCTTCAGTTTATAGGCCGATGCTCTATCTATCCACTGAGCAAAAGCAGCGAGGGCCACTATGTCTTATTTTAATTGGTATATTCAAAACCAGTCCTTAAGCATGCATATTAGTTTTGGCCTTAAGCAAACTCAAAGGAAAATCTTTTGTTGAAAAGTATAATGAAAACAATAGTTTATATTTGTTTAGCTTTTTACGAAATAATGTGCATTACATATTTAGTTTCATTTAATCCTCCACAAGTTCTATGAAATACTGTGAGTCACAGGGAGTTGTTTGAATAAAGGTTAGAGAAAGTTAATAGGTTCTTCCAGTGATAAGAGATGAGATTTTCAGCTGATTCTCAGAAAGTCTTCTAGACTTCACATTGGCAGTAGACATCCTGCCATACTAGAGTCCTCTAAACAGTAGTACAAAATGCACAGTTATCAGTTTGGAGCTATTTAGGTAAATAACATAAGAATGAATTAGTAGATGATTTTAAAGTGTGTGTGTGTGTGTGTGTGTGTGTGTGTGTGTATGTGTGTGTGTTTCCCATCATCTAGTACCTAAGGAGGGGTTTTATGTCCAGGTCAAGGGTAGTGGTACAGGAGAAAGAAAGGGTACTGATTTTTGAGACATATCATGGTGTTCTAGCCTCTAACCATCAGGACTGTGAAGCATAGAAATACAAAAAATAAGTTAAATGATTGTTCAAAAAAGGAAAGATATAGGGATAGAAAGGAAAGCAAGATAGAAAGTCAGAGGAAATAAAGGAAAGATTGAATTAAGGAATGAGCAAGTGAGTGAAAAGGCTAGATCTTACTAAAAGCCTGATCTTTAGGATTCTGAAATATGATGTTTAACTTAGAGTCAGCCAGACATTTAAGTAAGACTCTGAGACAGAAGAAGACTGTCTTTATTCCTCCTAAATCTCTCTTCTACTTGATGTTTAATGCCAGAAATTTTCTTGACATTTGGCAGGTTTCTAATTCTTTATTATAAATTATTTTAAAACACAAATATACAGGTAAAACAGTGCATAGTATATATTACTTTTAGTCAAAGTATAAAGCATGATTTCATCTTATTTTCTGTTTGGGTATAGGTTGAGTAAGTAAAATATTTTTTGTGTTTTCTATAATGGGATGGAGTTGCTACTGAATCCCACTCTCTTAACCAGTTCCATGTGCCCGCCTTTCCCATGTGATAGATGTCACTGGTGTTGTCATAATGCACTTTGATATCTTGTGAAAAATACACAATCTGAATATGTTCACAAGGAAACATCATACAAACCTAAATTTAGGGACATTATATAAAACAAGTTTCTGAATGCTTCAAAAAATATCAATGTTGTGAAATGCAAAGCATGGCCAAGGAACTGTTTCAGATTAAATAGGACTAAAGAGACATGCGACCAGATGAAATTTATGTTCCTTATTAGAACCTGGATCAAAGAACAATGTGTTATTTTAAGGATTTATTGGGGGAAGTTGGTGAAATTTAAATATGATCAATATATTAGAAAATAGTTTACATCTATGTTCAGTTTTGTGATTTGATAACCATACTGTGATAAAGGGCATGATGTTGTGCAACTTATTCTCAAGTAGTTTAGGAGAGAGAGGGAGAGAAGTTAAGTATAATAAAATAGAGAATCTGGGTGAATACAAAAGTTCTTTTATTCATGCAATACTTGTGCAAGTTTGATAATATTTCTACATAAAAAATGTTTCTAAAAGGTGGAGAAAGCATTTTCTTTTTACAAAGGATTTTTTTTTCTGCTGAAGAGGGGAAAGTCAAATTATGCATTTGGGCTGTATTTCTTTTCTTTTCTTTTCTTTTTAAAAAAATATATTTTATTGATTTTACACGGAGAGGAATTGAGAAGGACAGAGAGTTAGAAATGTCGATGAGAGAGAAACATTGACCAGCTGCCTCTTGCACACCCCCCACCGGGGATGGGCCTGCAACTAAGGTACATGCCCTTGACTGGAATTGAACCCGGGACCTTTCAGTCCGCAGGCCGACGCTCTATCCACTGAGCCAAACCGGTCCCGGCTGGGCTGTATGTCTGTAACTGATAACTTAGCAGCTCTCACTGGTGAATAAGAGCAATAGGCTTAGCTAATGTCATATTTCTTTACATAAGATGCAAAATGCTAGTCATTTTTGAAGGTCCAGTTTGGTCAGACAGCATAACTTACACATGTGTCATATATGAGATATTATGTCCTCAACATGAAAGAATAAGTATTATAAGATATATTCACACAGAGCTATTTTGTTTAACATGCTTACCTGTACATAAAGATTTGTTTGAAAGCCTAATTTGGGAACTTTGGTAGACTTTTCTCTCTTTAAAAAATGGTGACATGGAGTTGTTGAAAACATTTAAAAGATAAAAAAAAACCTAACAATTAAGTACTTATTATACAATTAAATTTTGTATTTGCTAAATCATTAATTTAAACACAGCTGTAGAAGAAAAAAAACCCCACAGACTCTAAGTAATATTTGGAAATAATGATATTCTAGTTCTGTGGTCTCTCTCTATTTCTTCTCACCATATCCATGGGAAGCAGCAGGCACAGATAGGAAAACATCTGTGCTCTGCCCCAGGTCCAGCCAGTTGCTCTTTCTATCACCTGGTGTCCCATTGATCCATGGCCCATGTTGATGCTTTACAATTTACAGAGGCCCTTACACGCCTGGTCACTTATTTGTGTCAGGGCTTATATACGAATTATGGAGAATTCTTACTCTATCTACTGCAACTAAGTTTAGGATTTGAAGTGCAAACTCCTATGAACTTTAGGTATTTTCTTTCCATCTCCTGCTACATGGATTCATGGTAATCCTGGAAATGTGACTAGCCTTCCATTTGGTAGTTGTTCAGATATTCTACAGTTGCTTAGATATAAATATCTCTCCTTTGCAGTAACAATGGAGAGGTTTTGAAGATCCTATTGGATTCTAGCAGTGGGAAATGGAACTAAATCCAGGCTGAGCACTAGTTAAAAAAAAACACACACACACACAAAAAAACATCTCCCCCACTACTCAGAAGTCATTTACTTTATTGTTACTTCCTGTGTGTTGCTATCAGCAACCCCCCATGACATTAGCCTTGGTTAAAAGCTGTTCACTGGTTGCCTTGACAGGCTTTTGCTTTTGCTCTTTAACTGTTTCATGCCCTCTAAAATATGTCCTATATGTGCCTTACAGTGATTTCAGTGAGTTTTCACATGACATAGGTCCAAAATCCAAATTTTCATTTTTAAAAGCATGCCTCTTTTTAAAAACAGCAGTCTTAGAATTGTGCTATAGGAAAAAATGTTGGCCAATGTACAGAATCCATGGGACCCCCTGAAATTACTTACTGTCAGATTTTCTCCATAACATAGACATCTGGAGAGTAGAACGACAGTGGGAATTTGGGGGTTGGGCATGGGAAATATAGGGGTTTTCTGCCTGTGCATAAACTTCCTGATCCTCCCTTGTTCCTGGAGAACCAAAGGCTGTCCAACTGTCCAAACATCCACCAGAGAGTGATTTCTGTCATATCTGAAATAGCTTGGTACCAGATCACTCAGAACCCAGCTGCTAGCAAGAACTGGCAAATATGGGACAGCCACACAGTAAGAAGATCCTTCCTTCCTTCAGCAGCAGCAGTTCCTTAGGGTTTCTCTAAACATAGCCTCCTATCAGATTGGCTTACAGATTGCCATAGTGTTTACAGATTGTCCTGAAAATGAGATGTCATGTGTGTGGGGATCCCAGGGTGCACTTCTTGAAACGAATTCAGTATGAAAAATTAAAGTGATAGGGGATGTTAGTACAAGTCAAAAACCTATGCAGAATTGTAGATGAAAGGAAGTTAGCACTGTAAATTATGTGATCGCGGATGGGGAACGTTTATATCAATCATGAGGGATGGAGGATGAATTTATATAGAGGTAATTGATGAGTCACATTGGAGAAAAGCGGATGGAGATAATAAGTGAGTAGAGAAAAATACACCGGGTGTATTTTTGGGCCTGAAGCTGTTCTCCGGGTCACAGTGGCTAACACCGAGGAAATTATTTTTTAACTGTATATGTAAGAAATCGCTGATTACCTTTTCCTCTAGACATCCCTGAACATCCTAAGTCATTACAGGTGCTAAAGCCGTGTAAGGGTTTTTAAGTACCACTGACAGATTCCAGAAGAGAAGGCCTGTGTGGTCTGTTTTACTGCCAGCTCCATAAAAATTAGTGGGCCCTGTTTATTCATTACTAATCTGGTGGCAGAGATGTATCTTAATTCTTCGTGTGTTTTAAAAGCTGCTGCTGTTATTTGTTGGGAAGTTTTCCCTTTTCTCCCCCTATTAAATCTTTATTCCAGGAGTTGTGTTTATTTGGCACTAAGTTAAAAGGGGAGGATGTTGTTAAAAGAAGGGACCACTTTACTGTTTCTATTAACACAACATCGCAGTACCTGCTGCTACTAAAACCCAATTGACTCAGTCTCTGAAGTCTGTCATCAAAGGGTAATTTGGGAACTACTAGAATTCCCAGATATAATTTTTAATGTAAACATATATGTCAGGGTAAAATACTTAAAATGTTGTACAGCATATTTTCTTTCTCTAGATTTTGGTATTATGATATTAATCCAATCATATTTTAATTTTATTTTTGTATGATATTCATAAATTACTTTAGAGCTTGTATCCTAGAGGTACAAATGCATTGAAAAAAAGAGAAAAACTATTGGCAAAGTGTTCTGTGTGTCTATGCTGACATGTACACATAGAAGCATTTTAAAATTGGAGTAGATGATGGGCAATATCTGAAGTACCAGAAGATTAAAATGGTTAATAAGGATGTATCTGGCCATATTTTATTTATTTATTTAAAATATGTTTAATTGGTTTTTCACAGAGAAGAAGGGAGAGGGATAGAGAGCTAGAAACATCTATGAGAGAGAAACATCACCCAGTTGCCTCCTGCGCACCCTCTACTGGGGATGTGCCCACAACCAATTTACATGCCCTTGACCGGAATTGAACCTGGGACCCTTTAGTCCACAGACCAACACTCTATCTACTGAGCCAAACTGGTTTTGGCTATTTATTTATTTATTTTTAAATATATTTTATTGATTTTTTTTTACAGAGAGGAAAGGAGAGGAATAGAAAGTTAGAAACAGTGATGAGAGAGAAACAATTGATCAGCTGCCTGCTGCACACTCACTACTGGGGATGTGCCCCAACCAAGGTACATGCCCTTGACCGGAATCGAACCTGAGAGTCCCTTGAGTCCATACACCAACACTATCCACTGAGCCAAACCTGTTAGGGGTCTGGCCATATTTTAAAACTGAAGTATAGAGCACAAAACTTAAATGTAATGGAATCTAAAGAATTATTAAACAGTACGTTCTTTTTCTGAAGAGTGATAATTTAATTGTTGAAATTTCTTCTGTCTTTGAAAATTCATATTTTAAAACTGTTTTAATTTCTAAAAAAAAATAATGAAACAACTTATTAGAGATTATTTCTATCAGTATGAGAAGAAACCTAAATCAGTAGTAAGGATATTGGGCACAAGTGCTGGCTCTATGACCTTGTATAGCTCTCCTTACCTCCTGGGGCCTTAGTTTCTTCATCTATCAAATAAAAGAGCTAGGGTAGGCCAGTTGAACTTTATGAACCCTTTCAATCCTGGAAATCATGTCTTACAAAGGCATTTTAAGAAATAATCACCTTACCTTTTTAATTTTATTTTAAAAATTCTCCTGTTGGGTGTGTACCCAGATGACAGCTGGGGGTTCTGTTCAGTCAATTTATTAATGAAAATATTACTGAGTTTGTTCAGAAAATTTGCAGAGATGCTAATTGGCAGATGCTGCATTCTTCTCAAGGAGTGATTCCAAGTGAAATATTTGGAATTGGGTTTGAAATACTTTCTTCCTTCTTCCTACTGGGGGACTTACATAGAAGAATAAAAATTACCCTAAGTCAGAAGATCTTCTCGTATGATTCACCTCTTCTAGGACTTTTATGAACAGGAAGGACGGTTATGACAGTTTTTAACTTTCTATGAGAATGTCAGAACTTCTGGAACAATAATGGAGTCTGGAATTGCTCTTTGTAAAAGTGAATGAAATTATCAGCAGAATGGAAGGGAAATGCAGCAGGTGAGATCAGAGATATAAAAATAATTTTCCTATTACAAAGTAGTTTTCTTTCTTTAAATGGCATGCAGGGCTAATCCACCCAATATTCATGCTGGGTATTCATCTGGTAATTCATTTCTTTGCAAATTGCTTCATACTATATTATTATTGGAATGTGCAAGAATTATTCTTGATGATGCACGTGACTGTGTGCACACAGTTTAGAACTCCAGACCATGCTTGAGGCACTTCATGAAACATAACATCCAAAAGACTCATAACAATCATGATCTTTAAAAGTCTTGACTAAGTTTGCAAGAGAAATGGGGGTAAGGCCACTCAAGTATCCCAGGACGAGCTAGCCACAATGCCTGTGAGGAACTGGCATTCATGTAACCCTAAGAATGTAAATTGAATAATAATTCTGTAGACTTTAAAGCCACAGAAGATTCCTGGGGTCAATATTAAATGCAGGAAAAAATATACTGTTATAGAAACTTAAAGACTGTCAGATTTCCAAGGCTTTCTCTACACAGAAAAATTCTGTTGAGCACATGCATGATACATTATACATGCAGGCATTCTAGGGGTTTGTGGGTGGTGGTAGAGGGAGTAATTATGGACTACTGCTCAGAGAATAGGCAAGAGGGAAGACATAATTGCATTTTAATGCCACAGCATTTCAAAGACAAGCTGAAACATTTTTTAGAAAGGGAAGAAGCTGAGCAGGAAAATGCAGAGCTGTCTCCAAAGAGATTTGCTCAGTGCAGAGGGCCTTCCAGATCAATCTCTGGAAAGTGGTCTTAGAGTTAGAAAAAAATCATTGAAAACCTGGAGCTTAAATTTCATTTCCAGAACTTGTCATTTCCAGACTTTACTTTTCTGTGCTTGCTTTCTTTCTTTTTTCCTAAGGAAAGAAATTAGCCCTTGCTATTTATTCCTCTTCAGAACATTAATTTGTAAAATTAAGAAATATATAATTCTTTAGTTCCAAATTACTTGTACCTGGTATTCCAAAGTCATTAAGTCAGGCCCATTTCAGTCAGTATCTATGTAACTCAATTTAATTCAGAAACACGGTCTACAGTTCTCATTGTGTATGTAAATATTGGAATGTGCAAGAATTATTCTTGTTACTAAGCTAGTTAGATACCACATATCACACTTTTGGCTTCCTCGTAGAAACAGCACTTCTCCAAACATGAAAACTGGGATATAAATGAACAGTTTGGTAAGAATTTTCCCTGACTTAAACAAAAAGAGAGATGAGCAGCCTTGTGTAGTGGGGGAAAAAATGATATGGGAGTTAATCAGGCCTGTTTGGCTCTATCACTTACTAATTATTTGGTCTTGGGGAAAGTTGCTTAAAACCCAAGCTTCAGCTTTCTCATCTGCAAAAATAGATTTATAATATTCACTTTATATGAATATTCCAAAATAAGTAGGCAGTGTAAACCATTTAGCAAAATGCCTGGAAAATTACAGAATTCAAATTCATACTAGTTTAGCTAATCCCCGCTACTCAAATCCCTTTCTCCCTCCTTCCCTTGCTCCATCCCTCTTAATTGCACTCACATTAAAGGGGATGTGTACTAGAAGTTTTGTGCCTCAGCAATGGTTGAACTACTTTGTGTATTAGCAATGCAACTATATTGGGCTCCAAAGTGTCCATTCCCATTTTGGTGGGCAGAGCTCCTAATATCTCCAATATTTTTGGGTTTTATTAGTGCCTGCCTCTTCCAGTTTTCTTCATTAGGACCACAGATCCCTGTCTTGAGGAGGGTAAACTAATTCAGTTCTTGTTGATTATGGTTTATAAGTAACCATGGACTACTCTTTCCAACTGGCCTTCAATTAGTGGTTGAGAGGGATAATATAGAATCCGCCACCGGCTAAGCCATATCCTTTTCCTGTACATTTTCTCTACTTAAACTTCAATATTATTGTTCCACTCTGTTGTCTAACTCATTGAATTGAAGATTTTATTAGTCCTTTATATACTTTGAGATATATATATATATATATATATATATATATACTTTTATAAGATATATATATATATGTATATATATATACTTTTATAAGCTATAATATATATATATATATACTTTTGTAAGCTATAATAACATACATTGGTACCATTTTGTTTTTTACTTATATGTCTTGTTTCCCCTATTAAACAAAGGCCCCTTTCATTTGATTTGGTAATGTACTCTTGACTGCACAATCTAGGTGAAAGAAGGCAATGTATGTCGGATCCCGTTGGTCCTGAGTTGTGGGTGGGGTGTGTTGATTGCTTCACACTTGTAGGTGAGCTTATGCTTCGGAGTGGCTGCATGTTTCCATGGCACCCCTCCTGGTGCAGCTGGGAGCAGCTCTTCCTGGCCACTTAGGGAACATCTGAGGAGAAAATGTCTTGGAAAGGCCTAAGCATCTAATTCAGAACTGCTTTTTTTCTTCCAGACCCTTGAAAGACCTAGTTTCCTTGGGAACTAGGTGAGAAACTGGAAACTTTTGACTTCACTCTATAGTAAGTCCATAGGCTTCACCTCCTTTAACTTTACTGTCTTTTTAGAGCAAAGCCTGAGACAAAATTTGGATGGAAGAAGTGTATTTGGATATTTTTAACTCACGGAGCTAGAGTTCAGGAGAGGGAGGTGATACAGAGAATGGGGTAAGTGAATTCAAGGATGCAATATAGTTTGGTCAACCTGGGAGAAACCGGGGTTTGATCCTGCTGGGACTTTTGAGGAGCCTTATGAAATGTGATCTTTTTAATTTGCCATCAGGCTTGGGGCACAGGGCTAGTAGAGGCAGAGAATGGATTTCAATCCAGGTCTGTGTGACTTCCAAGGCCTTCCACTTAACTACCAGGCTATACTGCTTTGCCTGTAACTGCATATTTTCCTCAGGACAGTCACATGCCTATTCAAAACCCACCAGTCTGGAAGATAGAAGGTAGGTAAGAGCAAAATTATCATACATCCTTAGTTACCAGGCATAGATTTGATCTCCAGTGGAATCTTTTGTCGAGTGTTGTGTCATTGCGCCTATTCAGTTCTATCCATCATTAGACTGCTACTAGGATTTAAGATGTTAACAAGTAGATTTTCCTGCCAAGGGTAGTTCCCAGTAACATCAAATGTAACAGTTAAGGTCTCTTGAAGGAAAGCATTACTTGTCACATGCATTGTCATTGTTTTCATGGAAAACAATTAGGGAACCTAATGCCTACGGATATAGTTGTCATTTTAATGCCTTAATAGTATGTGAGATATCATACATCTTGGATAGTTTTTCTGTAATGAGAATGAATGCCACCATCAAAATAATATTTTGCTTAATCATAACACTGCTGATATTTCTGAGATTGTCTAAGTGTGTCTGTGGCTACATTGTTTATGTTGTAGGCAAGCTTAATCATATGTGGACGGTGCTTTTTGATGTTAGTAGGGAAATTGTTTATCCATCTCTACAATTGCTTAGGACCTGCTTAACCAAAATTACAAAGGAGCAATGCTTGTCTTTAATAGCTTAAGCTTCTTTTTGGAACTGGTGTTCCCTTTCTTCATGCTCTCAGATGTCAAGTTCCTCTATTCAGCCAGAAAGGCTTTGCTCTCTCTCAGTGGGATAGTTCAGTATGGACTTACACCAGCATGCTGGTGTTTGTTACCTTTTGCCCCTCTTTGTCCCACTTTTCCGCATCAACAACCCCGAAGTGCCTACAGCTGACTCTGCTCTTTGCTCTTCTTATGCCATCCCCTCCCTTTTCTTTGCTTGGCTATCTTCTCATCTTTGGAGACTCAGCTCAGAGATAATCATTTTAAGAAGTCACCCTCAATACTCCTGTACTTTGAAGGAGACTTTCTTTTCTGGTCCTATAATGTTCTGTGTAGATCGCTGTTACTATACTCGTCACATTGTTTTATAGCTGTTGTTCCTATTACACAGAGATCTTCTTGAGGGCAACAGCTGTGTTTTCTTCACATTTGTCAACTCAGCACCTAATAAATAGTAGGCACTTCCTATATGTTTGCTAAATTGAATTTGAACTAAATTTAATATTTTGGGGGCAGAAGTTCTTCTCTAGCTCCTAATATATATAAAAGACAAGTGACTGGAACAACTAGTTGCTATGATGAGCACTGCAGAGGCCAAACTGCCTGATGGGACCAGATCAGCACCCCCAATATCCTGTGGCCCCTCCCATAGGCTGCCCCCTCATTGTGGGAGGGGCTGGCCTGCCAACCTCCCGTGTACCCTCCCCCCATCAGACCCACCCCTGCTCAGCCCCAATAGGGGCAGGTTGGCCGGACCCTCCCATGCACGAATTCGTGCACTGGGCCTCTAGTAATATAATAAAAAGACTGTAATGTTTTGTATTCAGAGTTTACAACTTGGTGAAAAGTTAAGCTCGATCTACATAGTTTCATTTGATTAAAAGAATTTTACATAATAGTGTGTTGGGGGGAGAATGAGGTTGGAGTAGCAAATGTGTTTCTGAATTTTAGCTGACACAAAAAAACAATTTTCAAACCAAAAGCATTTTGTTTGGTTATGGTGATGCTGTGTGCCAATTTTGAGTCATTGCAGAGTTAACTGCAGGCTTTATAATATTTTAAAAATGTGCATGCTCTGTAGATAGTGGCATGTTAAGAAAATTATAACTTTGAACTTCCGTTCTCACAGCTTCTGTCCCTGGTCCTTGCAGTTCCTTCACATATGGGACAATTACCATATATATGTAATCGTTTATTCTTGAATGTTCGAATATAATGCTTAGGCAACCTACATAATTCTAAATTTTAAAGACTGCATAAATACATGCTCATGGATATTAAGGGACTTTCCAATTCCCATTTCATACATAATCATGTCATGCATTCTAAAAGCACAGTGTTGGGGGAAAATCACTAACCAAAGTCATTTATATCTAATACCATTAGTGAGAAAACTTTAATATTAAAATGTTAAACATCAATTATTCCTATCACTCTGGCAGCTTGATAGAATGAACCAAAAATTGAGAACTTGGATAAAATACATGTTTTGTTGCAATTTAATTGTTTGGAACTTTGTTCACATAAAAATGTGGATATACATATGGTTCTTCGTTTACTCGTACTGCCACTGTTTAAGAAGTATATTTTTCATTTTGTTCTCCACTATTATCTCAACCAGTTTAAATTCAAAATTTACTCAATGAATTCATTTCAAAAGTTTTCTTTGTACAAGGTTCATGATTTATACTGGCTTACTCTTATAAATTTTTTCCTAATTACTCAGCAGTTGTTTACCCAATTTATCATGAATATTTTTTCATGTATGTAATGCTTTGTTACAACTTTAATGTCTTATATGTATTCAGTCATATTAATTATGTACATAAATGTGAATCTGTGTGTGTGTGTGTATGTGTGTGTGTGTGTATGTGTGTGATATATATGGGGGGAGTTTCAAAAAGAAAAGTTGGTTCTCTTCACTAATGGTTGTATCGGTCAGGATTCAATGTCACTGGACTGGTCCCATGCTGGGGGCTAGCCTTGCACAGCAGAGCCTGGACCTCCAGGCTCTTGACTTACACAGGAAAGAATTCAATAATTAGCCCCAGTGAGGGTTTGAGTGAAGCAAAAGCAAGCTTTCTTTTAAAATTTAATTTTATTGATTTGAGAGAATGAGAGAGCAAGAAAATGTGTTTGTGTGTGTGTGTGTGTGTGTGTGTGTGTGTGTGTGTGTGTGTGAGAGAGAGAGAGAGAGAGAGAGAGAGAGAGAGAGAGAGAGAGAGAGAGATTTGTTCCACTTATTTATGTATTCATTGGTTGCTTCTTGTCTATGCCCTGACTGGGGTTTGAACTTGCAACCTTGGCATATTGGGATGATGTTCTAACCAACTGAGCTGCCTCATCAAGGGCAAAAATCAGGTTTTATTCAGTTAGAGACAAGGAGTCTAGGATATGAGTACTTGGAAACAGGATCAAGGGTTGATCTGCCAGCTGCCCCTACCCCCTTCACCCCTTCACTCCCCATTGCAAGTCTCATAGGGTGCTGCTGTGAAAGAAGTGAAAGTACACATGTGAGTGGATGTGGGCAGACTAGGTGAATGAGTACCCCCTGAGTCAGTCAGTTTTGGGGGATTTTATGTATTTCCAAGGGGGGGTTGTTTCTGAACTTTGCGGTGCCAAGTTCTGACTCTGCCTTTATTGGGGAAGAAGGTCTTGTTCCTAATATGGTTGTCTGGAAGTGTCATGGCATTCCTCTCCCTCATTTCCTTCTACTTGTGGTGTCAGTTTTCATTATAATGATGATGCAATGGCTTTGGACCATTCTCTGGTCAATTTTCTTCCATCTTGGGTTGATCTGATTTTAGCCAGTCCTTGCTGTAGTTGACTTCTGCGACCACCAGACCACTGCAAGAGCTTCCTGTCATAAGCTGCTTTCCCTTTGATCATGCATGATGGTGGGGGCTCTGATGAGAGGACCTAGTGGCTTATCAGCCTGTGATGCCTGCTTCTTCTTCCTCATTCCCCTGTCATTTTCTCTAACTTCTTTCTATCCTGTCTCACCACCAGAGAAGTAGAATCAGTAGGGTGTGTGTGTGTGTGTGTGTGTGTAAAGGAATCGTTACAGAAATGTGAGGGTTGGTTTAAGTTCAAAATCTGTAGAACAGGCAGTCAGGAAGGGAATAAATCTCAGTAGCTGTTCCTCATAAGTTGCCTACTTGGCCCATGCTCTGGACTTTCCTAAAATCTCTCAAAGGTGCACAAATTCCAAACAAGCAGTGATGGCCTCAGCATGCCCTATATCTCGTGCTAAGTGGCCCCAATGTTGACACTAGTGACAACTGGCCTCGGTTCACAGTATAACTCTCTCAGGCACCTCTAAGCCCAGCACAGGCAGCTATCACAGATCACTTTGTAGCTCCTACCAGGTAGATCCAGGATCAGGGTCTCCACTAGAGCTACTGCCAAGAGGCTTCAGAACTAACACACGTGATGACCAGTTTCAAACACATGAGAGTACCACCCAATTAGCTCCAAAAATGACACACCCAAGGGATGGACTTGGCAGCACCAGAGCCCTGATAAAGCAAATCCTGCTCTGTGGGGTTAACCTCAGCACAGAGCCTGTTGTCCTTCTAGCCAGTCATCCTGAGGGTCAGTCTGACTCACTGATGTGCCAACAGCAATCAAGACTCAACTACAATGGGAGGGCACACATAACCCACACAACGGACACCCTTGAAGTACCTGGCTCAAGGGACCAGGGAGTCTGTGCTACTCGGCTCACAGGATACCTACTATGTAAGGCCATCCTGCCATGACTGGGAAACATAACAGGTCTAGATAGTACATAGAAATAAACAAAGGGAGGCAATCAAAATGATAAAACAAAAATGGAATTTTCAGCAATTTATTTAGATATGTGATTTTCAATAGGTGTACTTCAAGAATTTCTAAAATGTAAAAAACTGCTCTGGTCAGGTGGCTCAATTGGTTGGAGCATTGTCCCATACACCAAAAAGGTTGAAAATTTGATTCCTGTTCAGGACACACACCTAGGTTTCAAGTTCAGTCTATGGTCTGGGCATCTATAATATCTCTATCTCATCTCTCTCTTTCTATTTAACTCTAATCTCTCTCTCTCTCTCTCTCTCTCTCTCTCTCTCTCTCTCTCTCTCTCTCTCTCTCTCTCTCTCTCTCTCTCTCTCCCTTCCTTCCTTTTTCTCTAAAAGTCAGTAAAACATATCGTCCCATGGGGATTAAAAAAAATTTAAAAAATAAACATGAACTACCTAACTATTTGGTCAGGGGCACTGACCTCTTTTCCCTTAGATGGTCAAATAAAAATGACAGTAGCTAACACAAGTGAATGAATCAAAAGTATTTTTTTTTGTCAGATGGGCAAAAAATAAGATATATGTTTTGGTGCACTGCAGAATTTTAGTAATTAGTTTATGTGTACCCATGAGATGAAAAAAGTTTAAAAATCATTGATTTAAATTCTTGTAATTTAAAAAATCACCACAACTATGCCAATCATGATTACAGATATAGTAAAATATTTTTAAAATATTAATATATTAAAATACATAGGAAGAAATTCTAGAATGAAATATCCTAAAATAGGGGTGTCGAACTCAATCAGAGAAGGGGCCAAAATCTAAAATCCAGCCTAAATCGTGGGCCAAATGGTTTACTGAACAGTCATAAACTGTCATTGTGATGGAAACGCAGCGGAGTGCAGTGATGACAGCGCGGTGCGGGCCACATTGCAAGGCCTGGCGGGACGGATTTGGCCCGCGGGCCTTGTGTTTGACACATGTG